>NC_044058.1:15285889-15298389 GCF_902167405.1 Gadus morhua
CCCTGGTGGGAAGACTTCCTGTCCGGACACCAATTCCCTCAGACAAAGTCCCTGTAGAGGTTCAAAATCAAACATGTGTAGTACACTGTATGAATAGATCTCTTATAATCGGCTTGTGAAAACGTACCTTGTCACTTGAGAAGAAGTTTCGGAAGAGGAGCATAGGCCAATTTGTTTATTTAACAAAACAGTAAACAAAACACTGTGCAACTCCGGCCATCGCATTTCCTGGTTTCCGACCCCGGCACTGATTACCTTTGACCTAACTTAATTTATCCTGCTTTGTCAGCTTCTTTAATAAAGAAAAGCGGACAAACATGTCTGTTGAGGTCACAGTAAGATCAGGGCTGATGACGGCTGAACCTCTCAAACAGCCTTGACACCCATGCAAATATTAGTTTGAGGAGCTTTTATTTTCAACCCTTCCACACCCATACATTCAGAGAGAGGTTTATAAGTCAAAAATGATGAACGACAATCATGTTTATCGGGAGACAGGTTTGTTTTAGGAGTCTGGTAAGAATCTATCTGGACGTGACTTTTAATGGCGACCTTGATTAAAAGAAATGAATTGATAAACGCAACAGCTTTCGATTCCGTGTGTTCCCTCTTTGGGACTTACAAGAAAACTAATGATGAGCTTAAAATGAATGTAGGTGTGTGTAAATGAATGACCCCTCTCATAATGATGTGGATAGAAAGACATAAAATTCAGAGGCATGGATGGCAGATACGATAAAGAGAATAAAACAGTGTATTCTTGCAGTTGAATCAGCCTCGCAGGAAGCTCCTACTATTGCCTTGAACACAAAGAGAAAATCATTGGTTTGCCAAGGACAGCCGGAGCTAATAAGTGTGTAACACGATAGAAAGGAGAATTAGTTCATAGCTGTCATCTTGTTGATGAAGAGGCAATCAAAATCAAAGTGAATCATTCTACGTTTTGGAATTCAAACGGGCCATGCTTCAATATGACGAATCAGGCGGTGCGCTGCATGTTGATTGATTCCATCCATGAAAACCTAATAGATTTAGCCCTCTGTGAATTTGGCTCTCATTAACCTCGCAGCATTTTCATATGAGAATGTATTGGAGCCATTTTATCCTGCTCTCAAAGGCAATTCACTGGGTGATAAATCCTTTGCCTTATCTGGCTGCAGGTGACAGCACAGCAGAGTGCTGACTGGGGCGCAAACACACACACACCCACACACACACACACACACACACACACACACACACACACACACACACACACACACACACACACACAGCGGCAGGTGAATAGCCCCATGCGTGAAGTTTTGCATAAACACACACACATCCACATCCACACACACAAACATCCACATCCACACACACACACACACACACACACACACAATTATACACACAAGCAATGCTTTCTGCCTGACTGCATTCACCTGTGGGCTTCTGTGGCACCTTCCAGAATGTTCTTTGTTGAAGGGACCGCATGGTGACCTGTGAGCAGGAGAATGTGAAGCGGAGAAACCTTGAGATGTGACCGGAACCACAGGCACACTCATGGACCCGGACAACTTAGTGCCAAAAAAGAATCCTCTCCTCTCGGCACAACCCCGCCCCCCCTCCCCCCACACCCCCACCCTCGCCCTCTCCCCAAAAAGTAAGTATAGAGGAGAAGAAGAAGAAGAAGAAGAAGAAGAAGAAGAAGAAGAAGAAGAAGAAGAAGAAGAAGAAGAAGAAGGAGAAGAAGGAGAAGAAGGAGAAGAAGGAGAAGAAGAAGAAATAGGAGAAGAAGAAGAAGAAAATGAATTCAATTACACACCCGAAACCCACTGCCGGGCCTCAGGGAGTGATATCACTGCCATTTAAAATTCTGATTACTCACAAAACCAATAACATTTTGACTCCTTGGTAATGGACCAGTAGATTAGAAAATTTAGATTACATTTAACTGCCTGTAGATTCTCATTAAACCGCCACCAACTAGTTAGAAACAATAGGTAATTAAGAGTGTAATGAAGCGTGCTAGCGTTAGCGCACGCCGGCTATGCTACTCTGCTGGGACCCAGCCTTACTTTGCACTTATCCTGCAGCGACGCCACACCACCGTCTCATTTGGGCGATGGCAACGTATTTAATTAGATTAATGAATTTTGGTCGTGTCTCCGAGGGGTTCGCTCGGTTCCTGGCGGTGACAGTCTAACAACAGATTATGTATTGGAGGGTGGGGATGGGGGGAAGAGCCCCCCCAGGCAGGCGCGCCGGTCCCTCGATGGAGGGGCCGCCACGCAACGTGTGACGGCTAGGGTGTAAACCCCCGTCTCCGGTTTACTCCCGCTTAATTGTCAGATTCCGACAGGAAAACAGCTAGGCGAACGTTGTGTGTATACTTAAAATAAGATCAACAAAAGAAGAAGGAGGGGAAAAAACGATGCAGAAAGAAACTCAGGAGGATTCGATCTTTGTTCCCGTGTGAGGTTTATTGAATAATTCCTGATTGATGGTGACAAAGGAGGAACACGAGCAGAGACAAGAAAACCTATAGTGATAGATGAGAGAGAGACCCCGTTCGGGTTGCTGCTGGCCTCTGTGGCCACCGCCACGGCTAGGCTAATGGATGTGTGAGTTAGGAAATAGAATGGATGATACGGAGCCATGCCTCCGAGGTGCCGGGTAGACCAGCCCAATAGAATAAACATGTGTGCATCTTTTTTAATAGGCTGTTTAATTTTAAATGTCCTGAAAAAACAACCAAAAGGGGCCACTTGTGTTATCGACAAGTCCTTATTATAGTCGTGTTGTGAACTTATCTATTTATGTTAACTTATTATGTTTTGATTTACAAAACTGTATCAAATATGTTAGCCTACATTCAAATTAATTGTTTTTTGAATTTCCCATCACAAGCATTACTATTATTGTGTGCCATCAATGAACAGTAATTCTTAAAAAAGGTATTTGTTTATTTTCTGTCAGCCCCAGTTCATGGCTTACATTTTCTTGATCTGGGGTTTAAAAAGGTGTTTTAGTTATTGTTTATGTCACTAAAACAGAGATGTATGTGTGTAGGACTACAAGCGTTGAATGTTGTGTTGATACTATATTAACTCCCAGGACGCTGTCCCCAGAGTTAATTCCATACATAATCAGTTAATTAAGCAGCAACACATTTTAATTTACTTACCCAGTCCAGGGGTTAGTATTTAGGATTAGATATGTTGGTGGTTGTTTTCGCAGCATAGGCCTATTATCCATAGTGCACACATGCACATTCTTGCCCAGTGTGAACGTGAGATTTCACTATTTCTTAGTGCTGAACTAAGCAATACACTCTCTCCGTATCCCTTAATTTATGAATATTGGATAGTAAGTATGGTTAGCTAAGGTGCTTTGGGTTATGGTTAGACTGCTTGCTGAAAGCCTCCTCCTGTAGGATGAGACAGGTCCACCATGGAAGTACCAGAACCATACCAGAATCCATCACTTCAATTGTATGTACTCAATCGATGAGGTGAGGCAACAAGACGAGATGAGGCAATACAATACAGAGAAAGATCAATATTGACGAACACCGCTGGCCAGATTTTCCAGTCTGACAGATTTCCTGCCTGATGATATTGAGCTCTAACCAAGTGTAAATATGTTGTTAGACTATGAAGAGACTCATTTTGTATATTATCACCAAATGACTTCCAGGTGAGAGGGGCTTTCATGCTGCCCCAACCGACACAAACACCCAGCTCTAGAACGTGGAAGTCGGCCAACATTCCACATTCCGAGCCTTCATCCGGAGGGCAACGGAACAGCAGACCGCCGCCGCCAGGTGTGGACCACCGGGCCCCTACGCACTGCCGTGTGTGTCCCCGTGTGACGGGGGGCAACCTGAACGCACCCCCAGGCCCCCCTCAACTGGTGAAGAACCCATGCGCTTTCAAACATGAAACGAGTAGTTTGGTAGAATCACATCGCCCTCCACAGGAACGGGATGCAACATAAGGGAGAGAACGGCGCTAATTGCTCAATTTTTAGTTGGTGTAAACTTTAATGGTCTGAAACCTAACGGCTTCTTCACACATCTCACACATGTTAGACATTCACACCAGAACTGTGAAACACAGACGGTGTGCCGAGGGGGAATTAAGTACCTGCGCCGGGAGAGAGTACTACACACCAACACGCCACGCGTATATGTGTCCTCCACTACTGTAGGCCCACAAGACCTGTTTGTAAACAGTCACATTCAATTTAAAGTCAAGCTGACGGACCACAGAGGAGCAGCGGGGAGCGAGTGTATTGATTTGTAAGAGAGACAGACAGAGAGAGAGAGAGAGAAAGAGAGTGAGAGTGAGAGTGAGAGTGAGAGAGAGAGAGAGAGAGAGAGAGAGATAGAGAGAAAGAGAGAGAGAGAGAGAGAGAGAAAGAAAGAGAGTGAGAGTGAGTGAGAGAAAGAGAGAGAGAGATAGAGAAACACACACACACAATCACACACACACACACACACACACACACACACACACACACACACACACACACACACACACACACACACAGAGGTAGAGACAGATAGAGAAACGAGAGAGAGAGAGAGAGAGAGAGAGACACGGGGAGAGAGGGAGAGGGAGAGAAGCAGGTGGCCCAGTACAGATAGTCATACAGACTGGGGGCTTGGAGGCTTCTCAGAAGGACAGGGCCTTGTATTGTCTCACCCGTGTGCACGGTCACACGGCGCGGTGCCGCTCCCCAAAGAGCCCGGGTCTTATGGCGGCGGTGTTCCCCGGTCCTCATCCCAGCCCTGGCTTATTGTCAACGGCTGTTTTTTAATTTCTCAAACGCAATCAAGTGTGACACAAACTGTTTACCTAGCGTGTCTGCCACCAGAAAGAGAAAGGGGATGGGGGAGGGAGGAGAGGGTGGGGGTGGGGGGGGGGGGGGGGGGGGGAGGGTGGAGGAGGGGAAAGCAGACACGCGAGCCAGGATCTCGGCACAAAATAATCCTCCGTAATACCAGGAGTTTAAAGAGGCTTTGCCAATATCCCCCCTGCTCTTAGGAAAAAAGGATGGGAGATGATGAGAAGAAAAAAACATCAGAGGAAAGCTGCTAAATTTGCCCATAGTCTCGTTTGGGATTGCTAATCATTGTTTTGAGAGCACAACAATACAGGGGTATTAGGGCATAATCGTCTGAAGATAACATCCCCAAGAAAAAGAGGGAATGTAAAAAGGGGGGAAAGAGAGGGGAGGAGCGCATGGGTGAGGAGATAATGTGCCCACAGAAGGGCAGCGGCGATAGTAGCGCTCCCCCAGCCCACCCCTAGACACAGGAGCCAAAGCCCAACTTTATGAACATCTGGGAAAATCACTTATGAAGGTTGAAGTGAAGACAGGGTATTTGATGAAACAGAAGTAATATGAATCATTGAAGACAATATTGATATGAAATAAACGTGTTGAAGGAGTAGGCACGGACACGACCCCGCCCATCTCTCCTGGCACATGCACATGTGCATGCACACACACACACGCACACACACACACACACACACACACACACACACACACACACACACACACACACACACACACACACACACACATGCACACGTGCACACATGCACACATGCACACACACAGGCCCACGCTTGCCGTAGCCTATATCGTGTTGGCCTCCTCCGTCAACTACACCTGCTCTAAGGTAACACAAATGTAGCGCGCAGGGCTTAATTTGTGTTTAATCCGCTGGGTGGACGGATCGTCACGAAGCCCATCACGCTGTATCCAAGTCGCAGCGAACTCCTGGTTCCTGGAGCCGCCGCCGCAGTACAACAGTCCTGGTGACTGACAGTGGCCTAGGATTGTTCAGTTTGTCTCAAAGGTAGACGCAATATAATCATTTTCATAGATATGTATTCCATTTCATTAGCACACATAGTTTGCCATTTTATTAGTTGTAAATGTATCTTAGAGATCTGAATGTATATGCTGTTTCTGTGTCCATTAGTGTGTCACGTCAATTGTTGTTTAATTGGATGAATTTGGAGTTTCCTATGCCGTTCAGCCACCTGTCATTTATAATAGAGCAGTTCTGATAAATGTACCCTATAATCTATGGATCTATTGCATCGTATAGTCTATAGTCTATCAATGCAATCATACAGTTGTATGCTTTATGACATTGCTATTCTATTAGACTCAATTCAACAGGTATTGCTTATCTATTCCATGGTTTAATAAAATATTGTGTAACAATTTGTTGCTGTAGGCCAGCAGGTCATGCTGTTAACGGCATGCATAAAAACAATCCTACGCTTTTAAACTTTGAGCATCTGCCTTTCTAAAAATCTCTCCTCACACACATACGCCTGCACACCCACATTTTCCTTGACACAAACACATATGCCTGCACACACACATGCGCCTGCACACATACTTTGTGTGAGAAGCCAAAGTCACCTAGAAACCTTCACAAGCCTCTGACTAACTTAAAGCATTAAGAGTGAAGAGAACAGCGCCCCCTGATGGTACGCAATGCACGGACACTGTGAAGAGCACCAACTTCAGTGTTCAGGGGTCGACAGGAGTGTGTGTGTGTGTGTGTGTGTGTGTGTGTGTGTGTGTGTGTGTGTGTGTGTGTGTGTGTGTGTGTGTGTGTGTGTGTGTGTGTGTGTGTGTGTGGGTGTGTGTGTGCATGTGTGTGTGTAGAGAGAGAGTGAGAGCAAGAGAGAGCCTGTGTGTACGTGTGTATTTATTTGTGTGCAAAGAGAGAGAATGTGTGTGTGCGCGTGTGTATGTGTGTTCAAGTGGGTCAGTAGCTGGACTATTACGATTAGTTTGAACACTGTGTGCATGTTCGTGCACACAGTGTCTGTGTGAGGTGCGCGCGTGTGGCTTTGAGTTCCATGTAAGCTGTTCTGTGTGTGCGTGTGTGTCTGTTATGTGTGCGTGTGTCTTTGAGTGCCATGCAAGTTGTTCTGTGTGTGTGTGTGTGTTGCTGGTCATGTTGCCGATGTGTATGTTGGGGCTGGTGGTAGAGGCGATGGTGTAGTGGTGCAACTGTGTGTGTCCTGGGGCACATTGTGGCAGCAGAAGGTTGGTTAGGGGGGTAAGGGGTTTTGAAGCAGCTGCCCTGGGAGGGGGGAGGGGGGAGAGAGAGGTGGGTACCCGGGGCCCCCCGTACCGCACGGCGGGGAGGCAGATGGACCAGTGGGGGCCGGCGCCAGAGGGGCCGGGGAGGGCCAGGATGCTGCGGGGGAGTCTTTTGGACCAGGGGGAGACGGTCATGGTAGGCAGGGGGGGTGGGGGGTGGTCAACAGAGCTTGACCACAAGGTAGAAACTAAAGAATATTACAAATATGGACACTCATGGCAAATATAACGAGACGGGTCGGTTGACGAATGCGAGCAAAATGTAAACATCTGTAAACATTAGACAACAATCGTTTAAGATGCATTTAAAACTGAACAGCTCCGGTCACTCTGTGTTGCTTTGTCTGCGTGTGTGATCGATTGCAAAAAAATTGCAATAAAAAAATAAATATTGACAGCAACAGGAAATAGATCCCCGAAATATATATCCATCCAACAGATGAGTTTGGAAACACATACAAGTTTAGCCCACGAGTTTTCTGTACGTGCACCGTGTTGTGGAGGTGGCTTAGTCGGGAGGCAGGCAGCGGCTCCTGGTGGCTTTCAGAGAGCCACAGATGCTCCGCTGTTTGTGTGTTGACTTGCTGTAATTTGTTTGCTCTAATTTGTTGTGGCGCGCCAGGGGGAATTCCCGTTTTAATTTTGCTCTGTGTGTTTACCCCTCTTTGTGGATCGCTGATCTGTTAAGCGAAGAAGGAGAGCATAGAGCAGAGGGAGGGCGAAAGAGAGAGAGAAAGAGAGAGAAAGTGAAGGGAGGGAGAGAGAAAAAGGGAGCGATAAGTTAGGGAGAAAAGAGGGAGAGAGGGTGAGAGAGACATTGACATAGTGGAGAGAGTGAAGGAAAAGAAAGAGCGATATGGTGTGGCGTTGGGAGAGTCTAACGTTAGAAAACAACAGGAATAGTGCAGATTGTTTTAGGCTCTGGCAGAGACATCGGGCCCAGAGGCCTTGCTCACAGCCAACACCTGCTCCTTTCCCCCGGGAGCCCGGTTCCTGATCCCTGGTCCCCCCCCGTCTCGCCTTCCTAGCCCACTGCCAAGGCCGGCATGCTCTGCCTCCTCTCCCATCCCCTCTCTCTCTCTATCTCTCACCCAGAGTTCTGGTGCTGCTTTCTCCATCCACCAGTATTCCTCCTATTGTATCCATCTCACACACACACACACACACACACACACACACACACACACACACACACACACACACACACACACACACACACACACACACACACACACACACACACACACACACACACACAGGCCTTTTACTTCCCCCTCTGCTGGCTGTTGTCCAACCGCTCCTCCTCTTCGGACCGACTCCAAGTCCTGGGCCTTTCCTGCCCTCTCCCTGTCTCTCGCTTATCTTTGAACCCCTGCTCCACTCCCTCTCAACCACCAACACACACACACACACACACACACACACACACACACACACACACACACACACACACACACACACACACACACACACACACACACACACACACACACACACACAGACACACACCATGCACTAACCACACACCCACAAGCGTGCACACATACTCACACAGAGACACACAAGCACCCACACACACACATGCAGACACACCAAGCACTAACCACACACCCACAAGCGTGCACATGCACGCACACAGTGACACACACACACAGTGACACACACACACACACACACACACACACACACACACACACACACACACACACACACACACCCATGCACACTCACGCATGCACCCACACACATCCACAGACAGAAACACAAACCATGCACACACACGCCAACAAGCACGCGCACACACATGTTTGATTTTCTTCATTCTGCTAGCACTTCTTGCTGCAGAAATCCTCCTCCTCTCTGGTCTCCTCTCTCCCCATCAGCAGCTCCGCTCCCCTGGGCTGTGCTGAGCTGTAATCAGCATGCCTCCACACCTGGATGACTGACTACGACTCGTTAAGTCTGATTGAAAACACACGAGCGCTCGCACATACGCACACACATAAGCGCACACGCACACACACGTATGCATGCATTCACACATAAAAATCAACACATCAGCACCGACAACAATTGCGCCATTTAAAGTAGGCTAGAGTCGCAGCTAGTAGAACCTATCAGCCCAAAATGTGTGATTTGTAGTAAATACAAAAAAAAAGTATGAAAAAAAAGTGTGTTCCAGAGTGTTAAGTGTGTGTATATGCATTCTGCAAACTAAGCACAATGATAACCCACACTTTGGAAGTGAAGATGATCATTTTTTGCTCCCACCTCTAATCAGACTATTCAACTACTACTCAAAGTTATCTTAGCCATGTAAACTGTTTCAAACCCCCTTATCTTGGCCTCATTTGTTGTCTGATATGTTGTCCGTCTCACGCCTTAAATGCACCGTCACCTTTTAACTTTACCTTTGCTTTTACCAATGTGAACTTAGTTCCTTCGGGGGAGAATAAAGTTAGTGCAATTTAAATGATTAACCTCCATGAAGAGAAACAGATTTCAGCAGAGCGGTTTAAAATTGTCACAGCTATTCTTTAATTAAACTGTTGAGAGTGTTTCTGGTCATCTGTTCACTTGATGACAAGATGTACCTGCACAGGTTGCAGGGTTCCTTCGACACATCCACATACGTTATTGTACAGTCTACTCACACATATTTACATAAAACCCCAGCACAACACGGCCCTCGTGTCATCTCCATTCTGTGGAAGTCCTCTGTAAATATGGCTTGATAAAGCAGTCCAACTCCGATTCCCCTTCGGGCTGCGGCACAAATCAATTGCGATAAGGATAAAGCTGCACATTCCAGTGCTGGAGGGGAGAGCAGCGGTTTGTTCATGAAGATGTTCCGGGTGTCTCAGCTGTCCCGACCACACCAGAGCTGCTGGGTCAAACGGGGAGCCAACCATCAGGAGAACGCTGGTGGGTTCACCCATCAAGTTTTCATGCTCATTCATTCATTAACTACCTCTAGATTCACTGTCTGAAATCGTCCTGTGTTGGTTGAGTACAACAGTTCAATGGTGACGACCAAATCGACCAATCCCGTAAGGGAATGGGAAGCGAACCAGCCAAACAGAGAGCAGCAAAAACACCTGCTATAATGTTTTGGTCCATTGTATCACTACAGATTATTTGAACCCTAGTAGTTGTTGAACAACAAATAGTTGTTGTTGAACAAAAAAAAGTAACGATTAATTTGGTTCCCAATTTCCCCACTCTAATTGATTAAAAGGCCTTGTGGATTTACTTGATGATAAACGTGGAAACACTACTATGTTCAAACACCGCAATGAGGCCACACAAATTGCTAACATAGTACAACCGCAAAACAATCGTCATTATTGTGAACCAAACCCACATTTTTTTCCTTTCCATTTGGCCTTTTGCAAACTATCACAACATAATACTACCATAATGAAAGTGATATTCTCAATAGTGCAAAAATAATATCCCTGTTAAAGGGTCATTAAAGGAACATACAGTACTAATACAAATTAAACTTTGACACAGGTTAAAAAAATAATGATTATTTGTAATTAATATGTAAATAAAATTGGATCTAAAACCATTTTTACATTGCATTTGGATAACCAGACACAATCTCTCTCTCTCTCTCTCTCTCTCTCTCTCTCTCTCTCTCTCTCTCTCTCTCTCTCTCTCTCTCTCACACACAAACACACACAATAAACTATAACTTAAGACTTAAGGAGCAATATCGTATTGCATAAACATACTCCTAAAACAGACATGCAGGCTGCCAAGGCCTCTGTGGCATATGACCTTGAAGGGATATCGCCATCTAGTGGTCATATTTAGTACTTGTATATTTCTGCTTTTCAAGGATTGACCAGCCTGCATCTCTGTCTTTACAAACTCCTACATTATATATATATATATATATATATATATGCTATTTTGTTTAGTATTTGGACCAATCGAGTTGCCAGAGGAAGTTTTAAAAGGCCGTTGCTATTCACTTTAGAGATTTCCCCCTACATCATGACACGACACAGTTTAACCATCGGCCCATCATCAGACCAGAGACTCCATCATGAAGCCAGTTTGGTCGCTCCAGAACCCTGGGAGGATGGGGTCGGCGCCTCGATATTGATTGGCAGCCAGTACCTTTGACAGGAGTACCTTTCATATGATTGGCTGGATGGGATTGGGATTGTTCGATGCACGCTCCAGGGTTCTGTTGCATCGTTCCACACATGGAGGACAGAACCACACGTCTGTTGCTCTACTCTACTCTGTCCACATAATGTGCCACACACACATCCCCAAAGCCCCTCTTCAACAAGCCCCTTCCTGTTCCTCCTCCACCCCCTGCTCTAGTATTCTACCACAACACAAATAAGGCCTAAGAGGAGGCGCCACAGGGTCGGATGTGGCGTGAGGAATGGGACGAGCCGCCGCGTAGCACGAGGGGAACGGGATTCGGTTCATACGCTCTGCATGACACCAAAGTAGCGGACGGTTCTCCCCGGGTCTTCCCATCGGACACGATGCACACGGCGACCTCAGAAGGGTATCGTCAAGAGCAAGGTTCCCTTTCCCCAGTCTGTGTGTTTCTCGCCGGCCTCCTCGAGAGCAAGAAAAAGTAACAATAATAATAACGGGACGGCGTCGGGGGGACCCTTGGCCTCAGACGTCTCTCTCACTCCCTCTCTTCAGCCGGGTCAGACGTCCGGCCCGTCCTCCATCGTCGCGGTCTTCAGCTGCGCGTCGTTGTCGGAGCCCGTGCCCACGTCCGAGTCGAACAGCGAGTGGTCCGAGCCCGGGGAGTGCGTGTGCGTCCCAGAGCGGCTGACGCCGCTGCCGTCGCTGTCCTCCAGCGTGTCGGTGCGGGAGAACAGGCCGAAGTCCAGCAGGCCCGAGGGGGACGGGCCCCTGCTGGTGTTGCCGCTGCTGTCCTCGCTCTCGCCCTGGAAGAACAGGTCCTCGGCGTCCACGAACCACTCGGGCCAGAAGCGCCGGCGCATGCGCTCGCAGAACAGCGCCAGGTTGATGAGCTCGCCTGCGGAACCACACAGGACGGGGGGGGGGGGGGGGGGGGGGACCAGAGGCTTAGAGGTCTGCCTGTCAGAGCCACAGCCAGGGCTGGGCGATACATCTCTTGCCTTTGTGTTAGTACATTTGCTTATAGACATACATAGACATGCACAGAATGGGAAAGTGTAGCGTTTCCGGTGTTTTGACTCTCAGCCAATGGGGTTACAGGGTTCAAACCCCGACGTGCATCTTCATGTCAAGCCAAGAAAGTGGAATCATTGGTTTTGAGTATATATTTTTGTTTTGTTTCTTCAGGACAATCCCAGAAGAATTGCTCTTAACAAGTGTTTTGTAATAAGCATTTATGACAC
>NC_044058.1:15303389-15470889 GCF_902167405.1 Gadus morhua
CTCGAGTGGCCAGTGAATCCCACTCACCAGTGGAGATGCTCCTCCACCATCTTGCTGATGGCCCGTGACACGGCCTGCTCCTCCGGACTGAGGTTCTTGTTCAGGTTGATGCCCAGCTTCTCCTCCAGGAAGTCCACCATGAACTCTGACCCCGACACCTGCTGGTGGTTGTACTCTATCCAGGGCATCTTGCCCTGCGGTGACAGCTTCCCGTCAAAGTAGTTCTGGGATAAAGCAAAAAGACAAAGGTGGGTAAAAGGTGATGCGTGAGTGGCCCCGCTGTGCCCCCTGTGGCCCAGATCAGGTGGAGGATAAGCCGCTGATGGGAGTGCTTGGACGAGAGCAAAGAGCGCTGTCCCTCCATTTCCACAAGGACAATTTGATCCAAGAGTCTTGGCTCTTGGTCAATATTTCACTCAGAGGAACTCAATCAAACGTTCTTGGACTTTGTTTTCTTTACTTTCCTGTTCAGTGGAAGAACTAATTTGTTCTTTTGTCTTACTTTAACATTCAAGTGTACCCTTTGCTACAAGAAGCATTTATTTAAAACAGGGCTTAGAGGAATTGTGACAATACATCTGTGTGTGTCTGTGTATGTGTGCCATATCTTTTTCATGATAGAATACAGTATCCTACACTTTTGCGTCTTTTCATATTTTCATGTACATGAATGACCTATCCTATGTGGACAAACAGTATGAAATGTGTTTGTATGTTTTTAGAGTCATCAAGTGTCAGCGTGGGTACCTGGTAGGGCAGGTCGGCCATGCGCAGAAACGTCTCCATCTTGAGGCAGAATGGTGAGAGGCTGGGAACGCCGTTCTTTGGGCGGGAGAACTGGTGGAGGATGATGGCGTCCTTAGAGTCCAACTTCTGCTCCTTCCTACAACCCACGAGACGGGCAGGTCCACCGTGGGCAAAGGTTATGGGAGAGGGAGCGAGTGAGAGAGAATAATGGCTCATGTCATGGCACGGTTACATCAAGGCTCAATCCAAAGGGTATGTCTATGGTTCACGACAGACCCTTCATGCAGAGTTGTCATCAGTGGATATAACAGCTGTCACTCATAAGACTCGTTATGGGTCTGTTGCTTTTATGTACCAGGGCCCGTGGTCCATGGTCAATGTGTGAAGTCTTGAGTCTGCTGCCCGGGCCGCTTAAAGGAGCAGACCCTTAATTAGTGTGATGAGTGACACCTGTGTTTGTCCTAAGACGACGCCTCTGCGAAAACTGTTTTTCCTCTACCATCATTCATCGGCTGCGGTGTCAAATGCATTTTGCTGAAATGACTTCCTCTGATGCATTAATCAGACACAATAAGTCTGTGGTCAGCACACTTTTTTATTCAAGGCTGTGGCTGGGAAGTGAAAACAATAGACCGTTCAATATGTGGTGGTTGTAGTAGGGGGGGGGGGGGGGGATGCATAGCAAAGTATTGCTATGCTATGCACCTGTCCCCCTTGTCTGCCAATAGTGTTTGCGAATGTGTGTGTGTGTGTGTATGTGTGTGTGTGTGTGTGTATGTGTGTGTGCGTGTGAGTGCAGATGTGTGACTTTGTGTGTGTGTGTGTGTGTGTGTGTGTGTCTGTGTGTGTGTGAGTGTGAGTGTGTGTGTATTCTCACGGTTTTCTACTCAGGACAAATGGTGAAGAGAGATATAAATATAAAAATCAATCGGTTTCATTTTACAGCAGGCGCCACCCACCCACAGTGGCGAATGTTGTACGTTGCCCCTGCTGCTTGCCAGTGCCATGGCATCCCTTGTGGAGCATGTGACGTAAGAGCCTACTCCGTCAACAACAACACAACATACAACGCTGCCTACAAGCTGTGACCATGACCAACCCAGAGTCTGTCGGAGTGGTGCGTGTTAGTCACGGTTCCCACGAGAGTGCCACACGCATGACTTGGTCTCACTTGGCCCGTGGACGTACACATGCCGCCCGCTACAGTGCCTGGTTCGGTTTCTTCCAGGAGATTATGAGTGAAATCCAATGAAATCAAAGGAATTAAAATGATTTATTATTAGTCTAATTTATTTCGGATTCCCCCCCCCCCCAAATGTATTGATTGATTTAATAAGCCTTTGACACTTTTGCCTGAACAATATGTTAGCATTGAAGCTCAGTGGATCTTCCTATTGTCACGGGTCTGTTTCTAGATTATCACATCATATACAGTGTAACTGAAACAGGGATCAGGTCTGTACTTCCTGTGGATTCGTTTCATGCAGACCCCAATTTAGAAATATGTCCTTTTATTCGGTGCAACGTCACGCATTAAATCATGAAAATAATTTTGCAGAGCCATAAATAGAGTAACTGGACACGTCACGTGTCGCTGTCCACTGCATTGTGGTGCTGAACATATGCATACTGTTCAGAATATGGTGCCCGTACAGAACAAATAGTAGGCTGGTTCTACAGATATTCCCCAGACCTATGGAAAAAAAAGTAGCCTAAATATAAAAGTTGTTCCCACCAATGTCAACTTATCACATGGCCATCACTGTTGGTGGGCTGTTGTGCCAACGACAGCAGCCGCCACGTGATCCAGCGATACTCCCGCATGACTTCTCAAATGTCCATGTGAATAGAGAGGATCTTGAATTGTAGCGTTATCCCGGTTTACCGGTATCTTACTTCCTATGAGCTGTGCACGTCAGATAAAAGTCCCCGGAGCAAGACAAATAAAAACATTCCGAGAATAACAATAAAAACAACAACGACAAGGATAATAAATACGGAGTTGTGGCGAATAATGGGACAAAGCAACATTCTAATAAACATGAATCAGAATGATTCATTATCGGAGGCGCCTCTCGCCGCTAAACCGAGGTACCTGAAAGTCCCGCCCTCTATCTCTCGCCAATAACGCCCGTTTTGAGCATCCAATTCAGGCTTTCAGTCGTTAGACGAGAACGCCGAAACGAGGTAACCCGAATACAGGATGTAAAGGATACACCACGGAGAAGACAAACGCAGCTGGACTACCGGATGCACTTGCGTAACACCAAGAATAATCCTTATATTTCTAGTCTCAAGCACGCGTCTTACAGCCAGTAGCCTATAGTAACGTCATTAAAATACTGAATGAATGAACACATCAATACACACAGACAGAGACACGCAAAAAAAAAGTCCGCTTGGCGGCCACGGGACCGGCAGACGCGTGATGCATCATTTTATTGATTTCATTATTTTGCTATCATCAACCGAACAGTCTCTCATTGTAGGAGAGGTTGAACGCAACCTAAACAACTAGCATAATCAGCATAACATCAATTGAATAGGCAGGTGGAAGATAATAATAATCATCCACCTGCCTATAAATAATAATGGATGAAATGGCTGGCAAACACACACTAGACCCCCGAGACATCGCTGTTGTTTACCGTGAACAATATGGTCAGAAAGTCCAAACATAACACAGCGCAGGCCTACGGCAGATAGCGATTTTGATATAACAACCCTGTTAACCACCCCAGACAGGCCCATGGAAAGCGATCGCCTCCAGACAGCAGCCTACCTGATGGCCAGCAGTTCGTGCAGCAGGTAAGCCGCAGCGGCCAGTAGGGCTCCCCCGGTGATGTACAGCGTCTTCTTCCACCAGGAGTCCGAAGCCAGTACAGACATGATACCCCCGTAATCCTGCAAAGGGAACGCGACGATATAGCCATATAACGACTGGCGCTCATCGGAGCCACACAGCCCGATAGGCAGGCTATGATTTCGGCCGATTTCCACCACACACGGTCGGGAAGAGGCAAAGCTAGCAGCAGCCAAGTAGTACATTCTCCCCTCCTCTCAGCGATACGCTCCGACTTCCTCCGTCCCGCAATCCCTCGTCGACCTCATCAAAACGTCTCATAATAAGAGGTATGGCGGCATTGCGATGTTTTGGTCATTGTCAAAGAAAGCACCAAATGAAGCATCTCTCTCCCCCTTCCAGTCGGTGCCCGCACCCTGGCCGGATCCTCCGCAGGCTCGTGGGCCTGCCTGGGTCTTTGTCTGCTCCAATAGGAACGAGTGGTGCTACCCCGCCCTTACCGTTGATGAGTTCTGCTCACTCTCACTGATGGATGAGCACCATACATTCAATGGAAACGCCCAGGACAGCTATATAACGGGGGCAATTATATTAACATTTGAAGGCACTAATTCGTAAATATTTCATCTTGTTAAAATAATCACCATTGATCCAAGCTATGGTTGAATAAATATATACTTTATCAATAATAGCCATTCATTTCTTTATTAACTAATTACTAATTTCAGAGGACAATCTCACCGAAAAGATAGTTGATGCATTTGTCTCCATTTAAGAGTATTACATACCTAATAAGCAGGTACGTTTAATAAAGATGTTATACAAGAGAAGTTGAACTAGAAATACCAAGTGCTGGAGTCTGGCGGAAAATCAACTGCAGACATCACTGAATCAGCTTCTCAGATTTGATCCTTAAATATCCTTTGTTTGTGTGCAAAATAGAACAGCATTTGCCAAGGCCTTTGAAAGTCACTCCTGTGACAGCGAGGGAACTGTTAGAGTAGAGAGGACCATTCAATTCAGATTAACCTGAAGTAAGAATTTGCTATTGAAGAATAAGACCCAGACATGGTTTAAACGTGACATATGTTCTGCCAGAGGCTTATTTGGCTTATGCAATTCTTGCAGATGATGCTGAACTGCAGTGGAGGAAACCGTCTCACATATTACATGCGTGTCCATTTTAATTTAATTTTGATTTGACACAGGAAAGTCAACTATTTTGTACCAAAATGTCATTCAATGATTTGAACAAATGAATGGAGTGACTTTATAATTCACAACAGGGACTTTATCAAATGCATATAGATCAAGATATACATACATTTATATATATCTATAGAAGTGATCCTCCCATTCTCTGAACAGCAAACAACACCCTGAAGTTATGGCTTAGATACGCTGCACTTGTTTTGTTGAAAACATCAGCGGACCAAAAAAAATTTGCAGAATATAATCAGCAGCACAGGACAACAGAAGGAAATACCCCGACAAATAGCAATGCATGCACCTGCCTCAAGCTAAGCAAACCCTGCGAGGAAATCCTTAGCACGTTTACCACAGGATTCAATGACTCCTAGAGTCCCCCACACCTTCTTCTTTTACTTCCTCGACATCCACCGACTGGTTTCCTCATTAGCGTCCTAACGTAACACAGATGTAACCTGTGATGCAGTGTCGTTTCATCCCGTCTTTATTTGTACACGGCACCTAACGTGTACCAAAGTCTGCCTTCTGTTGATCAGGAACGCCGGCCTCGTTCAGTGGCTGACCTCTGCGCAACCTCGTCCATGACCTCGTCCGTGACCTCGTCCGTGACCTCGTCCGCGCCGCCGTTCACGCCCGTCCCTCTGGCTCCGCCTGGCGGTGCGGCGGCTCCTCAGCCGCCTTGACAGCGTGCAGCGCGTAGTTTATCTCTGTGTTGTCGCTCCAGCACCAGCTCCCTGTCACCGGGTTGTACAGCATCCCCCGGACAGTCAGCACCGAGAAGCCGTCTGAGGAGGAGGAGGAGGAGCAAGTGAGGGAAGAGGAGGAGCCAGAGGAGCAGTAGGATAAGAAGGAGTAGAAGGAGGAGGATGAGGAGAAGCAGGAGAAGAGGGATCATAGAGAGTTTGCGTTTAAGGGGAATTGGCATACGGCACCAGTTTTACACAACTTTTCAACACTGCAAAGAGCTGCAAAAATGCAGACAAATTGGAGGCTTTGCTGCTTATGGAGCTGCTAGGATTCAGGCGTTTCCTGGAGCTAATATCCAAGAAATGCTTTCCTTATATTACAAATGAAGCCTCACCCTAATCAACCGACAATACTAACTTGACTATGTATCTTAACTAAACCATAATCAATATAATAAGCTGAACATTACGATCGGTTTAACATCAAACCTATGTGTAGATGACATAGTTATGACCTCACTATAGATCTAGTGCGGTTCTGATAGTTGGTGGAAAACGCAGTGTGGTCAGTATGGTGTCTTTGTTAGAGGTTTCGGTTTGTAAACTCTGACAGAACTGTGAAGGTGTGAAAATTAACCCTCTGCAGAGCACTAACGCCATCTGAGATTGATGAAGAGAGACAGAGAGACTATCTCTCGCAGAGTGTGTGCGTGCGTGCGTGTGTGTATTTGACATTAAATGCAGACGTACGGGGCTCTAGCAGACGCTCCAGGTCCGCAGGGCTGATGAACTTGTCCCAGTCGTGGGTCCCCTGGGGCACGATGCGCAGGATCTGCTCGGCGGCCACGATGGCCAGAGCGTACGACAGGTTGGTCTTGTTGATGGTGGTGATAAAGAGGGAGCCGCCTGGCTACACACACACACACATCCTGTGCCTTAGGGTGGAAGAAAGACCTGTGCCAAACAGGCTCCATCGTCCGCCAACACTTACCGTTCACCGAGAGACAGCTAAACCATAGCGTGTGGGATGAGAGTGAGTAAGTGATATTTGAAAGTGGCAGGAGGAAAAACAAATAGAGAGCAGGAAGCAGTGCCTCTTCCACACAATGATGTGTTTCTATAAACACACAGTTAATGTCCCACTGGGAGAGAGCTAACAAATGATTTTCTTTTTTAAGCTTAAGCTAGATAGACTCAAAAGACATTAATCCCTGTGTTTATCTTAATAACTACAGGTTTGTTTAGATTGGATTAGGGCATGCTGGTGTTTTCCCATCAACTATTTTGTCCCTGGAACAAATGACCCAGGAGATCCTCTGCCCAGTGCTGACAGAAACATACACACAATTTAGAGTCGGCGTGAATTTCCCCTAGTTCAGGCACGGAGACAATAAATAAGGCTTACACATTCCTGCCTGGTCCGGCGTCCACAACCTCACAGCCCAAGCTAATACGGCCCCCCTATCCCTCCACCAAACACAAGCGCAGCCAGAAAGGGAATCCCAAAAAACACATCACACGTTGAACCTACCTTGATCAAGTGACCGCAGCAGAAAGCAAACGTTTCCAGGTCGGCCAGGTGTTCTACCACCTCGGACGCCACCACCGCATCAAACGGGCCTTCTCCCGCCTCCTTCTCCTCCCCCCGGACATCCTCCTCGGACCCCAGCAGCTCCTCCACAGTGCACGCCCGGTAGCGGAGCCGTCCGCCGAGCTCAGGGTCGCTGGACGAGTGAAGCCGGGCCAGGCTGATGCTGTTCTCCACGGGGTCCACCCCCAGCACGTGACCTCCCAGACGGGCCAGGGGCTGGTGGGAGAGTGGGTCACAGGGTAGAACTCAGGCAATGGATTACCCTAGGGAGAATGGCCACCAAAACAGCGCTGTACCCACCTGTGCTCTTAAATATGTAACCCTATTTGATGCAACAGCTATTTAAATATACATTTCAATTTAGCTCCCTGAATGCCATGCCCTTGCTAACCCCCACAGTTGTTAGCCCTTAACAAAACCCAATGTTAGCAAGAACATATTTGTTTTGTTAGCGTGCTTGTCAGCAACCTCTGCTGGACAATCTGGGAAACAACCAGGCACGTGTGTTGCCTGAGCAAGATGCCTACTTGCCTAAGGGCCAGACTCCCTCCTAAGCCACTGATTCCTTCAGATGGGAATGGCATTCAAAAAATAATTCCAATAGACACACTGCCGTGGTTAAAATGGTTAAAGTGTGTGTTTGTTGGAACAAATGAGCCTGGCATGTGTCAAGAAAATACATGTCTCTCTCTCTGTGTGTGTGTGTGTGTGTGTGTGTGTGTGTGTGTGTGTGTGTGTGTGTGTGTGTGTGTGTGTGTGTGTGTGTGTGTGTGTGTGTGTGTGTACTAAAATGTTATACTCTGTGACAGTGCCATGTTCTATCTACAGGACCTGATTTTGTCTGCACAAATAACACCACACTGCTGGTACGTCTTCACATCCGATGAGATTCAAGTGGAGACTTGTGTCCTTCTTTTGCAAACCATCAACACCAACAAACAGATACACAACTGCAAACTACTATGGCTGTCCTTTCCACCAAACCACAACCAGTCAAAGCCAAACCGAGACCCAGAATCGGGCTGACATCTAAACGTACTTATTAGGCACCGGTAGCACATGTGCAAAGACGACTATTAGAGAGGGTTTCACCGGGCGCTAGCCTGGGACGACAGGCGGGATGTGATCTGAAAGGTGGCGATGCACAGGATTGGTCCAAGGCTCAGGGGGAAACTAGATCCATCTCATTCGCACCACCTGCCTCCGTGTTCAGCCAACCGTTTTCCCTCACCAGGCACTGAAGCTTGCTCATGTGTTGTTACTTTTTCTTGAAGGGTTTTTTGACCCCCACCGACACACACACACCCACCTCAGTGAGCAGCCCTCCTCCACAGCCCACGTCCAGTATCTTGAGTCCTCCTAGGGGTCTTCCCGGCTGACACTCTCTGTGTAGGCTCATCAAATTGTCCCTGAACACAAGGGGACATGACATGGGGGTTCAATGCGTTTGCAAAGACAAGCCAGGCTAACAGGGACACTCTACATATGAAACACTATATGCAGAGGATCTCCAGTCCACAAAAACCCAGCTGCAATGTTCCCTTTGGCGTCATCATTGAGCCCCAGGAATACGGCCAGCCAGTCAGAACCACTGACAAATGTACCCCCCAGCCATGTTATAGCATAATCCTTCCATCTCAGAGATCTCTTTTCCTACACTTTGCTACTCTGTTCCTCAGTCCCATGTTTCACTGTTGATTTTTCCCTTCTTCCGCTATAAACTGGAAACAGACAGGAATCTGGGATGTATGGTTCTGTTACTAATTACAGCTGCTCATGCTGAATAACATTTCCCCAATTCCCACGAATATTTGAATACCGGTACTTTGATGGCAAACCTTGGATAAGACTATGTGGGATGATTTGGTGAAGGGGCTTCAGACGCTTTGGTGTTCGCCTAATAGTCACTCCACTGCCCCTGGGCACAGTCATATCTGACATGTCAACTATATGCAGACACGCAATGACACAATATGTCACCCTGTCACCATGGAGACTCATCATCTCCAAGAAAAGTATGGGGGATGGGGGGCCAGGGGCAGGCATGGCTAGCCTGTGTAAAGTAAAACTATAATGCAAGGGCTACATTATATCTATGCATTTCTCAGCCAGTTGTATTGCACTGAACTACTATGACGCTCGTGTACTAAAAACCTTTTCTGAACAAAGACCCTCTTTACAACGTATGGTTAACGGTTTAAGTAACGGTGCGTCAATTATGAAAGCATTGATTTGTGCTCTACTTAAAAACACACCTTATGAAAGGTACGCGAAGGTCATTCAAGGAATGGAGAGCGGCAAATTCTCCCTGCTCATCCCACCACTTGCTGGCCAGGGCCTGGAACCGTCTCACCTCCTCTGGGTCCACGGTAGTATTGGAGGCTGACTGAGTACTACTGTGACAGAGGGAATTGGGCAAATTATTACGTTTAGGAAATTTAGAAAACATAATAGAATCACTATCGTTGCAAAGGTAGGTGGCATCCCTTAAATATATATACATATATCATTTATAATTCAAGCTGAACGAAGAATTTCCTGTTGACTTACACCACTTATATTAGAAATAAATGTGAAAGGGCAGACACGGACCCAAAGGGTCCAGCATACCCACATGAAATGTACCTCATCTGACAGAGAAGGACAGACCGTTCCGAACTCACAATCGTCGTCCTCTGCAACAACTGTTTACGGTGTTTACATGCACTTGACCAACTAAAAGGACAAGTAGCAAGCCGACGTTTGATGACACTCGAAACATTTGTGTTATGGGAATAAAACCCAAGTAAAATCCGACCAAACTTCTTTGAGTACATTTTGCGATTTGCTTGGAGTCAATGTGACCGAATCTGGCGATACATGTCCGAGTGGAAACACGGATCACGTCGTAATAGTTCCTACTTCCTGAAAGCTTTATTTGTCGATCACTTCCGTCACTTTTAGAATATGGACATTTATTTTTATAAATCATGAAAAAATATTCGAATGAGAAATTGCTATTAAATAGCAGTTCGATTTAAACTCCGAACAGCAATTAAATTAAGCATAATGGGAAAAAGATGAGTTATGATTTTTTTTGTGTATGTAATCCTATTCATGTCTCCTTCATAACTCTTTGTTACGTTAACCTTTGATACAGTAAACGTTCCGTTTGGACATAATAATTATTTTTTTACATTCATGTAGCCTGCATCACACCGTATTATGCCAGTGCCATTAGAAATAGCTTGCAGATCCACCCGGTTCCCAGGTGAACTTTCCTGTAGTTAATAAAATCTTCCTATGCTGTGCAATAACAACCACGATCAGTTAAATCAAATGAAAGGCAGATGACCCAATAAGCAGTGAGACAAGACAACGGACAATCAGTTTTATTGGACAATTAATTACATTAATGTTCAGAAAAGGGTTAATCCTCTTATCGTTTTAAAACAATACAGCTGTAAGAGTATTTCAAGTCCACTTAAGTTTTAAGCTTTGCATCATGATACAAGCAAAAATACCCAAGCATCCAAAATGTCCATCTCTTTGTGCAGTCAGCATTTTAAAAACAATGTATTTACAGAACTGAACGGTATGGTATGTGAGTGGGTGGGGAGGGAGGAAGGGGCAAGCAGAGAGTTCACCTACATCGTTGCCTCTATAATGAGACAGGCCTGCTCAACGAACGGAATAAAAAAAATAAAAAACAAAACCCAAATATTAAAGTGCACTGATCAAGCGATACACTTATTAGCGCCTGCTCCTGCGCGAGGGGGACGTAGACCTGAAAGATAAGATAGAATAACAAGACAGGTTGTTAGTATTGCACTATTTACCCCCACATAAATACACTCACTCACACATACACACTGACAAAATCACAACCCAAACCACCTCGCATTTAATTAATGTGGTAGCATACAAGAATGCTACAACTGTTTCCATACACTCCTTAATTTCCAATCAGAAAATAACCTGTCAAGGCAGGTATACATGTTAAGTGCCTTTCAGCTGCTCATATTCTCAAGACAAAAATTATTCTCCACAATTAGCCTATGAAAAAGAAAAAAATTGAAAAAAAATCCAAAGTATGGTTAAATTAATCTCTGCCCGTAATGGATTCATCTTGTAGTACTTATAATTTAATTTTTTTATTTCTGCAAACATGGACAAAAGAAAGTGGAGTGAATCTGGAGTGAGCACTGAAAGGGGCTATTGATTTGTTTCTTCAAAATGATTGGTTGATATGTTGTCAGCAAAACCAGTCAAACTGACAATGAAAACATTCAATAGAAAAATGAGAGAGAAAAAACGAATACTACCTTGATCGTGACTTAGACTTGTGTTTGCGGCTTGCCTTCTTACCAGACTTGTGCGATTTTTCCGTTGACCTTGAACGACTACGTTTAGATTTTTTGGATTTCTTTTCCTTGCTAACCTCAGGGGTGGGGGACTTGCTCGATTCAGAGTCCGAGTGCCTCTTGCTAGATTTTGCCGAGCCTTTCTTGTTGCCCTTGCTATCCTGCCGAGAGGGTTTGTCATCTGCATGAGAATCGCTCTCCTTCCTTTTCTTAGATTTCCCATTCTCTTCTGCACCCTTTTCCCTCTCCTTCTCCTTAGCTTTGGGCTTATCTTTCTTCCTATCGGACTCCTTCTCCTTCTTCCGCTTGTCTTTCTCATGGCTACGACTCCTCTCCTTCCTCCTCTCCCTATCCTTGCTTGAAGCCTTCTTAGCTTTGCTGCGGCTGTGGCTACTCTCCCTGTGCTCCCTGCTCCTCTTTCTCTCCCTCTCCTTCTCCTTCTCTCGCTCCCGGCTGCGGCTCTCCCTGGCCCTGGACTTCTCCTTCTCCCTCTCCCGATCCCGGGAACGGCTCCGGCGACCCCTGCGCTCCCGGGAGGCACTGCGCTCGCTCTTGGCGCGGCGGCCGGACCGCTCCGCGCTGCTCCTCCGCCGCTCCCTGGCCTTGTCGACCCGCTCCTCGTGGCGCCGGGGCGGGCTGCGGCTGCGGCTGCGGCTGGGCCGGTGCGCCCGACGGGAAGAGGAGCGACTGCGCCTCCTCTTCCTGCGCGGCGACGATGACCTGGAGGAGGTGCGCGAGGACGGCGAGGAGGAGGACGAGGAGGAGGAGGATGAAGAGCGACTGCTGGTGCGGCTGGAGCTGCTCTGGGAGCTGCTGCTGCGGCCGTTGGCGGGGGACTTGCCCCCGCCACCCCGGCCAGAGCGCTCCTTCCCACTGTGGCCCTGCGGCCGGGCCTCGCTGCCCTCCCTCTCGCTACGAGACCTACGCCTCTCCCCTGAAGACTCTGCCTCCCTCGCCTCCTGCTTGTGTAAAACCTCTGACTGACCCTCGCCATATTCCCCCCTTTCTCTGCTCAGTCTCTCCTTTGCCGCCTCATCTGCAAGAAACAAAAAAACGAAATAAGACGTTACGACGTGGGTGCTTCAATGACAGGGGTGCTGTGCTTGCTGGCTAGCCCACTCGTCCCCCACCCCTACTCCAGGAGTGCACTCAACAAGAATACTCCTTGATCCAAACGTTGAGCAGACAGTTAAAGTCTGCCCCAGTGCAGTGTGTCAAAAAAACTTAAGGCTAGGAACGCACAGGACGCGGTCCACGCGGGCGCATCCTCACCGCGTGCGAGCGACGTCTCCAGCGCCTGCCTGTCCTGGAGCTGCTGCTGGACCTCCCGCTCCTTGCGGTGGAAGGCGTCCTGCTTCTCGCGGATGCGGTGCCGCAGCTCCTCCTCGTCCGTGTCGGAGGACTCCGAGGCCCGCTCGCTGCGCTCGTCCTCGCTCTCGTCCGAGCCATAGTCGCCGAGGCCGCCTGCCGTGAACAGAACCCCCCCCGAAACTGTTGAACGCCAGCACGGCACAGCAAGAGCTAGTCTCACAGTTTGTTTCTCAACGCCCCCCCCCCCCCCCCCCCCCCACAACCCATTGTCCACTTACACATGATCTGCATACAACTCTAGCCGAAAGCCAAACATGTTGTTAAAGAGCATGCTGCTAGCAACGGTGGAATAACAGCCTGAATATCCCGGAAGACTAAAGGCAGGCATAAAGTGTAGCTCTTTTGCCTCTTTGACCTTATGTATTCCCCACCCCATTTGTTCTAAACACAGCCACCACCCCCCAACCCACCCACCCACTAGCAGAAAAGGGGATACTCACTCAGACCAGTCAGAGAAGCCAATGCACTTGACTGTGCCAGCTGTTTTGCAGGAGCTTTGATTCACATCAACAACAGGAACAACATGTTAAAACACATAGAGCCACCATTTTCTCAAAGGCAAGAGTCGCTAGAGGAGGGGATGTCAAGACAACGCATTATTCACAAGAGCTGTCGTTGAAAACAAAAAGGAAACAAAAATAACAAATGGAGAAAAGAGAGAGAGTTAACAAACAGGCGTCGGCCACACAATCCAAGTCAAACTGTCAGAGTTGGAAGAGAACCGTTCTGCACTAATGCCCCAACAGATATCCTGCAAGTATCTGTGGGGTTGGATTTCCACAAACTGTGGGATTTGATAAAATAATTGGAACAATAAGATTTGATTCAAATTACGTAGTACACCAATTTATCCAGACTTTAAAGCCAGTGGGCAAAATATCAAATACACCAAGAGCCGCACTCTCGCCCCAAATTCCCGGCATCATTCTCTTTGGTTCCAACACATTAGTAGAGAATGGTTTAAAATGCATAGTGATACTCCCAAAAGGGTCTCATTTTAAAGCATCCTGCTATAGAGGCAAACATCTATCCATCTTGGAAAAATCGGAATAGAGAGAGAGAACCGGTTTCTACGGAACATGTCCCATTGCCGGGCACAAGTGATGTGAGAGCTAGAAGACGATAGAAGACCTTTAGTGGCTTTGCGATGAGTCTCCCTCGCCACCTGCTGGACCTCTTCATTCGTGACCTCCAGTAGGATCTCCGTCAGTAGGGTCTTGGTGATGACCATCTGGGGAAGGGGGGTGGAGTCATTAAAAAGGCTGGCGTCGCCCAGGGGAGAGTGTGCGTGTACACAGGGTGGCTCCTCCGTGACACACTGAAACACTGACCAGCTGGAAGTCTCTCTCCTCCTCCGTCATCTCCGGTTCACTGTCCTCCTGAGGAGGGGATGGGCTTCGGCTGGCAAACTCCTTCTTCATGGAGGACTTCACCTCCTCTTCTTCCTCTGGTTCCTCGCCATTGCCCTCGTCGTCGCTGTCCTACCGTATCCACAACAAAGGAATAGTCTGTGTTGCGGATTGAGAAAAATGCCTTTGCTCTCCAGCGGCACCCATAGTCGAGCTCAGCGATGGAAAATAATTCCTTACACTTCTTGACAGCAAAGTACTTAGATTCAATGGGGCATGATCACAAGAGGACACAACAGTCCCATTAATCGAGCATCTTCAATGAAACATCGGATGTTCACAACATTTAGTCACATTGTAGGCACAACACCCCAACAAATACAAAGAAAGAAATACAATCCAAAAAGCGTTCTCACGGTCTACACAGCTTGGCTAAAGTGGAGATACAAATGCAAACAAACATTACATCGTTAAAATGGAGAGAAAGGGAGCTACCTCAAGGTGCAAGGACAATCTCTACAAAAGGTGTTCAATTGAAAAGTAATATAGTAAAGCAGAAGGTGGTCTCTTACAAATTTGCTCTTGCGTGGTACACGAGGCCCATCGCCGGATTGCTCCGGCTCTTCCTCCTCCTCCTTGACCAGTGTAGCGCGCTCCTGCTCCATCCGCTCCCGTTCCATCTTCCTCTGCTTCTCCCGGTCCATCTTCTCCAGGCCCTCACGGATCCACGCAGGCAGCGTGCGCCTTTTCACTGCCTCTGCTTTTGTTAAAGAAGGGCATCAGATTGCAATGAAACGTCTTTTGCAAGATTTGAATACAACGCCTTTCTTTTGTGTAGAATGCGTTCAGAACATTGTGTAAAACTCAAACTGACTGGCAATAGTGTTATCCATTTAGTTCCTTATTTTGAAGTTACGTTTCTCAAAACTAAGCATTGACCATCCAAGGTATATATGCAGTTGAGGAGGAAGTATCCAGCAAAATAGCGGGCTGTACTGTGTATTTAGGGACTTACCCAATGCTGCTGCGGTCTCTTGCTTGACGGCAAGCTGGATGGGGGACCTTGGCCTCTCTCTGAAGCCAGGGGGTCTGTTGTCTCGCCTATTCTGGGGAGGACCCTGCCAGTAGGGAGCATGGAAGCCTGGAGGCGTGGGGCCGAAGGAAGGTGCAGCCCCATGCTGTAGAGAGAAAAGCACACGCTAAAAATTAAAGTTACATTAGATACAGAAACTTCTGCACTACAGTAGCTGCGTAGTAGTCGCCATATCCTTAAATATGGGGGTGGGTTGGGAGGTTGTTACCATATCACTGGAAATAACTTGCATTGACAATCTAAATAAAGAGTAAATAACTAATAAAGAAAGATGATAGCACTTTACCCCACCATGCCGGATTCGTCAACAAGCGAACATTCTCTGCACAGCATCAAGACAGCACTGACTAGAACTGCCCTAGACACCAGTACCCGGCAGTTTTCAAAACCGGATCCCGCCTTTTATACTTAGCAGGCTCACTAAAAACCAAAATGCTTTCAAACGATCCTACCGGGGCTTCTGCATACCTGATAATCAAACTGGTTCATGGCCATGGGGGCCATGGCGTAGCTGTCGGGCTGAGCCCCATACCCATGGCTGTTCTGGGGGTAAACCCCGTGGCGGGCTTCAGAGCTGAACTCCAGGCTGTCCTGGCTGTTGCTGTCCTCACTGGGGTTCACCACCTCCATCGGCCCCGAGCCGGGGGGGATCCACACTTGGTCAGGGGGCGGAGGGGGTGGAGGGGGCTGGCCCTGCATTCCCCATTCTGGGAATGAAGGGCAAGACAGAAGCGGAGGGGTCGGCCTCACTGGGATTCTGGAAACTTTAAGAAATGTACCCAAAGTCAAAGGTTATTTCACATTACCCAAGCTTGCTACCGTAACACTCCCATCAACACAACACATACAGATATAAATACTTTTCTTCTCAGTCTCAACCGCTGGCTCGGCCGCAAAAATAGTTAGGATATCATGTTTTAATTACCATTCCACCCTTACAGTTGCACTAGAGTGCCACAAGGACACTAGTTATTATGATATAATAATAATATATAATAGCCTGTTTGATTAAGTTAGGGTGTTACCGCTTACCTACACACCATATCTAACCAGCATTTCTCCCTGTCCGACCCACACAAACAATGTCACTGTCAATCTACCAAATCAGGTATAAAGACTGGTCCCCTATATTTACTATGATCTATATTGCAACAACAAATGTGCTTTTGGCATATTATTAAAACAAAGTAACCGTAGCCATCGTCTGCTAGTGCCACAAATAGTGAACTGTATCTTTATAAGGGCTGGGGATATCAAATAAAGTAAAATAAACATAACTTTATATGATGCATCATATGTATTTTTACCAGGTTGCCACATTCTGCCAAATGACTGGTTGCTCGGGAATGGTGGTCCATGGTTGCCCTGTGGGACGGGGTCTATGCCGGGGACCTCCTGTCCATTGGGTTGGATCGTGTTCTGCACCTCGGTTCCTGTCGAATCTTTCTGGGCTATCCATGCTTGGGCCAGGGCTGCCCAATCGACCTGACCTGCAGCACAACACAAATGGTGTGGATTTTAGGATAAATACTGACATACATGCTGCATCGTTGTCGATCAAATAATGCTCAAATTGGAAACCCCATGAGTATATGACATATTGTACTTATCCTCGGCTTTTGGCTTACTTGGATCTTGTTGGTGCTGAAAGGACTGCATCCATTGCTGCTGGCTCAGAGGCCACTGCGGCCACGGCTGTCCTCCCTGATCCCACATCTGTTTTCACGGCGTAATGCTCTGCTGCGTTCGAGTGTTCAGCAGTGGAATGATTATTCAATTATATTTGCATTTCATCCAATTTTATTGATGGCGCATGTAGGTTTCAACATACAAGCATGTTTTTGTTTTTTTACTAGGAGAAAGATCATTAGCGATTGCTACGGATTACATTCGTCAACAGTCCATACCGCAAACTACCTGATTCAAATTGAACACGTCTGTTTAATACTCAGATATTTAAGTATATTAGAGAACAAATACCTAAATAAACTTGATATTAGGGGAAACTACGTCTGGGAGCACAAATCCCCCTGGACACAGAAGAGCTAACATTACGGGTGCTAAGCTAAACAACACCAGTATAAGTGGGAACAAGATTAGCCGTTAGCTTACTATCTAGCATCTACTTGATTTATATCGGAATATCTTTATATTAGTAATCCTTCATGCATTTGGACCACGAAGTGGCGATGGCATTCGGGAGCGGCGAGATTAAGCTATTCCTACCTTTTAGAAACAGGTTTTGCTGCACTGGTTAGATTGAAAATCATAGATCGAAAGCAAAATGGCTCCAACGTGGGCCAGCGCTGTCACTACCCAATCCGCTGAGCTGCCCGGTCCGGCGTACGCATGCGCAGGAAAACAGCGCCTGTGAGGAAGTGAGAGCTATGGAGCGGTGTCTGGGACTAACTGTGCTAACCGCGTTCTAAAAATAGTATAGATATATAATTTGTGGACTTCTTTATGTTGTTAAGCGTAAGTATTCAGAGAATGTTATGAAACACATTCATTACCTTGGGCCAATTGTTGGATAGGCAGTTAAATATAACAGTCAACAGAATAGTGAATAAATCCCAAACATGTGTTAATTACTTTTACTTATCAAACATGCTGTAGTTACGGATACGTAAGAGGATTATATCACATGTGAAATATTGTTGAGTTCTGATTTAAATTCTGACTTTAACTTAGACCTCAGAATTTGTCCCTCATCCTCCTCCGTATACAATAAAGGACTTGAATAAATGTAATTCTAAAAACTAACATATTTGAAAATCAATGGAATGAATGTCGAAAACATCAATGTGTTAAGTGTCTACCGATGTGTCTAAGCTCCATGTTTGGTGTGGTATTGTCCAAACTGGTGTCATGGACACCAAAGGTTGGGGTCCATGGTCCATGCACGCTGAAGAGTTTGACGAGAGAATCCACATGGTGACGTCACGGCAGAATGTTTGCCCTTGTTTCTTTGCTGGAGGCTACTCCTCCTGGCTCATCAGCGACGCCGACCTCGAGTATGGTTCATCTGGAGATAGGACGAGGCGGGAGATCAAATCACATGGGCTTCTTGAGCAGAACAACCCCAATCGAAACGAAGCACCAGCAGTGAAACGGCCCTCATTTAAAAAATAGACATTCCTGAAACAATGTTATTTTGTTGGTGGCGGCAAGTGACACCCTGATACTGCGCGCCGACAGCGTGACAACAGATTCAGCGTTGAGGTCGGACAGATCCGATGTCTTTGGACGTTGCCCTTTTCTTGATTCCACACCCACCTTCCCTTCACCAGCCGGCGACATGTCCCAAAAAACAGAGCTGCTTCGCACCTGTCAGGCCGAATCGCCAGTCACCATGGACTGAATATGGCACTGTGGGATGCAGAGAGACAGCAAGGAAAAACCGCACCCAACACACGCAATCTTCTATAAAGGGCATCAGTGACATTTAGGCCAACGTTGAGGATGAGGCAGATATAGTTCCGCACAGGCTGGAGTCCAGTTATCCCCAGCCGTGGACATAAGGGTAACCTAGGGGTAGGCCTACGTGTGCAGGTTACTGGAAGAATGTTTATATCTACAGAACAAAAATTACGACATAAAATATGAATATTTGTTGAATTTCTCAAATAATAGGTTGATTGTTGCTGATCGTTAGTCAACACCAGAAAAAGAGCAATGTTTCAGCTTCTTCCTACAACTACAATAGAATGATTGCTAATTGATTATATATCATATTAGTTAAAAGGAAAACATTTAGCGTACATAGTAGTATTAGTGAAGTTGAACATCTAAATAGTTACCAGTTACCAAAAAAAATACATTTAAAATATGAAGTTCATAAATACGATGTTTTATTTTATTGTATTCACGTGATGTGACACACAGCAACTGTTTTACAGTTACATTGAATTGAACAATCCAAAAAAAAAAATTGCGCATGAACGGGTACAAACCCTGCACGAGTCTGCCACCACACGTAAATGTCGGTATCTCACATTTCCTCTTTAAAATCATGGTCTTCCTTGTACCATGCATGTTTATTTAACCTGAAGCATAGGCACTGAGTTGTGGGCCATTGGGAAATAAAAGTTGACTGTTTTCTATGCATGTATTGAAGAGGTAAATCACCTAAAAAATCGAATTGTTTGTCTATTTAAGATTAAGCAATATACATTCAATATACAATGAGCCTATGCACACAACTTTATTTTGGTAAGGCTTAAGCTGAAATACTATTTTTTTTTTTTACAATACATTTTTTTTACTCTGTAACCATAGTTGTGCCTGAGCTTTGAACTGACATTGAGAGGAACGGCAGGCTTGCTACTTGGGATACTGATACGATCAGAGTTAAAACCTAGTGCAGACAGAAGTGCTTTGTTAGCCTGATAGAAAGGAAAATCCTTTATTTAGTGTGAACCATCATGCATCAGATGGATGCCCTTGATGGAACAACTATTAAACATGTATACCAAAAGCAATGGTTTTCTGACAGATGTTCTTATGATACAAAATCCATTTTTGGGCAAGCTAAGTGATAGTCATACAATCATACATTCCAATGTACAAAAATCTGCAATACATTCTACCATACCTTGCAAATAACCACTTCCTTTTGCTGTACTTATACTTCTTCAAGTCAATACTCTTTTCTTTCTCAATATACACACAATTCTTTAAATAAATGTCAGAATACCTTTTGAAAACAGCTGTTATTTTGCAAACCCATGCATGTACGAGTTCTATGCAGGCCTTGGGAGCCACCTAAAGGTGTATCACTCTTTGCACTCCAGTTCAACACCACTTTATGTCCTGTCAGATAGAAGCATTTACAGTTCTTCAGCCGGCCAGTCCTCACTTGCATCGCAGATGAAGCGATAGTTCAATGCATTATATAGTATTTTGTAAAAAATAAAAATAATCTTTAAGTTACTCCACTTCACATTTAAAACATTGCATCACTGTTGCATCACGAAGAGACAGGTATCCACCCCTTGCTTGTAAAACTGCTGCAGGAAAAGAAGAAGCCCAAAGAGTTGATTTGTAAAAAAAAAAAAACAAGTCCCTCCTCCTTCAATAGTCTGCCGATTAAGTACAGTAGAAGGAGCGAGTACAGGCTGTATGCTGACAACAGGTAAAAAAATAAAGAAAAAAAGACAGACATGCAAGGAAAAAGAAGAAATGGACTGGAAACGTTGCGGGTTCGTTACAGCATTTCCTCGTAGAACAGCAGGTAGGCCTGAGAGTTGAGGACCCTGGATTCTGGGACCGTCTGCACTGTGGTGTCGCTGACGTACACCCACTGGCTCTGAGAAGGGCCGGAGGCTTCTCTTGCACCTGGCCACCCACACACACCCACACAAAAACACACTTTATTATCAGGGTATGGTTAGCTAAAATACATTGTAGGATATGACATCTACAAGGTTTGAATGTAAAATGCAGGGACAGCGAAGAATCAATGCAGGGAGCTGCAGGGGACTGAGACATGCCTTGTTTCCTAGATATGGACATCTTCTACCAAAGAAAGGCGTTTGCGTGAGTGGAGGCTTTAAAAAAGGGATTTTAATGCAAGTGTTTTTCTATAATGGCAAGGCTACACAGTGTTGATTAGAAACCTTTACAGACACTTTTTTGAAGTTTACTACTAGTGCTGGCCAAGTTTGTGCTTCGCTATTAGCCAGGTGCTTACAGATCCCTGCCTTCTCCAACATTATTGGTCCAAACAAATAATGAAGCGTAAAAATGTTAAACATCCAGATCCGCTAGATTGAAGATCGTCTAAATCAGATTTTAAATTAGTAATCGAAAAAGATTAATTGAAAGCCCTGATTTGTGAGACTAGTGGGACCCTTACCTGACGCATTCCTGCGCTGGTGTTCAGCCCTCCTCTGGGGCGGTCGGACCCTGACGTAGGCCGTGTAGTGGCCCCCGCGCATTGACCCACTGTGCTCCACGATGCCATACAGGCTGTAGGGAACACGCTCCCCAGAACCCAGGTTCTGCCACGACACAAACCCCCACAACCACAGGAACAAAGGCAAAGACACGGAACAACAACATGATCAACAACAGTAGCTTTAATCATCAATACTTAAATTAGTCAATCATTTCAAGGGATTTGGTAGCTGGATTAACCTCCATTTAAAACGCGTCAAATAATGTTTCTCATGTAGTGTTGTATATTGTGCTTCATTGTATTTGATTGTATGCTGCTGAAGCCTTGGCAAGGACTGTCTCATAAAAGAGAGTAAAATAAGGGTGAAATAAAATAAATGAATAATAAACAAACAATAATTAATGCACTGTAATTCTGAATTCTCACAGTTGTGCCAACCATGTCGTATTCCTCCGATCAACTTCTTCATGCTGCAGGAGCACTTCTAATTCAAAACACATGGATGTTTTTATGTTTTAGAGTTGTAGGCTGGGGTGTGTGGTGCAGCGCATTGCATTGGGGAACCTTGCAGGTAGCAGAGCAGAAAGGAGCCAGGTCCAGCACCAGGGGGAAGTCCACGTGGCGGTTCACCTTGCGCAAGTTCATTCCGGCCTTTGGAGGAGAAACACACATTACACTAAATGTCAAGCCTACTTTTAAATTGGGGATGTGGGGATGAATAGATTTAATGTTAGTATCAGGATTTTTGGACTGCTATACTCGTCAGGTTGACTAAATTTTATTTTTAAACCAGCATTGTCAACGTTTCCTGCAAATGAATGGCATAGTCCTGCAGATGGCGCTATAGTATATGGTCCTGCTGCGCACTTTACTACATTCAGTTTTGTTGTGCCATTTAAAAAACAATGACAAACACGACTGACTGTAGAATCTGAACCCCAATGTTACACCCGTAAATTAATCAACACACAAGATAAAATCACACAACAAACTAATTATGCTATCGCAATACTTAAATAATCACAATATATATCCGTGTGGTTGGGATATTCCCATCCCTACTTTTAGACTGCACTAGGAATATATTGTAAATTAACCTTATTGTATTAAGAGTTAGTATGCATTCATGCACACACCACATGACAAAAATAAGCGTCTTTAGTTTGAACATCATTAATGCAGTGCGTCCTAACGCCGTCTACCTGGTGGAAGCGTTTCAGGTGTAGGGTGACCACCGGAGGCAGCGAGGAGATCAGGATGTGCTTCCTAGCGCTGGTGTAGACCTTCTCAGACCTTTTATCTGTGCAAGAACATCATTTTTACAAAAGGCAAGTCTAGTAAGTAAGCGCACAACTTCGCACATTTATATGAGAAATCACATTAATAAGCTCTTCCTGAAGATCTTAAAAGCTCTTGTGACTTGAGGAGGACCAAAACCCCTGTAAACGGAGGAACGGTGTGTCGCAACCATGCTTAATCAGCAGATAACCCTATCGGCCAATCCCAGGTTATGCATGTAGTAGCCTCTGTTTAGCCTACAGAGGGAGTCCTCTGCACAGCAAACCAATCTAAAAGGTAGCACCGGGGTTTGGTTGTCCTTCAAAGCTCTGGGGCCTAACCCCATGACGCTCAGCGCTCTTACCGGCCGAGCCGCTCTTGCGCAGCGTCTTCTGCCTGCGCTCGGTGCAACTCTCACACAGCAGCTTGTTGTTGCCCATCAGCAGCTCCACGGAGGTGAACTGGTGCAGGCAGGACTGTACCGAGCACTCCTTGGAGCTGGGTGTGTAGCTGTGGGAGAGGGCCTGGAAAGCCCCCTGGGGGAGCGGGTGATGCTGCTGCTGCTGATGGTGGTGGTGGTGAAGGTTGTCTCGGGCCAGGGGCGCCGCTTTCTCCACGGTGTCCTCCGCGGGAAAGCGGGCCGCCGGGGAGCCCTCCCCGGGGAAAGAGGGGCCCAGGTTCATCTTGGAGACTGCGCTGACCAGCTGCTCCACCGCCCCGCCCGGCCGGGGCAGTGCGACGGAGCCGGTGGGGGAGGGCCTCAGCGGGGGGCTCGGCGACGAGGGAGAGGGCGGCGCCGGGCCCGCGCGGCCATACCTGGAGGGGGGCCGCGGGGTCCACTCGCTCTCAGAGGCCTCGCTGTCGGCGTCGTTGCTGCTGTCCTGAGCGCACGGGTCTTTGTCGCTGGAGTCCGAGTGGCTGCCGACCGACCCCACGCGGCTCAGGAGAGACCCGGCCCCGACCACTGGCCGCGCCGCCGCCGCCGCTGCCACCGCCGCCGCCAGGGGGGCCTCCTCCTCATCTTCGTGGGGCCGGTCGGCTCCTTCCTCCTCCACCGATCCTGAAGACCTCCTCAGCGGATGCTTCTGTTGCAGAATGATCGAGTCAAGACAATTGTAATTGAAGAGCCCTTCAACACTGTTACAGTCTCCAAGGGCTTCACAGGGCAAGGGGCAAGGAAGAACTCCTTGCACAAAGCTGAGCTAGCACCACAGTTGCACTCATATACACGCAGCCGGGGCCACCATGAAATCCAAGTGGCGGAGGTACCTGGCTGCTGGGCTTCCTAGTGTTCCTGCTCAGGGCGGGGGCAGCAGCGTGGACTGCGTCGGACTGGAGGAAGTGGACATCCTGGTCCCGGGGGCTTTTGCTCAGCCTGCCAGGGTTGGACGGTTTGGAAATCTGACCAGCAAAAAGAGGCAGATTCAGGTCAATGGAAATGCAGACATGGCCTATCAGAAAAGTTGCATATCAAACAATGCCAAAAACAATAATCCTTTAATAAACTAAAAACTAAGCAATGCACACAATATAAGCATATCTGTGTTAGTTAAAGAATGTATCCATCAATATGTATTCATTTGGTTTAATAGTTTATCAATTATTTTTATTGATGGGTATCGTAAGGCTCACCCTTTCTTCAATGATGGGAAGAGAGATGTCGATGAAGGCCTCTTTCACTGTAGAGATCTATAAAGGAACCAATCACAAAACCATTCGAGATAAGGGAATGTCTGCTTCTTATGATAGCAGGAGACATTTTGAAAAAAACACAGGATTGTACAAGCCTTGACTTTTTACAGCCCTTACCCGCCTAGATTTCAATTTATCTATCTATTTAGTTTGAGTTCAAGTTGGTCCTTGCTTTTTTTCCCAGGGTTTTTCATGGGCAATACCGTGAACACAATGACAAGTATCCGTAACAATTACAATTGGATGATTCTTCATTTGAACCCATTCAAGAGTTAGAAAAATTGAAAATGGCATATGCACAATGGACAAATGAGATGCACCAAGAAGGCTTGGATAACCAAGCAGTCTGCAAAAACAGAATAGTTCATATAGTTAATATGGTGGACGAATAAAGACGATACAAGCTTGACAATATGCTTATTTAAGGTCACAATGTGTTCGATTGAGCTCCTTCCAGTCAGTAGGCAACAGACTTTCAGAATCCTGGGTGCTCTCTTCACCCATGGAGACATTGTTATCAGGTTGAAATATTGACCTAATCTCCAAACTCGACTTACATGCCCGCATTCCTCACACATGATGGTGTTGGTTAACTCCCCCACGAAGATCCGGTCCACAAAATTCAGCTTCACACCCTCCTTTCCATACGCTGTATTGAAGAACACTTTTAGTTAGCCATCAAGCTAATTACCCCAAAGTGATTCTATTTTCTTGAAGCAAAAAATAAAAACGAGAAGCACTTTCCATTTCAATGAATGTTTTCTGTTCTGTTTAAAATAGTCTTTCACTAACTGTGGAAATATACCGTTATTTGTGTAGTACATGTACATTACTTAAATTATAAAGATGTTCCAAAAGGGGTCAATTCTGAGTTGTGTTCGCCAATACATGCCAACAGAGGGCGCTGTTGATCCAAGCTTTGGGTAGGAGAGGGGAAACACTACCTTTAACATGTCGTTTAGTCTCCTCATCTGCAGTCTTCTCTGTAGGGTTGTTAAAAGCTTTGAGGATGCTGGCCTTTACTCTCTGTGAATGCCAAACACAAAATGTACACGTGTGTTAAAAACAAGTGCTTTATAATATGCGCAACATTGATGTTGGTCAAATTTGCAGAATCATTAAAACCGCAGACTTGGGATTGGGTGAGTGATTTCCATTACACCCATGCGTTACAATATCACACTAGGATTGTACTCAATTTGACAAGTACACCTAGTTAAAACCTCATTAAAAGTAAAATAAACAATGAGCATGTCCAGTAACATTAACATGCAGAGTTCTCATTTGAATGTGCATGTGTATGTCACAGTATAGGGTAGGATTAGCATTTTCTCTGTGTGTGTGTGTGTGTGTGTGTGTGTGTGTGTGTGTGTGTGTGTGTGTGTGTGTGTGTGTGTGTGTGTGTGTGTGTGTGTGTGTGTGTGTGTGTGTGTGTGTGTGTGTGTGTGTGTCGTTTGACTGGAATCCTCTTATCGGAGGAGACATGGTCAGTGAGTGTGTTGGCGAGGGAGCTGTGAAGAAGAACACAACCGCAGTGATGCACCAATCAATAGATAATTGGCCGTGGTCTGTGACCGTCGCCCCTAAACCAGTGCCCTCCCCCCTCTCCCCACTACCACCACCGCCGTCCTCCAAAACAACCCATTATGCAGGAAACCCACTCACTGGACTGGCTATTTAGGTCAAAAATGCCTTGTTAATCCGAGCCCAGCCTGCACCCCAGTCAGACAGTCAGAGGATCAGAGCGCACCCCCGCGCTAATTAATTACACCCCCCCCCCCCCACACCCGCCCTAACTAAAGCAACAGCGGTCGCTGTCCCACGCGCTACCCAAGAGGAGGGGGCTGGGGGGGAGTAGGTTGGTGGGAGAAGGGGCAGAGGGGTGGAAACTCAAACCAAGACGGGTTAAGAAGGACCGGCCATGCCCTGAGAGAGCTAGACCCATCGTCTCAGCTAATTGGTGATAATTGACTGTGTCCAAATTAACATATTTAGATCCTCTGATACTAATGGCCAATCAACACAAACACTTAGGGGTGCACTTGGGTCGCCGACGCCCACTGGAGATCTACCGGCCACACACACACACACACACACAAAGATTGTGAAACATTGTGGCCATATATTTTCACATGATAACCCATTAAATTACTTGGGTTGCTGAGTGATCAACCCAGCTAAGGCATTGCTACCTTGCAGGCTCTAAATATGTGTAAATATATCTACTTTATACAATTTCTAGAATGTTCAGAAATGTGTTATAGCGGAAGCTTTAAAACTGGTGTGGTCTGCGGTAAAGACATTCAGGACTCACATAGCCATCCGCGAGTGAATGTTCGTTGCAGTAGAATGTCTCAGTGAAGGAAGAGGGGTAGACTTCACCTCCTCCCGCTATTCCTCCTTGATGGGGTCAGGAGAGAGAGTGTGTGTGTGTGTGTGTGTGTGTGTGTGTGTGTGTGTGTGTGTGTGTGTGTGTGTGTGTGTGTGTGTGTGTGTGTGTGTGTGTGTGTGTGTGTGTGTGTGTGTGTGTGTGTGTGTGTGTGTGTGTGTGTGTGTGTGTGTGGGGGGGGAGGGGGTGAGGGCGGGCGCCTCCAGCACAATGGAAGCGGCCCTGCAGCTGTGGGTTTCCCAAGAACACACAATGGTGCCGCTTGCACCACTTGCACGTCCCCTAAGTGGCACAACTGTCAGCGTTCACAAGTTTTAATTTGTCTGCGGCCGGGCACCCCCCCCGCCCCCATCCCCCCCCCCCCAAGGCACCGGGCTGACCATGCACACACCCGCCGACTTCCCATCCCGGGTTCACCCAGCCGCTGGTGGGGCCACAGAGGCCAGCTTTGCCCCTCAAAAGGAGCCCTCTGGGGGGTCCCTGGTCGGCTGGCTCACAGAGGGGCGGGGGGGGGGGGGGGGGGGTGAGGAAGGGTTGAGGGGTGACCAAGGGGCAGGGTTTTGCACACTTGCCAAAAACCCACAGAAGATAAAAGAAAACCTGGTACCAGGAGGGGAACGCATGAAAACATGCTGGTTGAGAATGAAGGCGTATGACTGACTGTGTGTCTGTGTCTGTGTGTGTCTGTGTCTGTGTGTGTCTGTGTCTGTGTGTGTGACTGTGTGTGTGTGTGTGACTGTGTGTGTGTGTGTGACTGTGTGTCTGTGTGTGACTGTGTGTGTGACTGTGTGTGTGACTGTGTGTGTGTGTGTGTGTGTGTGTGTGTGTCTGTCTGTGTGTGTCTGAGTGAGTGAGTACCTTGGTCTCCTCTACTCGTATAGAGTCCAGTAGATAGTGCAGGAGCTCCTGGCTGTCCTGCTGCTGATAGCCCTTGAAGCGTGGAGCCCTGCATAGAACAATAACACACTTAAAAGCCGGGCAAACAGGAGGCCATGAAACTACAGGACAAAAAATAACACAAAAACAAAATATAAAAAATGTTACGTTCATGACAAATGGATGATAGAAAACAAGGTTCTGACAGAGACAAATCGCCAGTCTAATGAGTAAGTGCCTTCCACCTACGACCTCCACTTAATGAACAGAGAGAAAGCACACACACACACAAGGAAATCAAGCTGCATGCACAGAACGGTACAACAGGGTTAGAAAAGGCTATCATGCCACCCGCCAGGGGTGGACAGCCCGTCTTGTCAGCCTTGCGGTGCTCACACATCAGACGCTCTGCAGCCCTGAGATTCCAGCCAGGTACTGAATGTCTCGCACACAGACATCAACAGTAGTGTAGGAAAACAGCGATTTAATAAAAATAAATCAATATTAAAGTCAAAATGTCCCTTGGGACATGATTTCCTATAGGATCCCATTATATTCAGAATGTTGCTGTGCTGTTGGTTATCCAAGGTCCGACCTCCATGTTACCTACTCTTGATCCTAGTTAATCCCCAAGTAAAATTACTCAGCGGATAATTGCGGTCATGTCAAAATGACACCTGATCAACCACTATCCTTGACATGAACCCCCAGCCTAATCAAGCGGACTGCAGTCTCCTTGGCTGTCCATGGTGGACAGATGTGGGGGGCAGATGTTGGGGGCAGATGGGGCCATTACGGCTGTAGCCACGACAACCTGTTGGCCAGTGTCATCCACATAACCAGAGAACCGGTTGGCCCGACCCTTACAGAGGAGGCATGCCACTGGTTGGTGATGCCTTCAGTTAACACAGAGATTGCGCTGGAAGATTTATAGATGGTACAAAAATCCAACCATCTTCAGACAGAGCCTCACCCACCAACCAACAATGTGATTGATCTACTCATTTCATACCAAATACCTGTTATGAGGTGGTTGTACGTATACTAACTTACAAATGTTTTTATTTCATAGTGACTCTTACATTCTTTGAATGCATTTTGCACTCACTAGATTTATCGTGTTCATTTTGTGGGTGCATATATTCAGCGCTTTTCACAACACCCAAGGCACTTTACATACCATGGTTGTGTGTGCTTGTCAATCCACCTCATCCAACACCATTTAAAGAGCTGACACAAAACCGAGTATCCATTATAATCCAAGCCTTGTAAAAAGCCTGTCGATGCTAAACCTGCGTTCATAAGACTGGTGCATTCTCAATAGGCTGTTTACAAGGTCACTGGTAGAATTTCACGATCGTTGTTGTTTCTAGTATCATTGTTGACACGCTGAGGGTCAGGAGGTCATCAAGTCGTTAAGCGAGCAATCGTCTCCTTCCCCTCACTCAACTCATTCCATTTCAAATGAGAGCATGCAGAGGAATGTCTCCTTAGACTAAGTTATGGATTATTTTATGCGTTATGCGGTGGGAGATGCATATTCGGTTTATTTCCCTAGTGTTGCTTTCTTGTTATATTATTAAGAATTCATAAGCACAAAAAGAAACACAAAATTAGTCTTTGAGTCTAGAGAACCGCTATGGTCTGCACATGATCTGTGCACACCATTGCATGGCTCATGTCTGAGGCTGGTACAACATTTGACACAGCCTCTGCATAGGCCAGTGGCAAGCGAAGTGCAGAGAGAACCAAATCCCGGACAAAGAGACAAAGAGAAGGAGCGAGAGAAGCTGAAGTGGGGCTGCTGGGAACGGAGCAGTCTGGAAGCTCATCCCAGTGGAAGGGCAGAAGCAGAAGGGCCCTGTAGCACTGTTCCCAATCTGGCCCCGGCCAACACAAACAGCTGCGCTGCTAACACAATTAATAGCCGGATGAGTTAGTACCAGACACAAGGTAACAACCCCCCGCCCCCCCGCCCCCCCGCCAACCTCCAGCCCCCCAAACACACAAACACACACACTTTCAGCCCATGCAAAGATCACAATAATTAGTGTGACAATCACTACCGATTTGATGGATACTGGCAAACATTGACAGACAAACTTCTGCTTTACCGATTTTACTACTTTACCAGTCCTTTTTACCTTTTATAGATTCAATGAATGCCATTCATCCTAAGTTTTCAAGATCATGGGTAAGGATTGGAAATCTTGTCATAAAAAGGTTAACATTTTCTCTATGCCAAACTGTTTCACACGAAAACAAAGAGCCACCAAGCGATCCTCTGAACATCCTCCAAATTTCACATCTCGCATGGCAAAGAGCCATTAAGGAAAAAATTTGGCAATTTCAGCACTGAAGGTCTTCAATGGAAGCTCCAACAGTTTATTGTTAGCAATAACATCATAATTTATTTCTCTTTGAAGCACAAAACTAAACGGAATGGCCAACAAGACCAATGGAATCGGCTTGTTGATATAAAAGAAACACCAACACACAAACAGATGTATTAATTTGAAATATTATTGAATAATTAAATTATATGGAAGCCATTGACCACAGCACAGGCAGCGTTCGTTATCGAGTGTGTGCTACAGGAAATGTGCAGGCTTTAGCGCTCAACCTGAAGTAGGAGCAGCCCTTCAAACTGTGTGCTGTATGTAAGACTATTTTTCCTATATTTTTGTCGATGTATGCTCTCTTGGTCTATACAGTGTGAATACGAATAATTATTTCATCCATTGTGCTACTTTATTTTCTCATGAAAGATGTGGATATATTAAGCCTCTACAAAAACACACTACAATGAAGGAAAGAGAATGGACGTCCTTCTCTGTAGCTTAAGTATGAAAAGGAAAGCATAGACGAAAGTGGGGGTAGAGAAAAATGTGTTGGCCCCCTTATGCATGTAATGGAGCATCGAAGAGATGCATACGAGAAGGACAAGTTGTTTTCACTATTCAATAGACCATCATTTCGCCAGACCCTTTCTCCCTCATGCCACAACTTAATAGACTTCAGTCTCCTCATTTGACTTCAGTCAAATGAGGTCTGGGTACAAGCTGGGACCCTCTCTGGCACCAGAGATTGTGTTGGTGCTGACCATACCAACCACTGGGCTTGGCATGGGTCCGAGTCCAGACCAGTCCAGCTGGCATGGAGCGAGAGGGAAAGAGAAAGAGGCCTGGCATGACCCATGGCAGCATGCAGTGGGTACCCAGCTGGTCGTGGGGGAATACATGATGTGCGTTTACTCTACATGTGAATGCAAATGCACTAAAACATGTTCACATGCTGTCACACACAGACACCCCCACCGATTCAGACCCGCACGCACACACACATGCCCTCACACAGACACACACACACACACGTTCGTGGACAAACAGCTCAAACTAATGCATTCCAGCACAAACAAATGTGCGCACAAACACACACGAAAAAGGAAAACCATCCAAGGTCAGCGTGTGGGAGAGAATAGGTCCCCCAATACAACAGTAACTTTTGACCCATCTCATGAAGTGGGCATCGCAGGTCAGGGCTGGACTGTGTGTGCCATGGAGGCACATCGCTGGTCGGAGGTGGAGACCGTCTTTAAGCAAACCGTGAATGAATGGAACGCTAAACACGTTTTTTACATTGCAGTTACTGCAAACATGATGAGGCAGCCCTGACTCAACGATCATGATCATACTGTACATTTATTAATGATGACGTTTTTTTTTTAAGATTTCGTGGGTTTACAATTTTTCATGGCAGGCTTGATTAATTTTGAGGCACTTTTGAGATATGTGTATATGTCATGTATTCCCGTGTTTCGAAGTGGTTGCCTATTTACTCTTGAACATCAAGCAATCCCATTCATGGCTGTCCTTGAAGAATTGCTGGTAATGAGTTCTCAAGACTTGTATGCATTGAAATGCATGCAAGCGGAAAGGAAGAAAATAAAGCATGTGTGTACGTGAGTGAACCACGCCTTCCATCTGCATGCATGACTGAGTGCAGTGTGCGCCGCAGGCTGTGGTGGTAGCAGGTGAGGTGGTAGCTGTAGAACACACACACACACACACACACACACACACACACACACACACACACACACACACACACACACACACACACACACACACACACACACACACACACACACACACACACACACACACACACACGAGTTGCAGCCGATGACTCAAATCAAAGCCGCGTTAAGAGATGAAGCCAGTCGTCCCGACAGCCAAGAGTGGGATCCAGCGACCTGCACTACTGCACAGCGCAGGTTCCATGCTCAGATAAACACATGCAAACCAAACCAGCAGTGCACCACGTTCAGACAGGAAGCCAACCAGCCAAGCAACGCAATGCACTTTGTTCATGAAAGGGAGCCAGCCGGGTTGTCAGCCTGTAGCGGAGCGGTTAGCACTCCGAGGCGGGCCGGCGTTTCTGCCTGTCACTGCGCCGCACAGAGCCTGCCGGAGATCAATCATGACACAGGTGGTGCAGCGTGAAGGTGGAGGTGGACCAAACGGTGGAAGAAAACAAACGACTAGCTGCATCCATTTGTGTGGCGCGTTAACGTTGCGGTGCGCTAACGTTGCGTGGTAGCTAGTGGTGCGTTAACGTTGCGGTGTGTTTACGTGTGTGTTGGTCCACGGCTTTGTGTCGCGAGAGGAGGACCAAGAGGGGGGCTGGCCCAGGTGCTAGGTGGGCTGCCTTGCTGCTGGTTAGAGTGGACACCAAATGGGCATGTAAGCTGCTGCCGCATGGATGAAGGCCTGCGGGATCATCCGTTTGAGGCAACCTCACCATTACCCCTTGTATACAGAGCAGCATGTGTCTCGCTTCATAACGGGTTATTTACTGTCCAGGGAAAACCACAAAAAAAGTACAATTATGCCCGTTAGTGAATTTGTTATTTCATGATTATTTTTGCCTTTTACAGGCTAGCTTCTTCCATGATTGGGGATCTTAAAATGGTCTTTAGTGTCCTCCCTCCAGTGATGAAATCATGACACGTGTCATTGATATGAGACAGCCTATCCGATTATAAAAAATTAATGCACACGCTTGGGACATTATTCACCAATCAGAATCAAGCATTCAACAATGCTGCAATACAACTAATATGACGAGGCAGGCCTTGTGTGACAGGAAGAAGGTTGCACGTGGCACCATGGGACTTACTTCTGGCACAGCTGGTTGAAGAGGATCTTGGGGCTGATCGGTCCTTTCCCGGGCTCCTTCATGGTGTGAAGGAAGAGGAACATGGCCGACGTCAAGGGCTCTGGGCTGGGCAGCGTCACCGTCAGCAGACTCTGGAAACAATTGAAATACAAAAACTGGAAAATGATGATATACTTTAAATTTCAAGGAAGTTACGTTGACATACAACATGTCATGTGGTTATTCATCACACCTTGGTTAATCTTGTTTGCATAGCAATATTAATCATAGAAGTAGATGCCGAATCTGCAAATATTTATTATTTATCTGAATGCAACCTGTCATGATAAAGATTTCAGGGTTACAAACATCTAAACGTGGAAAAATAGAATAACAGGCAAAACTACCGGTAGGGGTGCAACGGATCCCACAACTCACGGTTCGGATCGTGTCATGGTTTTTGAGTCACGGGTCGGATCATTTTCGGATCAACAACAACAAAAAAAGATAACCAGACAATTCGACTTTAAACAAAATCTTGAAATGTGGAAAAACAAAATAAAGTGGAAAAATTAGGTATTAATCCTTGCATAGTAAATATTAAAAAAAAATGCTTCTGTCCACATAATAAAAAAATAATTTAAGTGCAATCTGAGGCATTATTCCTTCTTCTTTTTAACATGGATAGTAAATAATAATAAAAAACGGTGTCCAAAGGAAGCACAGAGAACCGGGAGAAAAGACTACAGCCAAACATAAACATCATATTTCCGGTTCCGGTCCGGTTTCCGTTTCAATGGGGTTTACGAAACGACAAATAAAACATGACAGAAACTGTATTTGGCTACGATACTTGATAAGGAACATCAACGAACACCACTAACCACTCGGTGAGTTGCACATTTTTTAAAACAAACGTTTAGGGTTGTTTCAAGGACAGGTTTGTGAATGCCCAAAGCAAGCCATTCTGAAGCAGGCAGGGGCGAATCGAAATGAGACAAATATCTGAGACAGGACCAATAGTCAACATTTCGGTGTGTCAACCACAATATTTCATCCTAGACAAACCAGAACGGGGGCTCAATGTGCCAAATACCGGAATTGTCCTTTAAACATGCGCTGATGACGTAAACGCACAACTTTTTTTCTTCTTTTTTTTTTTTTTATCAGCCGATCCGCGGATCACTTACGTCCCGAACTGTGAGGGTTGATCCGTATGGATCCCGGCTAACCCGTGAACAGTTGCACCACTAGCAACCAGGGTATATTTTTATGATATCTTGCTAGCGCTGGCTGGTAAAGAAGGCTAAATGGGATGGTAGATTAGGTTTCACTGCCTCGGAGTGTGTACTGTACCAGGTTGCTCTCTGCAGGGGGGCAGATCCTCATTTTGTAGCCCTTCTCCTTCAGTTCTTGGATAAGGTCAATGAGCATGTGGGTCTGGGACAAGTTCTAAGGACAAGGGACAGCATTGAGTTAGTCACAATGGATTGTTTTCATGCTGATTGCAAAATAAAATTATCAATTATAAAGCAATTATAAATAGTTCAGGACAAATGTATCGTAAGCAAACACAAGTAGAAGTCCTCTGTTGTGCAAGCCTGATCAGATATAATGCCCCAAACCAATAATTTAATAAATAACAATAATGACAATCAACTAGAAACTGCATTTCCTGCAGAAAATGCAGTAAGTGCTGTAGTACAAAGTGAGGTAAAAAAGATTGGGCGGGAAAAACCGCCCGCTCTGGCATCACTGCCTGAACATCCTCATAAAGTAGCCCAATCCGGAGGGAAAAATTGCCCAATCTGGCAACACTGCTAAAAGTCTTCACGGTCCAGCGTCAACCTAAATCAATGAGACCAACCGAAAACGAAGCCGGTATGAAACTAAAACTGTGATACTGAATAAAGTATAAATGATATCGAAATTCTGTTTGGATATTATTGAAGATACAAGTGTGTAGATTTGTTAAATGGTTTGAACGAAGGTATGCGGTTGAAAAATGATTGAGTTACGATGTCTTAAGAAATAGGAGTGTCAGAATGGGCAGACATCTTCAATGAAAACAGATGAAAACGAAGCCAGTATGAAACTAAAGTGTGTCGATTTGTTAAATGATTTGAACAAAGATAAACGGTTGATTTAGTTACGTCTTAAACAGTTGAAGTACCAGAGGACGGCTCTGCCATCCTCCCATTAACACCCCTGTTAAAAAATATATAGTATTTTAAAAGTAGAATATGCTAAAAAGTATAAAATATTTAAATATTCTAAAAAGAAGCGAGCGATTCCAAGCTATTCTGAACATTTTAAATCTCTAGGTGAAAAATCGAGGAAGGAGATAGGTCCCAAATTTGTAGAGAATAATAAAGAGGAAATGAAGAATAAAACTTAAGAAGATCAATAGTTTAGTGCTGCATGCAGCACTCACCTAAATAGAAAATGCATTTCCTGCAGAGACTTGCGTTACTTTCAGAGTTGTAAAGAGTAGTCCAATTGAGTGAGAAAAACTGCCCAATCTGGCAACACTGACTTCCCGTCCTCGCGCTCTAGCCTCAGCGTAAATCAATGAGACCAACTGAAAACAAGCCGACATGGAACTTAAACTGGGATTTTGTGATTACCTCTAAAGGAGGCCTTCAAATGAATGTGGATGCAAGTGTTAGAGATGTGAATGGAGTATCCTTGGTAGGGGTTTAGACCCAAGCAGCCATTGTCCCTTCATGTTACACAAGCATTTTCTTCCTTCCCTTCAAGCAATGTTTGTTTTTGTAGAATCGTGTTTGCCTAAGAATTGCTGGTAATGAGTTCTCAAGACTTGTATGCATTCAACAAGTCTTGAGAAACACTGAATGTGTGTGTGCGTGCAGGTCTGAATCGGTGGGGGTGTCTGTGTGTGACAGCATGTGAACATGTTTTAGTGCACGGTACAATGACACAGAGAGACAGGTCAAGCAATGTATAAAGTATGCTCACAGGAAATACAATCAAGAAGAAGACCTTGAACAAAATGGTGGGAAAAAACACCACATTGTTGCAAGCAAAGCATGCCGCCAGCACAACACAACACAACCAGTGGGTGAATAGTGGATCCATGCTATGTGAATTCCCTGTGCGTCCAATGAGGGCCACTCGTATGTGGGCAGGTGAATGGCCTTGTTCTCAATAACTGCATCAGATACTACCCAATACAACCATCATGAGTTTGAGCAGAAGTATCAGCTCTCTAGAAGATAATCATGGTCGGGTTTCAGGCACCATTCATAATTTTTTCCAAAATGTGCATTTAAAGTTTTTACAGCTACATTCGTCTCATTAAAAAGTGTGACAAGCAAAGTAATGCTAACAAACAACAGGACTGCCTTTTTGGAAATCATTGGAAGTCCGAAGGGACTTTTTGTGCTGAGCACACACTAAACAGGTAAATGCATGAGGATCATTTATTCGTGACAAATGTCGTTTTTTAATTAAGTCACGTATTTGATTGCGGGTTCACCTTTACAATTTTCATAAATTCCGGGTTTAAAAATCAGGACTGGGTTGTTGAGGAGTGTAAATCGATTAGTGTGTGGTGTGCATTGTTGGCAATATTAATCTGGTGGTAAAGATCAATGTATCGATATGATTCAGTGTTTGAATAATGCCCAGAAAGTACCCTAGGCACAACCCTAGAATCAACAGCCGAATGCTGCCCCTGTAGCACCGACCTGCATTACGGCATTGAAGAAGCAGGTGTTTCCCAGGTTATTGATGCCTTTCACAGCAGCCAGCGTGCTGTTGAAGGCGCTGCTCTTCCCTCTGGCGGGATCGACATGGTCAGCAGCCTCCTCACGCAGCTTCAGGATCTTAGGAGGTGTGCCTGAATGAAGGAAGGAAATAACAGTTTAGTTTTAAGGAGTGACAATAATCTGAATACGATTTTTTGCTATTTTTACTGAGGGAAAGGTTTTTTTAAAACTGATACGTGTTTCCATTTTTTTTATTAATCATATGCGTAACAGAGTGGGATTACGAGATTAAACATTATTCCAGAGACGACAGCCTTTAAACCTAAGGACAGCGCTAACTATTAGCCTCTGCTCTGTCAGCCTGTACAGTGTTATGGATTCTTGTTTTGAGGAAACTAGCGTTAGCTATAAGTTCTTGTTCCCTAATAAAGAGAGCCAACCTACTTTCTGTGTATTCTGCGTATACGGTCAAATATTATAAACAAACCCTTAAAAAAAGGAAAGAGAAATAAAAAGTGAAAACGTAAAAATAAGCTTCAAACACTGCACAACAACATTTCTGTGAAAAATGTATCCCTCTTAGAAAAAAATAGTTTACATAAAAGGCTGTCTGGTTCGGATAAGGCTGTGTAACAAGAAAACCAAAACATTCAAACTCTCACAGAAAGGCAATGGGAACGCAATGTGAACCGCAGCATTCCTTTAAATCAGAGTTAGACTATGGCTGTTGTGGCCTTCATCAGGCCGCAGACCCTAGCTTCATGACCAGGTCTCAAAGAGGTGTTGCTTGGTGTCAGATGTGCACTCCCTGTGGAGGCTGAGGCTGGGGGCCAGGGAGCAGCTAACTTTGGAGATGGAGGCCCAGAGCGGGGGGGGAAAAGGCAGAGGCTGAAGGGCTGCGAGAGTGTGGTGCTGGGGTGGCAGCTGGACAGAGAGCTAGGTCATCTGGGAGAGCAGATGACAGCTGGAGGAATCTCTGCTGCTCGGCAGGGAGGGGCAGAGGTTGTAGTGGTGGATGAGAAGAGGACTCTCTGGAGCCAGCTGTTAGTCCTGAGCCCCACGTGAAACTAACCCCAAAGCAGCTAACTCTGAACTACTGATGGACTGAAACAGGGAAGCGATGGTAGATAATTATTTAAGCCACTGTCAAGGTTAGCCAAGTGTTATACTTGCACAGCTGTAATTACACTTCATTCATTAGGTGTGCGATTAGGAATAGTATTCATATTAATTATAGCCATTACAAAATCAGTGATTGGATTATTATAGCGAACACCATGAGCCAATATTGGCAAGTACTTTAATGGATGGATATAGCCACGTTAAAATGACTAATCTATTTATTTAATCTGTCCAAATCAACAAGTTAATTCAACAAAAACATTGGCTAATCCATAGACCATCTTTATAGTCAGATAAGTATAGATAGTTAAAAAAGTGGACAATAACTACTTTGAAATTATCACATGTACACCGCCACTCAACTGAATCAACACGTCTCCTCCAAATCGAATCTACTGCATAACTAGCCAACCACAAGCACCATAGCTGCACTGTGAACAAGCTTGCCTTGGGTATGCAAACAAGGCATGGTCTGAGCCATGCAAATAAACGATTAACAAATTCACCCGGCTCATCCCTTCTAATTGAATTCTCATCAGGCCGGCTAGTCAAGGGAGAGACAAGTGGTGTTCCGTCACATTAGGCATTAATGAGCAAAACAAGTGAGAAGACCCAAGGCTGTAGGGAGATTAAGGAGACAGCACCCATCTCCCCTTTGCTCCCAACTCAGAATGCTACATTTTACACTACTTAGCATGTCTTTCATGCTCCAAGAGACTGCAAGCTGCCTAATGCGTGCTCACACCCATCCACATCTTCACCTAGAAACACTAGCCTAGCTTCGGTAGCGTTAACAAATGATATGCTAATATTATGTTAATGATATGTTAATGATATGATAATACCAGAAGGTTTACAATAATAACTACCTGATTACAATGACCAGGTGGGCACCTTTAATGCGTTACTTTCATAGTTTGTGTTTAAGAGAAGGAACTAGCATTACATACTATGTCCCCATAGCATTGTAGTATTACTATTGTAAAGTACTTGATTTACATGATTACATTTGAGCTTGAATTTCATCTATTTATTTCCCTTCTTAGGAACATCCTTGGTAGCTATATTCAATGCTGTATAATAACTGCATAGTTAGTAATTTTTGATGTCTTTGTTGTTTCATGGCATGTTAATGCAATAATATAGATGTCAGATGTATTTATTCAAACTTTTGCCTATAAAACAAATACTTTCTGAAAGACAAAATAATAATTTAAGAAATATTGATAAAAAGTAAATCCTACACACTCCACACCCTCTTGTGCTTTCCTTGCACCCAATGTTTTACCATTATCACTACCATTATAACCATCATATTAATACCTAGTAGCATCTCCTCAATGGGTCTCTTCACCATCATCATAATTTTTGGACAGTGTGACAAGCACAAAAGTATGTATGGCAGAGTTTCATTTCTGAATGTATATAAGCACTCCACCTCATTTCCGTACACATTTAACCGAACCCGAGTACTTCTGAATGTGGAAAGGGATGTGTTGAATGGGGTTCAGCCCAGCAACACTTCAAGTACATCAACCTTTCAAGAGGGCAGGTTGGCTGTTTGCTCCCAACCCTGGACCCTTTCAGTCCCTCCACCGTTGGTAGGGTGAACCCAACACATAAAGCCATCATAATCTGCAATGTAACCCTCGTTTGCCTTTAACGTTAAAATGGCATTGACCTTTGCATGTTTTCCTTGAAATCAAGAAACCAGCCCTCATTTACAAGACATTACACTAGAATCACCATTACTTTATCAGCAGCTCATTCCCGTACTGGCCTTTCTATTTTGAGCCTTTTCTTCTTCCTCAAGGCTGAGAAGACCTTAACAAAGTGCGTGCGTGCAATCTCACACACACACACACACACACACACACACACACACACACACACACACACACACACACACACACACACACACACACACACACACACACACACACACACACACACACACACACACACACACACACACACACAAAAAAACACACACACACTGGGTCACAGGGATTGGAAAGTGAATGCATTTAATTTGTAGATTTGTTTTCCTTTGTCAAACACCTAACCATTAACCATCACTTAAGTCAAGAATCATCCAAAAAAAATCTTTATAACCATGTTGCCTTTTCTGATGTTGCCAAGGCTATGTTGAGGCCATGTGTGATCCTTGAAATAAATAACACAATAACATTTTAAACAGCATTTCCAATATTTAAGTTAGTATACATCTTATCAAGTATGGTTCATGAGCGTATTATTCAAGCTTGGAAATCTGGTTATTTTATAGACATGTATGAAGGTAGTGTCCTTGACCTTCTCACAAAATCTAAACTTTTTAAAGGTTCCATTCATTCACATGCATTTGTTGAACTAGGGGTTTTTAATTCTTCCAAGTCAATGTACTTTTTCTTCAGAACTACAGGGAAATATGGGGGTCGGCTTAGCTCAGGAGGTAGAGCAGTTGTCTTGTAACCGAAAGGTTACAAGGCTAGTTCGATCCCCAGCTCCTCTTAGCTGAGTATTGATGTGTCCCTGAGCAAGACACTTAACCCTATCTGCTCCTGACGAGCTGGCTGTCGCCTTGCATGGTTGACTCTGCCGTCGGTGTGCCATCGGTGAATTAACTGATGTAAGTCGCTTTGGATAAAAAAAAACAACAACTTGCTTTTACCGGGGCACAATCGTTGCTACTGCATAACCCTAAATATGGAGTGCTGCCAAACAGGAAATAGAAGTATATTGTAGTTGCAATACTATCCAGATTAGTCAAGCATGTTCATGATCTGAAAAGGTGTAAGCATTTATCTATCCTCCTCCTACCATCTCACTCATGCATTCAATGCACGAGTTTTGCTCAATTACGCTCAAACATAAACTACAAGCCCAGCTTACTATTTGCATTTCTAATTATCGACTACCGACCGTATTGGGGACAGGCTTCTATTATTTTACACACATTTTTACCACCATCAACAAATAATAGATTACTGTGCCCCACCACTACTTACAAAATCTCTCTGAATGTTTCTCTGACATCCCGAACAAGTCTTTCAATGCCGCCAACTTTAATCGACGGGGGACACACGTCCCCTGGCAGGCCTTGTGCTCAATAACAGGACTGGGGGGGAAGGGGGGGGGGGTTCAGCTTGCTGGGATGACTGGCTGTTACGGCGGTCTATCCAGTGGTGCCAAAAGCATCTGGCTCACTACACTGGCAACATCTGGGGGCCGATGTCTATCTCTTGCCAGTGCCATCAGGGAGCAACCATATGTCAACACTCACACAATGCATCGAGAACAAGCAGCACAGAGGCCGCTGCATCCAGGCTCACAACACAAACTACTGCACTCGTGAGGAGGAATCGCATGACGGTGGGTTCACTTCTGGAGACAGTCTGTGGAGGGGAAGATCCAGATAGGCGGAAATGAAAGTGCAAAGGGTTGAGGCTAGGTTGAGTCTTATCCAGCCTAGAAACTGGAAGCTTGGAAAGGGGTCCAAAGGATTCTGAGTGGGATGGGGACGCCTATGGACACACTGTGCATCTGGGACCATCACCCAAGGTAAACATTACTCTGGGCAGCCATCTGGCCTCGGAGAAGGACACGGGCAGCGAGGAGTTTGTTTGTGTGTTTGTGTGTGCGCGTGTGTGTGGGTGTGTCAGTGTGGTGCCGTAACAAGCATAAGCATATGGAAACACAGATTTTTCCTCTCCCTGCAGCGTTCCAGGGCCAGGCAAATGTCAGCACGCCCTGCGTCCACCACCTGGCCCTCCTCGCTCAGCCACCCAATATGGGCTGAAGGGACACTGTGGAGCCTGTCCCTGGGGACCCGAGAAAGCATTCTGACACACATACATAAATACACACACACACACACACACACACACAAAATGGATAATAATAATTAAAGACTTCTGACGTGTTTCCCAGTGGAGCAGAGTCAGTTGGTGTGGCAGTGCATGGTGCATGATGTCCGCGTTCTCATTTACAGGGCAGCAGTTTGGAGAGCCGAGGCCAGCTCCCCGCATGCAGCACAGAGCATGCAGTCAAGAGGAAGGCCATGGATGTCTTAATAATTTGTTAATTTGTTGTGACCGTGGGGCATGAAAATCCTGTTTCCTTGCCATCTGAGGCCAAGAGATTACGAGCGCAACGGCACCGCGATTGCACGTGCACCAGGCATGCACGGACCCTCGTGCTCAAGCACGCACACACACGCAAGGCTGCACAGAGCTCCCGCTGCCCACTAACTGGCCTACTTCTGTGTGCGGTGGTGGGGATAAAGACAAATTCACCCTTGATTACCTCTGTGAAAGCACCACCAGGGGACAGGCTTCTTAGTGACTGACAAACAGGCCCCGCTGACAGCCCACCCTCTGGTACAACCACTAGGACTAAGCTATCTGAAGAATTTGTTAGCGCATTAGTCACCATGGGCAATCTTTTCGAGAGCCAAATATGTCATACACAAAGCTTTTTCATTAGAAAGCTCATCTTCCTTAATGTGTTGTCATAGTGTCCTTGAGCACGACACCTAACCCCCCTCACTGCTTCTGAGACGCTGGTTGACGCCGACATGGGTAGCCCTGTGGAACAAGGACAGGCATAACATCCATAGCACTTAAGGCAGCCTTAGGGAGTGTTACATAGATGTGGCTCAATCCATTTAATTACACTACGAAACCATTATGATATATAAGGATGTGTTCAAACAATGCCATAAGACAATAGCAAAATATACAATATCAAAGCAATAGAGGAACCCTATACAAACCCAAATTATTAAATATCTTATAACATAAAATACAGCCAAAAGGAACTTTAAATCAGGATGGACAAATTTTATAATATAACATTAAAATAAAATAATTGAAAGATAATTGAAACAAATATTTAGAAATAGGATTGCTTGTATGTTTAAATGAATAAACAGCTTCAAGGATGGGGCAAGGACACTCCTAATGTGAAACTCAATCCATGCAAAATATGATTGTTTCCTTTATAATACAGGAAACTTCACAATTTAGTACAAAACTAAAAATAATAATTTCATTAATAATTTATGAATTTTGGCAGGAAACCATTCCGGCTTCAAGTCTGATGTGTATTGCCAGACCAATAATATACTAAAAAAAATAACCTTCGAAACATCTCCGTTGTATAAAGTAAGCAAATATAGCCTTATTTTAATTTAGACACTCCAAACAGAAAAAAGGATTACGGTACTGATGAGAGCTTTTACCAGTAACCAGGTAAGAAAATTGGCAGAAGACCGCTATCGACAAGCCCCGATGCCTATTCAGACGCAATGCTTTCTTTGAGCTACACAAACACCCCAGCTGTGTTACATGCTGGAGCCTGGCTCCCAGGGGACAATTCACTTTCTACTGGGACTCCGGTACTTGAGCCGAGGCCTTGATGGTTACAGAGCATAGTAAATAGGTTTTCTTTCTTCCCTAAGCTGTTGTTGTGCCAAACTATTATGGATTCTGACGAATTCCCTGCTGTGGTTTCTTTGTGCTTGGGCAAAAAAGGAGAGCACGACAACAGCATGGGACTCAAACCTGGCCTTCAGCATGAAATGCAATTTCAAAAGCGCCTCGACATTGATGGTCCATTTTGCTACCACAATGGTCAGCGGCTTCTTCACCCAGGTCGCCGGCAGCGGCCGGTATGGTATAATCAAACAGCAGAAAAGGTGACTTTTGAGTGACTTAAAGTGGTATACAGGGTATGGCGTGGATAGTGACTGACTGGCCAAGCCAACAGACTGGCTCCATTGAGCAACCGGTTCTCTGTTGGCCTAACCTCCGGAATATCTGAAAAATAGCGCTCAAAGAAATACAAACAAAAAAAACCTACAACGTCTTCAGCTATGGGGAATAATTATTTGCTTACGGCTTCAATGTTGCGGCAAGGTCACAGAGAATAAAGATTCTTAACAACCCCTCTTTATGTGCATGTGAATGGGAGTATGTGTTGTAAATTCTGCCATTTGAGCAACTAAACCCCCTCAACTTAAACCCGAATCTATAGGCCAGTTACAAGTAATTCTACTGATATTCCAGTGATAAATTTAAATATTTATCTGATGTCTGAAATAAAATAAAACAAAACAATATATTTCAAATATAAGTTTGATTTTTCACATACCTACATGAATGCCTGTGCCTCTGTGTGTGTGCATGTTTGCACATTTATGAGTGTGTGTGCACATCTATGTGTGTGTGTGTGTGTGTGTGTGTGTGTGTGTGTGTGTGTGTGTGTGTGTGTGTGTGTGTGTGTGTGTGTGTGTGTGTGTGTGTGTGTGTGTGTGTGTGTGTGTGTGTGTGTGTGTGGCACGTGTGTCAGCCTACTCCAGCTGTTAGTCTCCGGCCCCTTCTACTTGTTGAGAAACCGGAGCTCCCACAAGTGCAGCACACGGGCCCAGGGGTGGTGAGCCACACAAGAGAACAGAGAGAGGGACCGAGCAGAGGGAGGAAGGGGAAAGCAGACAGCGACGGAAGGCCAGAAAGAGACGAAGAGCTACAGAGCAGCGTGGCTGATCCCTGCCACAGCTGCTCTCGTTCTTCAGGGAACCCAGCCGCGAAGCGCTGCACTCAAGCGCCTAATTCCTCTAATGAGTGCAGCCATGCAGAGAGGAAGAGAGGGGGGGGGTGGGGGTCACGGCTACTATACCGCCTGGCTGTGCGACTGATAGGTGACCAAGACCTGGTCAGGCCTGGGACAGAACACCGTTTTCATCCAGAGAAATAAAAAGACAGCAAGACACGGATGCATAATGAAGAGCGAGCACAGTGATCAGACCTAAGGGGGCTTGACATGCCGGGATAGACCAGAATGCCAGCACAAAAACAGGATAGAGAGCAGGGCCTGGGGTTGGAGGGCCTTGGGTGGCCAAGGGCATCTGCTAGATGACTGGCTGGGATGGGGTAGAGGGGGGGGGGGGTTCAGGTGGCCATATTAAGGTAAAAAGCAGCAAGGTTGACAATACACCCCCAGGGTACTGTCAAAGTAGCTGCATATGGAAAAGAAACAAAATAAATGGAATCAAATCATAAAGATTTGAGGGGCTTTTCTCAGATATTTAGTTGTGATACTGTAAAAGTATTCGGCTATATTGGGCCAAACAAAACATGATTTGAGAGACTTGTGAGTGTTGAACCATAAGCTCCAAGAAGAGAAACTCTCCCTTCATTGTACTACAGGATACTAGTAGATACATACAGAACAATAAACATATAACACAATAGTCTCACATAATGCAAACCTGAGATGTCCCTAGAACACAACATTAGGGGCACAAGTGGAAAGAAAGGGGGTATTCGCTTTCCCCACCAGGGGGAGTATATCTGGTCAAAATTATATCTTAACTACAGCAGGGGTTCAATTATGACCAGGGTTATTATGACTTTCTCTTCAGTGTACATGGTTTATTTCAGCATATATTTGTATGCATTTTCTGTTTATAAATACTTGTAATGACAATTGACAGATACCCATCTAATTGTAAATTATACGTTATTCGATTTGAAGGTCTAATATTAATATTAAAAAATACTTAACTTACCTTGTGGATGGGTTTGACAAAAAAAATGATTGGGTGCTTGATAAAAAAATGTATTGTGTGCGTGTATGAATGCCACCAAAAAACTATGCACAGTACCTGATGTTGCCTTGACAGAGTGCTTTTGTAGAAAGTCCAGGGTCTGAGCCAAAGCTTTCTTGTTACAGTGAGTGGAGAGCTCTTCATTGCATTCAAAACACCTGTTTAAATGACGCAGCCCCAAACAAAGCCAGAGAGGTTCCCATCAGTCAAAGACAAAGGAGACATTTAAGATTAAACCAGCACTATCTACTTTTGCACTCATGAAACTGAATAAAAAGTTACAAAATAAAATCTACCAGTGGGCAGAGACTGAAGGGAAAATATGAAAATAAAGGCTAGCTTGCTGCCATTTATCATTTGGAAACCATATTCATGTGCCGATAATATGAATTAAGGAATTTCTTTGTAAACGCCCAGATTGATCCAGGTGAACACAACGCTCATAAAACTCATAGTCTGATATTTATTACAACGGATAACTCCGGGATACCCGCGACTGATTCAGCCACAATACATTTTCTACAGCTGTTTGGGCAGTCGACTCATCCACTAATCGACTTCACACAAAGTGAATAAAGTGACTTAAAATAAACGACAGTAAAACTTAAATACATTAACTTGTGTGTGAACATGACTTCTCCCTGAGACACTTCAGAATGATTTTCAGTGTCAATGGTGGCAAAAAAAAAAAAAAGTCAATGTCTCATGCTACTTCACAACATCATCAAACTGTTTATTTTGTTATTGTTTTGATTGAGAGCTGCCTAGTGGGAAAAAATGATGTACTATGTCTTTAATAAATAAAAAAATCCAGTGCCTGGTGGGTTGTATGGGAAAATGATAACCAGTATCAGCCTCTCTTGGTCTATGAATATATGCCTTGATCAATACATGTCATGTTGGTTCATCCCTAAAATCTTTCAGATCAAGTTTCAAGACAAGCTTCTTCTTACCAGGCCTTCCAGGTGCTGAGACTGATGGTGATGCAGTGGGACTCTGAGTGGAGAGCGTGGTGATGCTTGGTAGAGTGCTGGGTCTCTGACTGGTTACAGCCCTGAGGGTGAAATTAATTAAGTATGGAAAACAGATAAACCACAATGAGTGCTGTGAATTTCAATAAAAAAATAATTGCATTCATATTCTGTTTTGTCATTTCATACCTAGATTTACAATTGTACTCAATATATATATATATATTAGAAAGGAGCACCCTATTTTACCTGATATCCACACTTGAGGCAGACCAGGATGTCATGGGAACATGCAGGCTCCCCATCGATCAAGGCTCTCTCCCTGAGGCAGTCAGAGCACACTGACCACATGCTGGCGCTCACCATCTTCTTCACTGAGCTCAGGTCTACTGCCTTGCTCACATGCTGGCAGGTCAAACCTAAGGATCAGGTTAATTTAAAAAGATTTGAATAACATTTTTTAACACTCACATTATCATTGCACTGAACTTTTGTCACAAGGCAAGCCAAAGTTCTTAGTGAAGAAGGTTCCGGTAATGACCTATCGTATTATTGTCGGAACAAATCAGATGAAGAAAGGAACAAAAAAATGTGCAAGCAGTGCTTCAAAGAGATGAAAGGCACATAAGGCAACCTTGCAGAATGGCTGTTGTCTGCTGACAATAACCACAGACACAAACCAAACAGTTATGTTTGGTTTGTGCAGAATTTCTCTTGAAAATAGTACTGCAATAACCCCTACACTAACCAAAGTACTTTAATTCATCTTACATTCAAATTTTTGAAGCAAATTAGTACTCAATGCAAAATGATGAATATAAGTTACAATAAAGACATGGCAGTATCACGAAGGGTATATTTGTTTTGCATAATGCTGCCTTTTATCCTGACAATGTATGAAACCCATCAATGTGTAAAAACATTACATTCACAGTAATTCACGTCAGGCTCGTAGTACATTAAAGTTGCCACACGAAGTGACATAAATATCACATTCAACACTTCTTGGCCGACCATACCGCTGACTTCATCCGATGAGTCCTCATCCCGAGGCTTCCTGGGTCGATTAGTCCGCTTGGTCATGTCGGCGGCTCTCAGGGAGAATGGGTCTTTTAGCCGCATCTGGAGCTGGGAGTATGAGGATTTATACATGATGCAATTCTACAACCAAAGACTCCTTCAGCCGCATCTGGAGCGGGGAGTATGAGGATTTATACTCGGGTCATTCTAGAACTAATACCACAGTCAAGAACCGTCAACAATATACAACTAAAACTAGCGAGATTCCAAATGGTTTGGTAAATGCATGTTTCATATCCTAATGTTGGTTGATGTGCAGCCGAGGGGTTGAAAGGTGGGCACTGGGCAGTGATCAAAGATGGTAAGTGATCTGTGGAAGCTAGTAGGACATAGGGAGCAGGACACATGACACAAGGAAAGGCCTCATGTATCCGCATTAACTTCTGGAAAGCGGACAGGTATCGACTTTCCTAAGTAAAATATTGAATCAAACACATTTGTCATTGATAATACTCTGTCAACTCACCCCTTTACTCTTGCTCTGTCTTATGGGCCAATACAAGATAAGTATTTAGTTTCCAATACTTTCTTGCTAGTAGCCACACGCTAGCTCAAGGCTTGCCAGAGACAACCCACTGCGTTCATCAAGTGTTAACATTAAAATGCGGGTGTTTAGTTGGTGTATTCAGATGGTATCCTCACAAAAAGCTGTTTTATTGACCACACTTTGGTTCGTTCTGGAATTTACGACACTGTTCCGGACGGCTCGAGCTGGGGCCATCAACAGTCACGTGGTCCAGACTGTCAACATGTGACGCTATACGGTGGCCCGCTTTGCCTTTACAGCGAAAGTATCGTAATTTAATCTAATACTTGTTTAGCCTAATAACAGCTACTGTCGAATCCTACGACTTCAACATCACTACGCAGTGTGTTATTACCTGCGCCATTATACTATTTGGTACTACTGTGTAATCATCAAACTATAAACCTACAGTGTAATAGCGAATGGATTTTTGCCCTTCATCTAACCGTAGTTAAACGCATGCGCATTACGTATTTTATGTGACGCCTGATTCGGTGCAATAGTGTTGTTCACGACTACAAGTCAAACTACAAGTCTTTGTAGTTTGAGGGAAAGCAGTACACATTTCTACACATATCTTATTTTTTATTGATTTCATGGCTCTCAGGGGTTGTTGGAGATACGCTGGTGTAATACCAAGGTTGTTGTTGTTGAACAGTGAGGGCGTTCATGTTGCCTGTCTCTCAACAAGACCACTGGGAAGCCTTCCTAACACTCGCTCCTCTATTTCAGGTAAATGTCCAAGGAAACGACTCAGACCGTTTGTAATGTGCTACCTGCTGTTGTCGTTTTTTAAACTGGGGAGGAATGTTTGACTGTCAACGTCTGTTTAACCCCAGATGTGCTGCCTACTAAATGGTCAATACGCAATTTGAGCTCCACAACAAACACAGATGTGAGCTACGATCAGCTCAAACAGGATCTTGCTGGTCGGACTGCTGTGGTCATAGATGTCCGGGAGCCGTGGGAGCTTAGGGAGTATGGCACCATCCCAGGCTCCATTAACGTTCCTCGTGAGTGTATATATTTATTAAACCAACTTATGATGCTCCTATTATAACATTCAGTTGTTTTGGTCCTAAGGAAGGTTGTTTCTAGGTAGGTGGGTAACGTTGGTGATAAACATGCTACTATAATTTACATTATCAGATCAATATAGGACGTGAAGCCTGTATAGATGTCTAGAAGTACTAAGGTCTGTTTTTTTTATATGGGCTTCAATGTTCTCCACAGTGGCCCAGGTAGATGCCGCCCTCCAACTTAACCCTGAAGACTTCAAGGAGAGGTATGGAGGTGATATGCCAGAGCCGGCTGATAAGATCGTCTTCTCCTGCCTTGCTGGCATCAGGAGCAAGAAGGCGCTAAACACGGCCGCACTGCTGGGATACAAAGAGTAAGTGCAGTTTACTACGTGACTCAAATGCCAGCTTTATTGGAATCAAGGTCTAAACATTGACCCTTCGCACAGTCACTGGTACATAGAGTTGACCCTATGGGAGGTGTATATATACACTCTGTAAAAGCTGAATACAATCAGATACAAATAAATAAAAAATACTCCCAAAATGGGAATTTACACACGATCTCTAATATCTCTTATGGTACGAAAATATTAACAAATGATGTTCTAACTTCCTTTCTTTTATCTTTTCAGTGTTCTGCATTACCCTGGTGGATGGCAAGAATGGGCACAAAATGAGCAGCTTAAACCTAATTGATAGTGCGTGAACTGCAGTGCCATATGGCAATTTCCTTCATGCATCGCTCACCAATGTTAAGGTTTAACGTGACTATGAATGTCCGTGGCCAGGACTGTCCGGGCACTTCACGAATGCCTCATCTCAGTGACTAAATTCTGCTTAAAATGCCAAGAAAATCCTGTTTCAATATGACGGAATACACTACGCCGATCAGTCTATATGTTGGTGCCTCAATACTGAAAATGAAAGCGTATTTGGCAAAGTCATTATTTGCTTGCAATAAAGCAGTAACGCTTATTTGATTTAATAATTTATTATACATTTTTAAACAATCTACTGTCAGACCAGAGGGTTCATGATCGTCGTTGAAGCTTTCGACAATGCGAACTGCTAGCTCCTTTTGTCTCATATTTATCTGTACTCAACACTCAAAAAGCAATACTTTACAAACTTTACAAATGATTTTGTATAAGAATCTACTAGTACACAGGTTGGTCATTATTTCAGCTATTGTTTTTGTTTTGATATGTCTATATTTAAGCATTCATTCTTAACCAGCAACTGCCATTTTCAGAGAATCTATGCAAATGCCTATCGCTTTAGAATTGATCTGAAATCATTAAATGTGAAATTTTGATTCAGTATTTTGAGTTAACATATGAGTCCTATATTTAATTCTTAAAATTAAATATAGGACTCACAAATTCCTTGTTGCCAGTATGATTCAATAAAAAAAATTCAATTGGATGGTTTGGTTTAAATGCCTTGTTTATTTTGAATAAACAGTGACATGTATTTATTAAGGTGACTTCAACTGAAATAAAATATATAAAAAGAAAAAAAAGTGTTTATTGGTTGTTTGAGAAAAGCTGGGATGATTTATTGAATTCAATAGCCATTCCTTATAGTCGCTGCATCACAGTATGAATTTGTCACTGACTTGCAATAAACAATTCCAGGTGATTAGGTCATCCTCCATGGGAATATGACAAGTCTCTTTCTAGTTGAAGCAACTGACGTGTATAGGTTTCTTTGTTAGTTACTAGACTACAGCACTCTGTAACTAACAAACTGATCACCCAGTGGGAAGCATTATAAACCTATATGCTGCTAGGTGAGTAAAGGCCATTAGACCGATAGTTAGTCATATTTAGTGACGTCTATCAAGTTTATAGAATTGGTTATTATTATCGTCTCATATTTTAGGTAGATGATTGAGGACTAGGTAGGATTTTTCATAAACATTAATGAAAAAAGGGAGAATATGGAAAAAATATGCATTTGAAAGGATGATGTATTGGGAAGTAATAGCCAATGATGTAATTTGGATATAGCGTGTGGGAACGCAGTTCACGTCCCTGAAACATTGAGGCTTCTCATGAGTGGCACCCTGATGCAAGAAGTGAGGTCAAAGGGAGAAAACGACAACAACAACACGTATCTGCCTTGCCTCCTTGCGTGTTGGCAGTACATTCTGATAGAGATAAGCCTATGTATAGATAGCTGGATTAACTGACCCTTTGGTGGCCATGTAGGTGTCAATTAGCAGCACTCTGGAAAGACTGGACCAAAAAGGTCTCTCCTATCCCTTTCAACTGTGAAACTCCACTATGACCCTCCAACCTTCCCCATATCCATTCATTAATTTCCCACAATGAGGCCGTTAAGTTTTTTGTACATGCTTCTTTTCTTATTTTAAAAAGGACTAATGAGTACTAAGTCTTGTTAAATCTCCCCAGGGTTCTTTGTCTATACCTGACAGTGGGCTCTTCAGCACATACTGACTTTAGTGCTGAAGAGGCAATTAAGGTTCCAATCAGATGACATCACGCCACAGCCCCTGACGGCACCCTGTCTCCCTCCCAGTGTATACTCTTACGATTTGGAGAACTACAACTCCTGCCATACCGTTTTGGTTGTATTGTGCTTGTAAAACGATTAAACGGGAAGCAGAGGTCAGGCATGATACCTCAAATATAGAAAAGCAGGCCCTATACCCTGTGCTACATCCCAAAATGTTTGCGTTCATCAATCTTAACACAAGATCATCGCGGGTAGCTGCTAGATATCTGAATGGCATTTCGAGCTGCTGCAGAGGTAAGAGATTCCACACGCACTGGGTCATGTTCCGAGCTGGCCTTGCTGAAAGCCGCTGGGCCCGGCCTTGTTGGAAACTATAAAAGCTCGGGGTGAGGTCTGCCTAGGTTCTAAAGAGGAAGACTAAAGTTCCAGACCTAAAAGGGAAACAAAATCCGCCCACATTCCCTACTGTGTACAAGGGGCCAAACGGTACAACCACCACCACCACCACCACCATGAGTCACAGTCCGGAAAGGATCTCGTCCTACCGCCGTCACTTCGAGGACAGCTCCAGCTCGTCCTACCAGGTCCGGGTGTCCAGCCCGTCCCCTACCCGGAGAAATGGCCGCACCGCTTCTGTCGGTGTGTCCCGCTGCCCTGGAGCCGGCAGCACGCGCACAGAGTCGATGGGAAGAAGGACCGCCTCTGCTGCACGAAGAACCACCCGTGTGTCTGGATCTAGGTAAGCGCGCTCAGTCCACAAAGACTCTATATCTAGGTAAGCTGGCTCAGTCTGCAAAGACAGGTGTGTCTGGATCTAGGTAAGATGGCTCAGTCCACAAAGACTATATCTGGAACTAGGTAAAATGGCTCAGTCTGCAAAGACTTTATCTGGAACTAGGTAAGCTGGCTCAGTCTGCGAGGACCGGTGTACCTGGATCAAGGTAAGCTGGCTCAGTCCACAATGATAGGTGTGTATGGATAGTCCACAAAGACCACAAACATAGTGGGCTGCTTGGGCCTGATTGTTGTATACCAGGATTTACCTTTATGTTTGATGTAAGTTTTATGTTACTATAATATATAATCACATAAACATGAGAGAATTTGTAAATGTAATATAGGTATACTGTAAATTGTGCTTTATAAAAATAGCAAGCACAAACAGATTGTGTTTCATGAGCAATCAATACTGCACATCTAGGTTCAACATTCTATTTCAGGACACAACACAAAATTAAATTGACATCATCATCAACCAGCCATGTAGTTTCACACACAAGTGAGCAATATCTCTTCGGATATGGATTTGATGGCTCTGACTCATGGGTCAATCTGAGTTTTGTTTACTATCTTTTTGCAGTGCTAGCATGGGCACCGTAGCATGCATAGGTTTAGACGGAGTGCCCGCCATCGACCTGGACGTGGCGTCTGCCGAGAACCAGGAGTTCCTCAGCACTCGCAACGGCGAACGCCGGGAAATGATTGTCCTCAATGACAGACTGGCTGTATACATCGACAAGGTTCGCTCCCTTTGTTTGTCAAACAGCCAGGGTTGTGGTTCATCCTATCAAGGGAACTGGATTTTGTCTCACTCATAAAATAGCATAAGTATGTAATGAATGAAAATTAGCATCTAATCTATCTATACACTAATCGAAATAGTAAATATACACCTCAATGCACACATTGACAGGTACCTTTATGGTCACCCTAATATACTGTCCCATATCCAAGTTTCGATTGGGTTTAAAATAGCTCGTGTTTTTCGCAGGTTCGATCGCTGGAGCAGAAGAACCAGTTGCTGGAGACTGAGATCGAGGCCTACCAGAACCGGTTCCAGAAGCCGACGGGTCTGCGCCTCCTCTATGAGGAACAGCTGAAGGAGCTGAAGAAGATCGCTGAACAGATGAGAGTTCAGCGGGTGAGAGAAAATGTGTCAAGTCAGAACGTCGCTTTCATTTGTTATTTACACATTTCAAATAACCAATAGAGCGCACCGGAGGAATGTATTTGTTTCTGGCAAGGTTTACGCCTCGCAGAGCTTCAGTAGATTAACCAAGTAGCAGCACAAGAAGTCAACTTGGTGCTTTCAAGGTTCCCTGCCTGGTAACAGGCCTATTTCTGGCAGGCAAATGGAGAAGTGCCTCAGTTCGTTATGGTGCAATGGAGTACAGCTGTCTGCAGTTATGCTTTATCCATAGATTAGTTGGCTTGATTACACACACACACACACACACACACACACACACACACACACACACACACACACACACACACACACACACACACACACAAACACACACACGTAGAGACAGACACAAGCACACACAAATACAAAAACACACACACACAAACACACACATTAGATTAGCTCAGATGAAAGAAGCTTGATACAGTAAAGGCAGAGTCAGAAAAAGGGTAATCGTAACATTTCTCACACTGGTGTATTGACGGTCTCTTGATCTTCAGGACATTGCCTTGGCCTCTAAGGAGTCCACATCTGCTAACTTGGCATCATTAAAGATCAAGTATGAGGAGGCATTGGAGCTGAGGAGGAAAGCCGAGCTCGACATTGAGAACTTCCGCCCAGTAAGCTAACAGACACGGACATCCATCTCCAACCTTACTAATTACTTAATAAACCATTATACTCTGTAGAGACCTAATGACAATACTGTGCTATCCCTAGGATGTAGACAAAGCCACATCCTCGAGGATCGCCTTGGAGAAACAGCTAGAGCAGCTGGAAGTAGAAATTGAGTTCCTGAAACGGGTCCACCAACAGGTTAGAACTTCAACCTTTCACACACACCCTTTTCCAGAGCGCAATGTAGTATATGCATGCACAGGAAATTGGGGAGTAGGTTTAGTGCTTAGTGCTCTTGGTTGATCATGGATAAGGATTTACTTCAGGGCCCTGAAGGTAAGAGGACACCCCAGCCACAAACTAGATCATTCCATTTGCTAATGGCCTCATGAATAACAGAATACCTTCACTTCTTCACTATTCCCATTATATTTCTCCACTGCCCAGGAAATTGAGGAACTTTTGAAGCAGATCTACTCAGCCCATGCATCAGCCGAGAGCGCCTTTGCCCTGCCTGACCTGGCCTCAGCCTTAAAACAAATCCAGAAGCAGTACGATGACATTGCTGCCAAGAACCTCCAGGTACGAAAGTGAAACACACAATTAGATAGATGTGCATTCAAGTGTTTACATATTGTGTACAACTATAATCGTGTTAGGTTTCATATAAGTTATGTTTCTTTTTACAGGACATGGATGCATGGTATAAAAACAAATTTGAAGACATAACCAACAAGACCACAAAGCATGTGGATAAGGTTCGCGGAATCAGAGAGGGAATAGCTGGGGCCAAAAAAGATGTGAGTCCTGAGATTAAACACCCTAACCATAGTTAATCACTATTATCGGGAAAATAATAGTTACCCAAAATATTTTTCTGTAATTTAATATTAATAATAATAATCCTGTATAATCTGTGAAGATCCTCAACAAAGAGAGAGACTTGGATTCCATGAAGACAAAGAATGATGGTCTTGAAGCCCAGATCCACGACACACAAGATAGGTACAAGAAGGAACTGGAAGAATTGCAGGTGAAGAGAAGGAGTTTTACGTGTACCTTAATCAATGAGTGAATGCCCACAAGTTCCTCACAAACGCAGACACACACTTCAATACATGATCAAGAGAAAACAGTTGAACAATTGACTTACGTTGCTTTTGTGGCTGTTCGCCAGGCCCGGATTGAGGCCCTGCAGCATGAGCTAAAATCCACCAAGGGGAAGATTGCGCTGCACCTGCGTGAATACCAGGACCTCCTGAATGTGAAGATGGCTCTGGAGATTGAGATCACAACATACAGGTGGGGGAGCAACCAGTGGCTACTGTATGTGGTGAATTGGTGCACAGTGTAATGTACAGACTTTTAGAAATACATACTGTAGCAGACAATTGTATCACATGTTCTTTTTCTTTCTTACAGAAAACTAATTGAAGGAGAAGATGTGCGGCTCGCTGGTATGATGCTCAATGTGTCGTTCATGAGCAGCAACTGCATGAGCGCCATTGGGGCTGGGACAAGCATGGGTGGAGAAAACATGGGCAGCACTGGCATCGGAAGCACAGGAACCAGTGGCAAAAGTATGGGGGGAGCAGGTACGGGTGGAGCAGGTATTGGTGGCGTAGCAATGGCTGGGGCTGCCGTGGGTGGAGCAGGAATCAATGAGACTGGCATGGGTGGTGCTGGCATGAGGGGAGCAAGCATGGGTAGCAATGGCATAGGTGGAGTAGGAATGGGTGGCGCAGGCATGGGCGGTGCAGGCATGGGTGAATCAGGCACTGGTAGAGTGGGAATGGGTGGGGCTGGTGGTGGAGCAGGAATCAGTGGCAGAGGCATGGGTGGTGCGGGCATGAGTGGTGCTGGCATGACTGAAGCCAGTATGGGGGGTGTAGGCATGGTGGGAGCTGGGATGGGTGGCACTGGCATGGGTGGTGTAGGAATGGGCGGTGCTGGAGCCGGTATTGGAGGTGTGGGCATGGGTGGCACTGGCATGGGTGAATCAGGCATGGGTGGTGTAGGAATGGGTGTTGCTGGAGCCCGTATGGGTGGTGTAGGCATGGGTGGTGCTGGTTCCGGCATGGGTGGGGCCGGCATGGCTGGTTCCGGCATGGGTGGGGCCGGCTTGGCTGGTTCCGGTATGGGTGGTGCAGGCATGGGTGGTGCTGGTTCCGGCATGGGTGGGGCTGGCTTGGCTGGTTCCGGTATGGGTGGTGGAGGCATGGGTGGTGCCGGCATGGGAGGCAGTGGCATGGCTGGTGCCGGTATGGGTGGTGCCGGCATGGCTGGTGCCGGCATGGCTGGTGCCGGCATGGGAGGCACTGGCATGGGTGGAGAAACAATGGGCAGTGCAGCAATCAGTGGCACAGGCATTAATGCAGGAATGGGTGGTGCTGGCATGGGAGGTGCTGTTATGGGTGGTGCCGGTATAACTGGTGCTGGTATGGGTGGAGCTGGAATGAGTGGGTTAGGCATTGGGGGTGTAGGCATGGGAAGTGGGGGGATGGGAGGAATGGGCGGAGCCGACATGACTGGCGCTGGAGGAATAGGTGGAGCCAACCTGTCTGGCGCTGGAGGAATGGGCGGAGGCATTCACGGAGTCAGGTCAAGGGGCATGGATGGAGGCCTGGACAGCAGTGCCGGGGGCGTACATTCAGGCACCGAGGGCCAAGGAGGAATGGGAGTGGGTCGTGTGGGGGGCTCGGGCCCTGAGGGGATGGGCCGTGGGAGGAGTGTAGGTGGGGGCAGGGGTACTGGCTCTGGAGGAGCTGATCTCTCAGGAGTAGCCAATGGGTACGCTAGAACTGGGGGCGTGGCGGGAGGCAGTGGAGGAATGGCTACCATGGGCGGATTGAGGAACATGTCTGGAGAGTGCCTGGATGGTGCCGGTTCAGGAGATCCTAGGAAAGCCATCGATGCCTACGCAGAGCAAGCTGTAGAGTTGACCGAGAGAAGGACCGTACTTATTAGGTATGTGACGATAAAGGCTAGCCACTGCTCTCCAGAAATAAGATGTATTAATCTCCGAAACATAACCACTGACATTATCCCACTGGTTCTTCCTCACACAGGACCGTAAAAAACGAGGACGAGGTGCTGGAAACTGACCACCATGAACAGACCTACATCATCAGCGGGGCTGCGGACGACTCTGACGATGACCAAGCGTGATTTAACCATTTGACCTTCTTTGACCATTAAAAAGCTAACCCACCCCACCCCCCTCTTTCCACTGACCAATGACCATGTCTGGAGCATGACCTTCGCCCTTTGACCTGGACATCAGGAGCATGAAAGACGCCCTCACCAGCCGAGCTGCGTCTCTTCCTATTGGGCTGCAATGTGTCCCACAAGGGACGCTCAATGTTTTCTCTACACTTTGCTTCGGTTTGCACTCCCCTTTTCTTTTTTTTCCTTCAATGAGCTGCAAATAAAGCCATCAGCATTCAATGAGGTTGTCCCATGTCCTATTTGAAATCTCATTTATACATTGCTCATTATGGATTTCAGGCAGTGATGTTATATACAGCTTGTATACAGCCAGCTTCAATCGACCAAATAAAAATAGTGTAGCGCTTGTTGGCACAGGATAGTAAGTGATGTGGCAGGGGAGGACAGAGCCAAAGAGGGGAGATCACCTGGGGCTTGAGTGGGATCTTTTAAGACTTTTTTGCGAGGGTGAACAGGCCTACGAGGCTATCCGTCTAGCCGATGGTTTCCTACGGCAATAGCGCATAGCCGTTTCCTGTCCCCATTCCATCCACATCCACACCTTTCCCTTGTACCACTGATAGGGAGAGATCAGAGCTGGCCAGCAGATGCCATCACACTCACCGGAGGGAGGCAAGGGATTCCTGAATTGTGACATGGGGTGGGGGGTGGGGGGGTGCTATGGAATGCAACCCCAATGCAAACAAAACAAGAAAAGGTTAAACATTATAGTGGCAGTGGGATGAATAAGGGTATTCTGATGTGCACTCTGGATTAATGTATTTGCGCTTCTGAACATGGGCCTGAATCTATTTTGTCAAAGGTACAATTGTATAGATATAATTATATCATTAATATAGTTAATTATATTATAGTACACATTATATATATAATATTACTCATATCTGTTTTTTATTTTGGGATATTTGTTAGAATAATAATCATCAGCATGCACATTTTTGCACAATACTGTCTGCATAGTGTTACGATATAAGATGCTAATCTGTAACGAGATTTTAACAAATATTCAAGATAATTTAAGTGGTTATTCTTGCAGCCCTGGATTAGAATTATCAGACAACATGAACTGCATTGAAATACATTCCCGTCCACACGACAGAAAACAAGTCATAGGATTAGAAGCTGAAACAATCAATAAGCGCTCCTCCATCAAGTCCACCATCTCACCCCACCCAAACACGCAGACACAATTATTATTCAAACCTAGAAATGTCAGTCGGACGCTCTAATGAGAAGCAGCCAGACGTCCGCCTCTCGCTCTGCCCCCGGTTCATTAGATTGTACTCCGCGACCGCTGCTTATTAATGTCCATCCAGCCTAATATGCACTCAGGTCTGGCGATAATCACGAAATTTGTGAGGAAGACTACTAATCTATATAATAAGATAGGCGTCTATAGCATTATAATTAACAGGCAAAGGAGCGTGAGAGTCCCCGTGTTTGACGGGAGGAGCCCTACACGGCTCAGGAGCTATCCATGGTGCTGTCATTCCTTTTCTAGTCTACCCTTTTCTCTTTTTTTTGTTTCATTGTCCAAGGCCTTTTCTTTGCGTTTATTTCTTGATTTGCGTCTCAACAAAAGATTGTGAGAAAACAAATAAATGAACAATTAAGTTTAAAAAAAACTAACGCAGGGTCAATTCCCGTCCAATTTGACCAATGCAACAATTCTTTATTTATTAAAAAATAAAAAAGGAAAATAAATAAACATATAGCCTATACAAACAATTGTAACACATTAGTGATGTTGTCACTTTAGAATATTCAATATATTTTATTTCTTTATACATAGGCCTCTTTATCTATCTATGTATAGCCTATCTATGTTCTATGTATCTGTGTATCTATCTATGTATCTATATCTCTCAATGATTATATCGATGTATCTATATCTAAATCTCTCTCAGGCAAATGAGTTACATAGATATCTATTCTTTGCCTGACGAACTGAATTACGAATGAATGAATGTACTTTGACTATAAATTGCTTTTTTATATTTAAACAAATAAGACCATTAGAAGTCAGCAAACAATCATTCTTCTTGTAATAATAACAAACATGTTTTCTTTCAGTTAAGGTTACATGGTCCTTGGCGTGGTATGTTATAATTAAGGCTTTTTGGCAAAAACACGTTACATAGCCAATTAGGTCACTAACCTTCATCCTACGAGTTAAACCCGTTTTTACTTTGACTGAGGGAAAGTTGCGTTCCCTCGCCAAGGAGGGCAAAAGTTGTGACTCTTTCAAACCTGTGGTTTTCTGTCACTTTGTGGATGCTCTGAGGGCCTAAATCCCAATTAGGGTCGGATGACACGCTGTTCTATTCATGCCGGGCCCTTCTTGCATACATTTGCCTAGAAATGAACTTCTCAAATAGATTGCGTGTTAAATGCGTTCAGTAGCAGAAGAAATCGAATAGAGTGACAGTTTCTTTCTGAGGCAGTCGAGTGAAAAAAGGTATGAATTTATAAGGTACACCGAAACATATCAATTTAGACAACTGTGCACGCCTTTATTCCTGCCCTTTCAGCCGGAACAATTGACTTTAAGTTAGGGAAATTCGCTTAAAAGGCTTCAGCGTAAACTTCGGAGAGACTTGGAATGATGAAATGCTTGTGGCCCACCTCCGAAAGGAGAAGGCGCTGAAGATTACAACACGCATGAACTGCGTTGAATCAATCGCCGTTTAGTTGTCTTCTCTCTAATGCGACTTTGAATATTAGTCTGGGTTATCATGTCATCTGGTGGGAGTCCCATACAAGCACAATTACTATTCAAACGCGCCAGCAATGACCCACCCGCTTTACCCCGGCTGGTTTGCAGGCCTACTTAGTGCAACTTTCATCTTCCTTGACTTTTGGTTTACCACATTAAATGCAACCGTATAGGTCCAGCTAGACATATCATGCATCCTTAACAAAAATAATTAGGATGTTAACCATAGGTCTACATACTACAAGGTTAGGAATAGCATTGCCAATACAGGCATATGGTTTCTTTAAATTACTTGTTATTGTATATAAATCCAAAGGAAATTAAATAAAGGATCGGTTATAGGTAGACCCAAAGACCCGTGAGAATAAATATAGAATCACTGCGCTTTGCATCTCCTGAAAAAGATAGTAAATTCATTTGGTCGACATAAAAGATTTGTTTTCTACTGAGCTTGAAAAGGTCTTTAATGATACCCTATTGAAACTAAAGCAGAGAGGTGGCTATGGTACCCCGAAAAAAGGGGGCTCTATAGTCGGGGGACTTGAATGGAGATCCCTGGTGGGGCATTGGTCCCTGATATTTACTGCGCTGCTGTCGGACAGGTTGCTCTATGGCTCATTAATGGCCTACCAGTTAAGTCGGATCCCCTCCATTTGGATGATAAAACCCTCCGTGCGAGGGAGGCGTTAGCCAAATGGGAATCTAGTCCGTCCCCCATAAACAACGTCTCGGTAGGCCTCTGCGCTCCTCCGATAGTCGTTCTTTAAGTTCATTAAAGAGATGAAAAGTTCACTTAAGAGAATGGAACTCTTGGAACGCTCTGATTGACTCCGCCATGGCGCTCTCGAATAAAGATCAGATCAGGTAATTAATGTGACTTTTCCAAAAAGAAGAACAATGACGACGGTCAAGCCATTTAATTTCATTTAATTTTCCATCCCATTTGCCCCGAACACTGCTTTCCCTCTGACACCAGGCTTTAGACTGTCCGCCGTGCTTCATTGAGTGCATTGGAAAGGGCTCCACTCAACTAACTTTTTTTTTACAGGGTTTGCCAACAGAAAGGAAACGTCTCCCTTTTCCCCTCTCAAGAATAATTAATTTCACTTTGTGAAATTCAGGACTTGAAGCAGTACCCCCATCCACGGGACGGGAGTGAGAACCGACTGTATATAAGTGGTGGTGAGGGTGACCAGGAGAAGCGATCGGGGTACCAGCGAGTGATGGCAACACGTTAATAAATAACCCTCCGCACAGCCGGTCTTTAACTCGCGCCTATTGATGAGATTGTTCGCGTGTCGTTCACGCCCTTTGACTGGAGGAGCGGAGACAGGAGCAGCCTCACAAAGTGAAGCAGTTGGATACTTTTAGTAGCAGTACTATGGAGAGAAAGAGAGATAGGCCTATAGAGAGATAATGGAAGTATGTGTGGGTGTGCGCGACACACACACACACACACACACACACACACACACACACACACACACACACACACACACACACACACACACACACACACACACACACACACACACACACACACACACACACACACACACACACACACGGCGAAAGGGCGACAGACAGAGAGAGAGAGAGCGAGAGAGAGAGAGGTAGAAAGAGAGCGAGAGAAAGAGAGACACACACAAACACACACAAACACACACACACACACACACACACACACACACACACACACACACACAAAGTTAGTAAGAGAGGGGAAGAGAGTGGGAGAGAGAAATAATGAGTGAGAGAGAGAGAGAGAGAGAGAGAGAGAGAGAGAGAGAGAGAGAGAGAGAGAGAGAGAGAGAGAGAGAGAGAGAGAGAGAGAGAGAGAGAGAGAGAGAGAGAGAGAGAGAGAGAGAGAGAGAGAGAGAGAGACTTTCAGAGGTTATTGAAGACATGTTCGCGGCCTCAATTTATCCCCGACAGGTTCTTGTTCTCACTTTCTCTTTTAATCCCTCGACCGCAGAACATCAAAGAAGTCAAATTCGGTGCAAGTGATTATTGTTCCATACAAAAATTATCAAAAAAAAAAGATGCAAGACATTTTTGTATATTAAAGATACATAAGCAAGAAATAAAGTAGACATATTCAATATACATCGCACAGTTCCACAATTCTTCTCTTAAATAGGCCTAAGTAGATATTTGCTTTCAGTGTCGAGCCCTTTTCCTATTGACACGTGTAAATGAAAAAAAATAAGTAACACTTTAGATATCACAAAATAGACGTGGGATCAATAAGAAGAAATCCGTTATGCATAAGAAAATATTTATATATTATGTTTAGTTGTATTATATACATTTTATTGAAGTTTATTATTATTTAAAACTTTAATCATTGAGGCTTGGTTACCCGTCATCAATATAGTGCAAATGTCAAGAAACCGTGCAGGAGAAATGGAAAGATGGTCCTGCTTATTTTCAAGCTGTTGCTATTTATTCTGGTGGTTCTCCCTTTGAGTACCTGCCCGATCTCAACCCGGCACACGCCGAGAGTCAATAGAAGTTAACAAGTCCACTAAACATTCCTGCTCCTTTGTCCGAGTAGGGAAACAAAGAGGAGAATAAAGTGCTTTGAAGTATATAAAACCCCAAAAAGAAGGCCAGCCAAGTAGATTTAAAGTAGCCAGTGATTTCCAAAAACTGGTTTGAAAGGGAAGAATGAAAAGAGTAAGAATTTATGGATAAATTATACAGTGGATTTGTCAGTTAAAATATCGGAACTGTCTGGCGGACAAAGCCACATGCTGAGGATTAATGATGGCTCCAGACCTTTGATTCTGAACCCCCTTTTCTCTGCCCTTGACAAATTGGATTTTGGGGATGGGAAGGTCGCTTCGTTTATTGTCTCTGGGCCGTTTAGGAGCAATTCATTATGTTCTATGGTGAGGGAAAGTCTCCATGTGACCACCTCGACCCGTTTTTACTCCTCACAGCTGTTGAAAGAGGCAAACTCTCTCACACGCTGCGCGCACTCCCGACAAGTCCCCCCGTCCCCCCCCGTTTGCGCGTCAACACGCAGAGAGGGGATACCTTGTTGCTGCGTTAGAAAAAGCCGGGTCGCATACGCCACCGCGTCACTTTGCGGGCGGAGATTGGCCTGTGCTCATCTCTCTGACTCTCCCCCTTGTCTCGTTCAGTCAACGCTCGGGCTTCATGGTTCTGATCTCGGCGCACGCACAGCCAGCCATGCAAGCATCACGAGCCTCTCCTATCAGTGTGTTTGCGGACTGCTGCATCCCGGCCGGACTCCGCATAGGACCGGTGCCGGGCATTTTCAAACTCGGGAAGTACTTGTCGGACCGTAAGGAAGTTGGACCCAAGAAAAAGGTAAATTACAATGCAACTTTATCCCTTTCTCCATCTCTCCCCCCCCCCCCCGCCCCCACCCGCCCAGCCCCCCTTCCATTCATTCTTGACTTATGCATTGCTTTATTGGTTTGATATATTATTTATGTGACCTACTAGGGAGCAGGTTTGTTACATTAATTCTAATTAATAAATACCCTCATTCCATTTTCCTTATTTTGTTATTAATTGACGGTTTAATATCCAAAAGGCCTAAATAGCTATATGCTGAATTATAATATTAACTCCTTGAGGCTCTATTCAAGGAATATGCACCAATTTAATAAGAAACTACAACGACTGTATGTGATACAATAGGCTGTAGGCCTATATAGGCCGATATAATTACACAAATGAACGCCATTTACATTGTTTAATACATCTATCATCGTCCAATGGGCCTCATCTTATTAATTGGTTTTGGCTGTCAAAAAATGTGAAATAATTGCATTTTATCACTAGTCTAGGCCTAAAGCCGACTTGTCAGTTTGTCTGCTTGTAGTGAACCGTCCTAATGGGATTCTGCAGGATGTATCCATCCCTTGCTATAGAGACAGGCAAGCACTATATTATTTCAATAACGTATTTCAGCAAACGAAAGCCACCGACACATGACTGAACTACTGGATTCCAGCTAAAACAAAAAGGGGCTTATTAAGACTTACATTTAATACATAAACAAACCCGATGACAGGGAAGGAATTATTCGGTTACATTACATATATATATACCAGCAATCTAAATCGACGAACAAAAAAGGCGAACAGTATTAACCAACGTAAAAAAAAAGAAAAAAAGATTCGTAGGCCTATAGAACCAATGATTACATAAATAAAAGTACATCGAATAAAAGGAGAATTTGCAGCCATAACTGCTTTGTAAATGCCCCGTGTTATTGTGCGGGCTGACAGCGGTGGTGATGGATGCGTCTAAATGCAAGGCCCCAGGGGCCGGGCGCGATCATCAGGTGCAATCTCTGTGTCAAATGTCACGCTTCAATCTTTCCTCTCCGTGAACAGTTTAGAAACGCTCTGACACTCCTCAAATTCGTTTCCCATATCAACTCAATTAGGCCTGCGTTATTCGCGTTAATAAATTATCAGTGTTGCCTCACGGCGGTGGGATAGAGACGCAGTAGGACCTGCATGGTGAGGACCGTTAGAACATAAATGCATATCCGTTAAAAGAAAAGCAAAAATACCTTTCAGAAATAATTTGCCATATATAATAACGACAGAACCCAGCCTTGCTTTTATGATTGTAAAAGGTGAATATTTATTTCTGTATTTGTTTATTTTTTATTATTTTAGTATTAGTGGTAGGCCTATGTGTTTCCGATTCTAACGACGCCTTCTTGTCTGTGCGCATTAGATCCGCATCATACGTGGGGAGTTCGTGGAAGAGTCGGGCTGCACCGGACCAGAGTGGATCGGGTTCATACGCGCTGCGAGGAACAGCCAGGAGCAGAACCTGGAAGCGGTCTCGGATTTACCTGGCGGACAGGTGAGCGGCTTTCTGCCATGCACTGTGCTGCACTGATCGATTTGGTTCATCCTTTGAGAAATCCTAGTGACCTAATCTCTTTATTTATTTATTTTAAAGATTTTCTACCGTGTGCTGAGAGAAATACCAGCCGGTGAAGAGCTGAGTGTGTGGTACTCGAACCCGCTGGCCCAGTGTTACGACATCCCGACCACAGCCACTCCCACTCACGACGAAAAAGGTATGTTACAAGATGATCCCTGGAGCATGATGCACCTTGTTTAGAATCATTATGGCTGAACGAACAAAAAATTGCCTGTTCTTCATTTCTTGGTTACTTTTGTTGGTTTTTAAAGGCCTTAAAGGATGCCTAGAACTACAATCGACATGTTGAGAGGTCCATCGTTTCACGGTCTGGTGCGTCAATAGTGTGATGCTCGATCAATTGCATTTCAGTCTCTCGTGCTCACTTTTCTTTGGTGTCTTTCATTATGCAAATCAAAGCTTTTCGATTGAAGGCCGTTAACTGTTGAAAGTCTATATTAATGTCACAGAATATAATGCAATAGCCTATATAATGCACTACCAATATAATCATTATTATTACTATTATATAATAATAATTTATAATAGGCTAATTATTATAATACAAATAATAATGAAAAGAGTAGCTAATAGTTTAATCGACACATTAAATACGAAACATAAAATATGCTAAAGGATATCATGCATTATTTTTTTTAATCGGGCCAGAAGGAGTAAGTTCTTGTAAAAAATCGCATTGTTTACGTTAAATTTAATATATTTCGTTTGTACTTGCATATTAACGTCTTAAATCATGATGAGCTAACATGGACACCAGCTAAAAGCCGCTTAAGTTTTTTTTTTAATTAGGCCTACCAACGAACGCCTCAAACCCAACTATCAGCCATATTATACATATAAATACATATGAGAATAACATACATTTTAATTGTAATCTATACATTTATATCTATAGTTATATATATATATATATTAAACGGATATACGTTTATAGAGCGAAAATGTAAATTTATGTTATTCATTTATCCAATAGGCCCCAAAATAATAAGGGCATTGAAGAAACCCCTGGATAGACCAACATAAAGCACACATCACCCCAGAAACGAATAGCAGTCGAGCAGCAGATGAAGAAGAGGGTTAACAACTGTCCCCTCACATCATTAATATTGATGTATTCAAAAGCAAATAAATCCCCCCAAAAAACAAGTGCTTCACGCTTAATTAGCTGGGTGCGTCAGGTATTGTTGTCCCATGAATACCAACTTTTATGTGGGGTGTATATTGCTCTCCTGATTTGCGACTGAGCGCTGCTGTGCGCGCGGCCGCCCCGCTCCGCCGTGCGCTCCTCGACATACGCGCAACCATTATTTAGGCGTCAACAGATGGGACCGTCGCCATTGTTTCTGGCGACTTGCGATTTCAAGCCACAGCTGCTGTCACTTCCACGGGAATAAGCGCAGGCGCGTAGACGGATAGACGGACGGAGAAAGTCCTCTGTATTCAAAGCCTTGGATTTTACTGGGCGACAGATTGCGAAAGGGCGTTTGCTCTTTTGATGGCAAAATAATCCAAACAAAAACAAACAATGGCGTCCAATGAGGATTACAAAATCATTACATGTATATTAACCGCTCATTACTCCACGGGGGGGGGGGGGGGGGAGCAAGGTTTGCTTGATGAACCATTTATCCCTTATATCAAGCAAATAGAGGATCCCCTCCCCCCGTCCATGTTCTTAGGGCATCACTTAAAACCCTATTCCACATGTTTTCTGTGATGTTCGTATTATTAACACCACTGTTTCCTTGTGTTCCACCAGGTGAGGAGCGTTATATCTGCTGGTACTGCTGGAGAATATTCAAGTACCCCAACACGCTCAAGGCCCACGTGCACTTCCACTGCGCCCTGAGCAACGGACGCGGCTTCACGGACCAGGCCCGGGGCAGGTCCCCAAAATCCGGAGACATACCCAACACCTCCACCTCACCCAGGGTCGTCCACAACAACACGTCCATCTCAGAGTCGGGACGGAGATTCGTGTCTTCCTCCCCGTTCCCAAACAAAGTGGGCTTGTCCAAGAAGAGCCCCGAGGAACAGGACCGGGCTCTGGATATGAGCGTCACGTCGGCCAGGAACCACGGACACTTCCTCGGCTTCGGCGCCACTACGTCGGTGCTGAGCAGCATGGGCTTCCACCCGGGCGTGCGCTCTGCGTTCAAACCCATGGGCGTCTCCAAGGCCCCGGGCGCCGACCCCTCACGGGAGGAGTCATCCAGCGGGAAACTCAACGGACTGGGGTTCAGCAAACAAGTGGGCCACGTGAAGTCAGTGCGCAACGTCAGCGAATCTTTAAACAGCAGTAGCCATCCCTCCAAGTGCGTGCCGGCCATCGAATCCATATCCCCGATGGTGCCGTGTGCCAACCCCATGCGGGGGTTCCCGCTATTGCACCACATAGACGACACCTCTGCGTTCAAGCACGTTGACGGTCGGATGCATACGGGCCTGTCTCCCTCCCGCTACCCACAAATGGCACCGGGGCTCCATTTCGAGAGGTTCTCATTGCCCCAGTTCGACGGGGTCAAGCCGTACAACGCAGACTGCAACATCCCTCTCATGCCCTTCACGGTGTACAACGGGGAGCTGCTGTACAGCTCGCCTTATTACCCCTTAAAGTTCCACTTCAGCAACCTCCTGAAGTACCCCGAGTCCATGCCCTACTTCAGCGCGCCGTCTCTCAACCAGGACATCGGTCAGATCACCAACATCGACCGAGAGATCGCGATGCACACACAGCAGCTGTCCGAAATCGGCGTGGAGAAGAACAGGACGAGGATCGAGTCGGGGACCGCGGGCCACTTGCAGGGCTCAACCGGCAAGCCCAAGAAGGGCCACCTGTGCCTGTACTGCGGGAAGCTGTACTCTCGGAAATACGGACTGAAGATACACATGAGGACACACACGGGCTACAAGCCCCTCAAGTGCAAGGTGTGCTTCAGGCCGTTCGGGGACCCGAGCAACCTGAATAAACACATCCGCCTGCACGCAGAGGGGAACACGCCGTACAGGTGCGAGTTCTGCGGCAAGGTGCTGGTGCGCCGGCGGGACCTGGAGCGCCACGTCAAGTCCCGGCACCCAGGGCAGACGCTGAAGAAGAACGAGGACAAGGTGGACGACATGTTCGAGGAGGACGCCGAGCAGAAGAGCGACAACGACAGCGACGTGGACGTGTGCTTCACGGACGACCAGAGCGACCAGGAGTCCGGAAAACACAACGATGAGTTATGAGCGTGGCGTCCCCTCGCAACGTCCGACTCTTCCGTGTAGGCCCATTTGGGAGAATTAAAGAAAAAAGCGATTACCATTAATCCCCCCCTTTTTGTAATTTATGTCGTCAACCCCCGTGATTAAATATTTATGATTGAAAACCCTTGAGATGTAACATGTGGTTTGCATCTGCATTCCATGAGACGAGATGTGGTCCAAGCCCATGATAGGGTCTGATTAGGGTCCTAGGGTCTGGGTAGTAGGCCTGCTAGGAACACGTGGACATGCATTGTTAATATAGGCTATCTTAACGTTCACGGACCTGCAGAAGTATTCATCAGACTGCGACAGTTGCACTTTAATCCTTAGTCAGGTCTTACAGTAGTGTAGGCCTCTTTACACCAATAGGAGAGAGGGCCTCCTTCGGGAATTTATCTCGAAAACTGATCTGCTCCCTGTATTTGGACTGCACAGCATCGTACTTAAATTTGCACTTTCTTTGCGAGAAGCAGTCAGCATTCCTGTCTCATAAGTGAACGGACTGCGTGTATAGGGAGAAAGCGTGGGGCGCCTGCCCCAGAAGCCTATGTGTAAAGTGTACAGTATGATATTTACAGTTCTGTGAGAGTGCTGTATACGTTTGTTTATAAGTGATTTTCATCCTGTTTACTAAATTGTTCGTTTTTGAATAAAAAACTGTTTTAAAATACGTTCATTGGCTTCCTATTGGTTATTTTCATAGAAAGCCTACGCCATGATCCAGGTCTATTATATTGCTTCGAATATTAGATTAGGCTTTATAATATGTGTATACGTTTAGAAAACAAAGTTGATATGAGTAGGCTACCATATATTTTTTGTTTTCCCTGCAGGTTATTAACGATTAGGCCCGACACAGAAATATCTTCCAGTGTAAAATCTCTTATTAAAAAAAGACACCGCTTTATTAGTTTCCTTGTCTTTGAAGACTTTCAGACTTTCCTATCAAAAATAGTAACATTATAGCGACATAACTTAAATCTCTATCGCTCACCGAATTCAGTCGTTGAACCCCCGTCGTTGCGAGCGGCCACATTTGGTGAAAAAAATTAAAAGCTCATAATAAGTGTACCTTAACATGGCTAAAGCAGCTAATTTAATTTCAACTCAATGCAATATCTTAGATATAGGCATTATATATTATAATATGCATGTACTATGTTTTGTAATGATTCATGAAAATGGTAGAAAAGCCGAGGCATAATCGGAAAAGACACAATTGGAGTAAAAAAATAGGTCAGGGTTAAGGTATACAATATAAAATCCATCCTATGTAATAAAAGGGAAAGTCAGCAACAGGACAAAATCTAAATATTGAATTCCAAAACATTTTCCAAACAACTCGGTTCCTAATTTAAATTCACTGCACTTATTTCCCCCTATTAGAATAAAATAATGATATACTATTGTAATTATATTTCATGTTCCTTGTCACATCAAGTCCGTATACTTTCAATGGACCAGACCAGCTGAAACGCAACTTGTGCTTGGAGAAAAGTAGGCTACACTGTGCAACACAACAAGCAAAAACCCATCCAGCAGGACATAATGCATATACAACCGTTTACAACACAAGCAGTCGTTATAATTGGCCATACAATATATTTCTTTCACCGATTGATAATTCTCTCCATGAGTCTGTGATGGCCCTGTTGGGTGACTGGGAGAGAATCAGAGCATTGTGTGTTAGGAAACATGGTAATTTCTTTTCATAATCACCTGTTATCCTGTGATAGCATACACTTTGTCCTCCTCTCCAGGTTTTTGTGGTAGAATATATTTAATAACCAAGCAAGATTTTTTGTACTGCCACAAAACACAACGCGGCAAATGTATTGAGTAAAAGGATATAAATGCTGGCCAGAATGCAGGTTCAGGTGTAGAAAAAAAACTATATTTCTCCTCATTAATTTTGAGTAATAATGGGACACTTGTTCACGGAGGTGCAACTCACTTAGATATAAATACAGACACACAGCTTTAATTCCCCAAATGAATAAATTAGCCAATCTCATGTCAGCCATGGTAAACTTTTCTAGCAGTCCAGTATATCTGTTGTGTCTCAAAGGAGATGTGAGAATAGTCTGCGAATGAGGAAGGTTATTTCTTCCCAGTATTGATTAAATAAAGGCCTATGTCTGTCAGACTCCTGCACATTATATTAACTGCACAATGACAGTAGAGGCATTGCGGCTGAGTCTGAGGTGACTTGGTTGACATGCACACACACACAAACACATGCACACACACAAATACAGACACACACACCAACAAAAACCCAAACAATAACACACTCAAAGAAAAAATCCAAACACACCCACACACACACACACACACACACACACACACACACACACAAAAACACACTCACACACACAAACACATGCACACACACAAATACAGACACACACACCAACAAAAACCCAAACAATAACACACTCAAAGAAATAATCCAAAAACACACACACACACACACACACACACACACACACACACACACACACACACACACACACACACACACACACACACACACACACACACACACACACACACACACACACACACACACCAGTATGGATATGCAGGGATCCGACAAGCCTGCAGGGGTTCAGTGCTTTCAGGAATTAAGTTCTTAATATTGATTAATTTCATTTGTTGGGCATTTCATTTGAAGTTATAGATTTACTTCATTCCTCTTTTTAAAGAATTGTCTTTGCAGAATTGCAATTCATCATCATGATAAGAAACAATGCTCTATGCGTCCTATTCCATCAGCTTTAAAAAGAACAATGTGGGAACTACCTTCTCGCTCCACTGAAACCATTGTGTTTGCAATGGAGATAAAATGTAAAAGTCAGATGACTCCTTGACGCATGCTATTGACTCTTTCCTTTGTTCAGCCGCGTCTACTGAAGAATTCTGATGGTTAACGAGAAGGTAGCTGACAAACACCCTTCTAAAATAAAGAAAGAAAGCAAGGAAGATGTAAATGCGCCCAAGGCGTGTGCGTGTGTGTGTGTGTGTGTGTGTGTGTGTGTGTGTGTGTGTCTCTGTCTGTCTGTGTCTGTGTAAATGCCACTGTGTTCAAAGTGTGTCCGCAGATGATGGATTTTGATAGTGATTCCCTGTGATCCCCGCGAACAGAAATGACTCCCTTTTGGAAGAAGAAGTCGTTTCGTTTTAGTTCCAGGACAACCGGAACGTTCACATCGATCACACTGTTTCGGATGTGACCGGATTACAATGAGGGGGATGTAAATGGACCCTTTCCACAGGTCGTTTATAGTAGGGTAACGCATAACTTCCTGTTCCTGTAATTGTAACATAAGGTCAGGTTTATTTATGCTCGTCACAGCACCAGCATCAATATATATGAACTTGACTGATGTTGGTCTTGGCCGGTGATCTGCCATACCTAAATCAAATGGCTACAACTGTTTCCTCCATATTGTGAAATGTATGGAAAATCTTCCTTCACAAGTAGTTTCTCAGTAAGGTTTGGGTGCACCCCCCACAGTGGCCTCCCCTAATTGCACCTAAATTACGTGTTTCCACCTAGCGGTGCGGTACAGTGCTGTGTTGTACGGTTAGGCGTGGCTTGGAGTGGGAAAGATCGGTCATGGCTTGCATTTCCACCGCTGACAGTACCCTTATGGTAGGATGGAGTTTAAGCCGGATGGCAATAGCCGCGGCAGCTACTTCCGCCTCGTGACATCATAGTAGCGCGACCCAGTGTAGCCTTCTAATAAATTCAATGAAAAAGAAGAACGAAATACATTAAAGGTCCCAAGGCATGCTAATTTATGGATGCTTTAATATAGATATTAGTAGGCCCCAAACACAGTATTTGAAGACGTTCCCGAAATTCAGCCGTGGTGCCGAATTACAGCCACTATGAGCCAGTCCCACATTGAGATTTCCCCAAATGCGCCTTTTCGATGTCTGTAGCTTTAATGCAAATGAGGAGGAGATAGGTGGGTCAAGGAGGAGGGTGGGGGTGTGGCCCTGAGCAGCTTGCAGCCACGGTACCATGCGCTCTGTTTACAGTGGATGTATCGCAATGGCGAGGCGAACACAGCCTTTAGCCGTGTTCTGTAAATATTCTAGAACACACAGGAGTCCTGGAGCCCTATATCTAAATAATATAAGTAAGGGATAATGCCCGACGAGGTGTCCATTATCAGGAATTAATGGACGACGTGGAGGCGTGAACCGTCCGACGCGAAGCGGAGGTTCCTTTCCCCCAAGTCATTCTCAACCATGGCTGAGATAACCCCACTACGAGTCTCGTTGTGGAAATACCAGAGACGGGAGTCCGACGTGTTATGCGCCATAACCCCAACAGCAGAACGGTTATCCAAATAACAAGGAAGTGTACCACATTTGTGTTACAGTCCTGGAGCTCTATATCTTAATAATATCATATAATACATAGATATCTATACTATATAATACATATGATCACGTCCAAAAGCTGTGTGCGCCTCCAGACGATATTATGAATCACAAACGATTTCGTTGGGTTCTCCAACGTCTCTGGTTCTTCCACTTCAACATCAATCTGAAGTAGACTGAACCGCGCACTGCCGGCTGCCTGCTGACGGCTCCCCGCTGCCGGGCGGTGGTGCTTCGCGGCGGTGGTGCCTCGCGGCAACCGGCAGCAGGCAGCATGTCGCAGTTCATGTACTTCAGGGAGTCAAAGCCAAAGTTCCTTTCCCCCAATTCCTTCTCAACCATGGCTGAGATAACCCCAACTACAGTCTTGTTGTTTTAGCACTACAGAGTGGGATGTGATTAAGGACGATAATTTAAACACGCACACAGACTCGGTGATTTGCTACATCGACAAATGCATTGATGACGTCATGCCGCGGATTACTGTACGGACATTTCCCAATCAGAAGCCCTGGGTTAATGGAGAAGTTTGAGCCAAACTTACGGCACGGACTGCCGCCTACAACTCAGGTGATTTGGAGGAGTACAGCAAGTCCAGGTATGCGCTCCGGAGAGCTATTAACAGTGCTAAGAGACAATACAGGGACAGAATGGAGTCCAACTTTGAGGGCTCCAACTCAAGACAAATGTGGACCGGACTCAGAACAATAACGGACTGTCAAGGGACAAGGAGTGTGACTGAGGAAGTGTCTCCATCCTTCCCATCCCCAAGAAGTCAAAAGCGTCCTCCAACGATTACCGCCCAGTAGCACTCACCTCCATTGTCATGAAGTGCTTCGAGCGGTTTGTCAAATCATTCATCACGTCCTCCCTCCCTGACTCACTGGACCCCCTGCAGTTTGCATACAGGGCAAACAGGTCCACAGACGACGCCATTGCCCTCACCCTCCACACTGCCCTGTCCCACCTGGACCAGAGGAACACATATGTGAGAAAGCTGTTCATTAACTATAGTTCAGCATTCAACACCATTGTGCCCTCCAAGCTCGCTGTGAAGCTCAGGGACCTCGGGCTCAACACCGCCCTTTATGACTGGATCCTGAGCTTCCTGACGGGCAGACCCCAGGCAGTGCGGATAGGAAACGCCACATCATCCACCCGAACTCTCAACACTGGCGCACCCCAGGGCTGCGTGCTCAGCCCTCTCCTCTACTCCCTGTTCACACATGACTGCGTGGCCACACACAGCTCCAAGACCATCGTCAAGTTTGCTGACGATATGACCTTCATCGGCCTGATCACCGACGGCGACGAGACGGCGTACAGAGAGGAGGTGAGAGCCCTGACATCTCGGTGCCAGGACAACAACCTCCAGCTCAACCTCAGCAAAACTAAGGAGCTGATTGTGGACTACAGGGAGCGACAGGGAGCCGAACACGCCCCCATCACCATCAACGGGACGACAGTAGAGAGAGTCAGCAGTCTCAAGTTCCTCGGGGTCCACATCTGTGAAGACCTGACCTGGACACACCACACCGATGCCATCACAAAGACGGCAAGACAGCGGCTCTTCTTCCTCCGCAGGCTGCGGAGGTTCAACATGGACTCCAGGATACTTTGCAACTTCTACAGGTGCACCATAGAGAGTATCCTGACCGGCTGCATCACCGCCTGGTACGGCAGTTGCGGAACAACTGCCGTACCAGGTGTACAGAGGTGGTGAAAGCTGCCCATCACATTACCAGGACGGAGTTGCCATCTATGGAGGACCTCTACACTCAGCGCTGCAGGAAGAAGACTAACCGGATGATTAAAGACCCTCACCACAGTCACACAGTAACAAACTGTTTCAGCTGCTCCCGTCTGGTAGACGCTACCGCAGCATCCGGTCTCGCACCACCAGACTCAGTGACAGTTTCTTCCCACGGGCCATAAGATTACTGAACTCATAAACTACATAGCTCACCACTATGACACTTTATAACTTGCCACTTTATACCAGTCGACATCTGGATAAACACGTCTGTTTACATTTTTCATTTATTTAGTTTTGCATTCAGGTCTCTGCTCTACTACTTGTGTTCCTCTTATACACTTACTTTTTATGTGTCTCATTGGCGGGCCAAATTCTCTGGGTGGGCAAGGCAGAGAAAGGGGAGGAGCTTAGTTCCTTTATGACATATGGGACCACATTCCAAAGGCGAGCAGAACACCTAGTGCTCGTTTTACACCGAACGCAAGTTTTGGCCACTGGGGGACCATATGCAGGCTAGGGAAACTCATATTTATGTTAGAAAACCTCATAAAGTGAGATTTTTTTATGCCATGGGACCTTTAAAATAAGAGCAACAATCGAGGACATCCAAGAAGGATGGAAAACTTTTGGCTGACATTTTCTTCCATAAAAAAAGCCTTCGCCATTGTCCAAAAATACCTTGCAGATACTGCATATAAGTTGATTTGTGTTGAAGTTAGTTCAATTATGATTTTTTTTTTTATTATTCTACTGTCCATACCTGCTACCCCAATTATCTGGCCATCTGGGACCGTTCATGTTAACCGTTCACAATCTCTCTGAATAAGTTAAACTTCATCTCTAGTAGCATTCCGTATTCTGTTCGTCTGGCTTTAAGAAACATAACCTATCTCTTTGTAGTAGATCCAGGCAACTCCACAAAGGTGTATGCCTTGCTACATGAATTCATCAGAACCTCTGAGCAGCACCAGCAGGAAGCAGGGTGCTCCGTGAATGAGGCCAGCGGAGGTTAGCCTTCAAATCCCAGGACAGTACCGGTGGATTTTGTAGCAAAGGTTTGTGGTCCTGCGTTCCTTTGCATTCTCATCTGAGCAGCCAACAGAAATCATACATACACAGTACAACAGAAATCACGGCATAAGCTTTATATAAAATCATAAATTACACGGCACACAAAGAGCCAATAAAGCAAAACTAAATACAGGGAAACAACAAAAAACATACCTCGTTGGCTGCATGCTATTTACAGGGACTTTGAAACTAGATTATTTTCGGCGACGCGTATCACAAGCTGTTCACCTTCTCTCATGCCGCTTCTCTAACTGACAGAGATTCTTCTAAAACATCAGCCTTACAAGTGACGTCATTCAACAAACTATTTAAATACAATTTTAAACCCGAATAACGAACACAATTATTGAATTACTAATATAAACAAAAATGAATTTCCTTATGTCTTATAATATGAAAATAATAATTAAATTACAGAAACCTTTTAATGATAACAGTTACACCTTGTGTGTTTCCCGTTCTCAACTAGACACACTCTATATACAGAGAACATCAAAAATCCAGATTTCTCTCGCTCGTTCCTTGTGCCCTGTGGTCACAAAAAACCTCCCTCCCCTATTCCCCAAGGGGTTAATGTGTTTGTGTGTGTGGGTAGGGGGGGGGGGGGGGGGGGGGGGGGGGGGCTATTGCCACATCTCCTGCCTTGAGACAAAAAGTGGGCATCTGTCCATAGTGGAGTAGGAGGTCTCCCAAAATACAGTCTTAATAGACTCTAATTAGATTGATTATTTAGTTGGCCCTCACTCCACGCCTAGTTACCTAAAGAAGATGTCACAGAGTCTCCACAGTGATAGGAAGATTTCTAAGTCAAACAGGTAATTAGTGTGGGAGGGATGAAACATGGAAGGGTTTGATTGGAGAGTGCTACATTGACCTAACAGCCACTCTGTGTGATGCGGGCTCTGTGGGAGGCGGAGCCGAAACATGATATGATATCATTGGTTTGGAGCATGAGCCTGACAGGGAGCATAAGATCATGTCATCACATTAATGTTTTTACAGCCATTTCTTTGGATGGGAAATAAAAAATCTTTTAATATGTGTTCCGAATATTCCTCTAGAGATGATAGAGATGGCAGCCTTGCTCACTAAATGCTTAACGTTGTGGTACTTAAGCGTCGTCATTGTTTCTTGCTGTACTGTCTTCAGCAAATACAGAGCTGCAGCAGAGCCACCAGACCAGCTTCAAGTGGTAACTGTAAGGTTTCATTGTGCCAAACATCTTTTGCTCAGACCGCTTCTACTGTGAAAGGAGCAAAGTCCTGGAACATGTCTAGTTGTCTGTAAGCAATAAATGTGTTTTATTTGATCTAGTTGCATTTAGTTTATCTTATTTTTACCTTGTGCTTTATTGTATCTCCCTGTACTCAGTTGACCTTCTTTTGTGCTCACTGTTGGGTATTATCTTCTATCTTCTTTTTTTTTTTGCTACCTTGTGCTTTGAAGGGACGGCTGTAAAAAATTAGCGTCCACTGAAAGAAGAATAATGCATGCATTTGACAGTCCCTATTTGCTGTATCTATCCCTATCAAATACAACACAAACCAATCATAATTTAGGTAGGCAGTGGGTTCTGACAATACTCACTGCACCTCAGCAGGACATAAGACTTCATCCCTGGGTGTTAAAGTGGACTTGAACCAGGGCTGCCGTGAGTGAATAAAGACAGACGGAATAGCATCCATCCAGTGTTTCCAAGGAGGAAATAAACAACCAGAGACCTCAGTGTAGGAGGTCAGGCTAATTATGAATATAATTCACAATTTTATATCCTCATTTGTGCCTGGAACCCTCTATTGAAAAGGTTTAGTCCATTTTTGTCAGAGCACCTCTGCCCTTGATGGAAAGGAAGGTCAAGGATGAGGCTTCTTTGACAGGCAGAGGGTGTGAGGTCCCCTCTCTGGTCTGGGAATCATTCATGTTTCAAAATATATATATATATATATTGAAACATGAAAATATAATAATAGATAATTATATATATATTTATATATAAATGCACTGTACATCCTGCGTATACATAGAGCAGTGGGTTAAAACCCTAGTATTACCGATGGAAATCTTCCCCTGCTCTGAGCCCTGACGCCTTCCCTGAAGGAGACGGGAAGATAAAGGTCCCATCCACCTTTACTTGGTTTCTGAAGACATTTTCCCTTCAAGGCCACACTTCCCATTCTGCCTCAAACTCAATTTTAAGGATGGAAATGACATGGCAACTGGATGATAAATATCAGGTTGGGTTTTTCATAGAGCTGTCAGTTAAACGCGTTATTAACGGCGTTAACGCAAACCAAATATTAACGGCGTTATTTTTTATCGCGCGATTAACGCAATTATTTTATATTAAAAAAAAATTAAAAAAAATGTTTTTGTTTTTTTTTTGGCTCAAAACAAAGAAGCAGTAGCCTGACTGCTATGTTCAAATGACATTTGTTCAAAGCAGTCCTTTAATTGCAGTATAGGCTCTTTTTTTGTATCGACCTGTTTTGATCAGTGTATATGCCAATGTTGTTATCAATAAAAAATCATTTGCACAAGGCAAGCCGATGCACTTCACCATGTTGATAAGAGAATTAAAATGAGAAGAATTATGGGACAAAAAAATCAAGGGATATTTAGCATAGAAAAAGAATTTGCGATTAATCGCGATTAATTAGAGTTAACTATGACATTAATGCGATTAATCACGATTAAATATTTTAATCGCTTGACAGCTCTATAATCGTTTTTAGTTTGAGCAGCACCATTTTGTACTTCACATTGATTGACTCACACAGGACCCACTGATCCTCATATCAGCAACCGCTGAATGCCCCTGATAGGAAGAGACGGGCAGCATGTTCCTCCAGAGCAGGTGAACCAGGGGATGAGGGCAGGTGATCTACCATCACACAACTGGTAGTGGACACAACAACGGTGTGTGTACGTGTGTACACGGGAAAGTACACGGTTAAGCATGCTCTCTCTCTGACACACATACTCACACACAAACGTCGCACACACACACACACATACCCAGCCCCCCCCGAAACACACACACACACACACACACACACACACACACACACACACACACACACACACACACACACACACACACACACACACACACACACACACACACAAAAACAGACATACACAAACCCCAACACACACACACACACATTCTAAAACTGTCTAACACACACACACACACACACACACACACACACACACACACACACACACACACACACACACACACACACACACACACACACACACACACACACACACAGACACACACACACACACACTTCACTGTTTGTCAATCTCTCCAAGTATTTGTCACCATGGATAAATGTCCTTCTAGCGAGGACCGTAACCCTGGACAACGAATCATAAGAGACTGTTGAGCTGCAGGCTAGTCGATCTCCAAGCGCACACTAAAGGGTAGTGCGCTCGCACACACACACACACAACCAAGCACACACATAATACCTGCATGCAGACATTTCAGCAGGCAAACATAGCAATACAGACCATGTTCGCCAATACAGACACATGGTTTTGGAAGTCAGAATAGAGAACAGCAAAAAGAAAAGTGTGCACCACATAATGGAATACAGAGGTCTTTTGGTAAGAGTGGACAGGTTCAGGGACCAGACAGGACTGACTTATTTTTACACTGAACAACAAGAATCTGTGTGTGTCTGTGTGTGTGTGTGTGTGTGTGTGTGTGTGTGTGTGTGTGTGTGTGTGTGTGTGTGTGTGTGTGTGTGTGTGTGTGTGTGTGTGTGTGTGTGTAAAGATTACTCTACTAAGGTATGTCAAGCCATAAGGTGTATCAAATGTGAAAGTCTATGCATCCCATTTGCAATCATTAAGCTCTGTGGATAAGATTTTGCAGTACTACTAAACAAAGGGAGAGAACGAGCGAAGGAAAGAGAATACGATTTTTTCAAAATAAACTATTAGACAAAAATATCCCCCTCTGCTCCCTCCCTCCATATGTTTCTTCTAATATCGAGAAGGTTTTGCATTTCACCGCAACAGTGATTGACAGGCAAGATGGATACTCCCCACCAATCAGGGAACAGATGCCCTGATTGGTCAGAATGGAGTCAGGAGCGGTCTAAAATCTAAATTGGCCCATCAAGAGGCAGGGGTGGTCATCTTGGAACAGACAATCTCACAACACATTTCAAACACCCATTGCTGATGGATAGCTGTGACGTTTGTGCACACTGATTACTCAATGTGCAACAGGTGTGCAGCCTCACAACAGCCCCGGACTCTAATCAGACTTGGCCGGATGAGGCCGCTTAAAGCAGCCATCATCCACACACAGTCCCACAGCCATCTTTAGCTTATTTAAAATGTCCTGGTCCAACAACACAGGTACGGCCCCCTCGCCCCTCGGCCCGGACCAAAGCGTTGGGGTTGTGAATGCAGCGGTTAGTGAGACCACACTGTAGGCACACCAGCTGTGGCCTACTGGTATGCCCTCCATCTATCCATCCCTCCACCACCTCTGCAGCCCAAACACATGCTAAGCAGGCCACTGCCCCTGGTGCAACCCCCCCCCTCTCTCTCTCACATTCAGCTGCAAATTAGCCCTGGCCTCTGTGATGTTTGATGTGACACATAATGAGGATGGATTCTCATTTGCACAGGTCACTATGAGCAACTCCCAAGTGGCACGCGTAAGTAATATCAATAAGATGCATATGAATCACACATTTGCACACGAACACGCACGCAAACAAACACACAATTTGTTTTGAAAAGTTGGACATCTCTCCTCAGAAACAGGTAGAACAGAACAGCCCATACTGAATCCTAGTATTTCCCAATTGTAACTGAAATTATTTTTATGAAGCTTTATTACTTTCAAGCTTCAATTATTATAACAACTCTGGTTTGGTCCCACCTAGCAAACATACAAAAATGCAATCACATACATGGTCAAGCAATAGCACACACACACACACACACACACACACACACACACACACACACACACACACACACACACACACACACACACACACACACACACACACACACACACACACACACACACACACACAAAGAGAGAGTGACATGCAGAATCTCTGTCTTAACAGGAGACGGGCCATCTCACGGAGACATCTAGGACAGTGGATGTGGAGTGACTGCTGCTGGGCTGCAGGCGGCCTGTTAGTCTGGAGCAGGTAAACCAGGAGAAGAACGCAGGTACACACAAGTGCACTTGTGGACAAACATGCAGGTGAAAACACAGCATCACACACGAGACATATACGTACATACACACACACACACACACACACACACACACACACACACACACACACACACACACACACACACACACACACACACACACACACACACACACACGCACACACACATAAGTTAACCATAGAAACAGATAAATGGACACAAACATGGTTTAGCAGCATGCAGCAGCTGTAAACACCACCACAGAACAGGTCTAAAATGGAAAGGCTGGATAAGGAATGTGGGCATAGTCAGGCAGAAGACAAGAAAGCCAACCCTTTTGCTTTTGAGACTCAGCTTGAGAGCCATTCGAGTTGCTACCAGGGAAACTGGCCAAACCAGTCGCCACTGGCTGCAACGAGAGCCAACAGGCACATTATCCTGGACGGAATACAGTGGGACCTGGTGCGCTTCAATCTTTTTTTTGTTTTGGTGGCACCTAGCAACAATTCCTAGCAAGCATTCAATGAGGTTCGACTGAGCTGCCGCCGCTGGGCCCGGTTCACGACTACCTGCCGACCCGGCCCGGGCTCAACGTATCTCGGACCGGCTGGACCTCCACAGACACACGAATGAGTCCAGGGCATTACGCATTAGCGATCGTGCTTCTCATTGACCCGGCGGTCAGTTAGAGGTTTGGCTTTGATTGGATCCCACAGGGCTGCACCCAGCATCTATCGACCGCCCCTAAATGGGAACAACTACTAAACCGTTAAACACTCACACACACACACACACACACACACACACACACACACACACACACACACACACACACACACACACACACACACACACACACACACACACACACACACACACACACACACACACACACAAACAATTATTCTCTGCCCCAGACGTTACGGGGTTTTGAACACACATTTGAAGATGTATTGCTTTGACTTTAGCATGCAACCTCTAAGGAGGCTTTGTTAAGAAGATAACCCAGACGGAGGATACAAGTAAACGTCCAGCGCTTTCGGAGCGGTTTCCCTCTCACGCCGTGGCTAAAGAGGTGTTGACTGTGACCCATTGATGTCCTCATTAGACGCAGCCTACCGAGCACCCAGGGGACTGCTAATGCACTGGTCATTATGTGGGGGGGTGGATGGTGGATGGGGGGGGCACCGACGGCTAATACTTGTGTGTTACTTTTTTCCTTCGTAAAAAAAATATCGATAGAACCACGAGGGACAACAGGCACACAAACAAAGAGCGACATGCATTTTCAATAAGAGAACATTTTTGCTGAGCCCTGTGCTGACTTTGTGTGTTGCTGAATCGGTAAACAGGAAAATGAGTTTTCTTGTTCGCAATGCGGTGATACAAGCTAAAGTCGTAGAAGACCATGGTCATTCTTTATCTGTCAGCATGAACATGTTCAAGGCCTGTTTCTTTTGACATGAGGGCGGAAATTACTTGAATTTGATGATACTTTCATATCAGTTATATATTTATTTTTTGGTGTGTGTTTTGTAATTGTTTCTTGTCAGTCGGTATCATTGCCAAGTCACCCGTCTACCTCTGGCTGATGTTTGCTTGATTGGTTCAGCACATCTTGTTCTCTATTTAAAAGGCTGTGAACGCGTGAAAAGTGAGGAGATGGCGGCCATGTTGCTCCAATGCGGACGGCTCAAAGTTCCCAAGGCTATCAACTGTTTACATGTTTCAAATAAAAAGCCTTTCTTTAGCATACAATGGAAGTCACGGTAAAGACTGCGTAGACTAAGCCCAGCCAACATAATTAGTTGCCTAGGGACCTGTTGTCAGGTAGAGCTTTCTGGTTCAGACAATTCAAAAAGACTCCTCCCGCCCCCCTCCTCCCCCCGAAGCCCGTCTTTCATAGATTTCAAGGGTAGCATCCGCATGAGACAATCATTAGCAGACGTCACAAAGGAATGAATATCTAAACTCCTTGCTGCCGCTGAAAGACCACTGATACTAACTGAAGGGAAGGAGCACCGTGATGGAAGAAAGAAACAGAAAGCCCCTCCTGAAGATAGAACTGCAAACAAAGACAGAGATAGAGACCCCTGGACTAGAGAGACAGAGAGTGAGGCAGAGACAGAGAGTGAGAGAGACAGAGAGATGGAGCGAGACAGAGAGATGGAGAGAGAGTGAGACAGAGAGAGAGAGAGATAGAGAGAGTGAGACAGAGACAGAGAGTGAGAGAGACAGAGAGATGGAGCGAGACAGAGAGATGGAGAGAGAGTGAGACAGAGAGAGAGAGAGATAGAGAGAGTGAGACAGAGACAGAGAGTGAGAGAGACAGAGAGATGGAGCGAGACAGAGAGATGGAGAGAGAGTGAGACAGAGAGAGAGAGATAGAGAGAGTGAGACAGAGACAGACAGACAGACAGACAGAGAGAGGGAGAGAGAGAGGGAGAGGGAGAGAGAGATGGAGAGAGAGGAGACAGAGAACGGAGAGATAGAGGAGACGGAGTGCGAGAGGGCAAGAGAAAGAGAGAGACGGCGTATAAGAGAGAACAGAGACAGCGAGCCCGGAGCGAGGAAAAGGGGCCTTGGGGAAAAATAACCAGTGCAGGGGACACATTAAGGGAGAAAGGGCCCCGCGACAAGCCTCCTTTGGGGTGCAGTGGGCTGTGAGACAGGTCCATTCAGCCCCTCGTCCACGCACTGTGTCCCACCACGCCTGAGTGCCCTCACCGGGGTAGCAGCGCTGGCCACGGACCCCAGAGTTAACCAGTCGATTTCGCTGAAGCGCCAGGGGAACGGGTAGTGAGCAGAGGGGGCAGGCGGTGGCGGTGGGTGGGGTGGTGTTTGGTGGGCTGGGTGGGGGGGGGGGGGGGGGGGGGGGGGGGGGGGGCGTGGACGGACCTGCCACACCAAAGGGATCACGCCGGCCAGCCAAGAATATTAATTGTTTTTAAATGAAGTGGAAGTCTCTTTATTGGGTGTCTGGTGTTGGTTTGTTATCTGCGCACTGAAAGGGCCCCCTCGCTCTTTGGTCTCACCGCCTTTGAAAGGAGCAACTGACTCTGGATGAGGTCATTGATCAGCAGGAGCTGCTTTCTCCCTGTGTTTTTTTTTTGTGTGTCCTGCCCCCTTTAACCGCCCCCACTATTGTGCCCCCGCCAAATCCGTCCACAATGTGGCCGCGGTCAATAAACATATCTGCTAATGCCTTGTCCCGGGTTTGCTTAGTAGCTTCTGTTTAACAATTGAGATAATGCAATAAAGCGGCCATGTTTTTTTAACAGACTAAGCGGCTGAAGTGTACTTCATCCGGGAGGCGATCTGTCTGTGACGCTACGGTGTCATAGGCAGTAGTCTGGATCAGAGTGTGCTTAAGATGGGGGTGCTGTTACCCCCTACGGGGACGTCAGGTGAACATCATCGAGAAACATTTAATCCAAAGCACCACTTAACCACTGGATCCCTTTTGCTGAACAAACTTTTTTCTTCTTATCTTTTTATGACCCAATCGATTTTGCAGAAATTTATATTTCATGGTGGAGAACAAAATTATATAACGAAAATGAGTGGAGGACAAGGTTTTCAACCTGTTTTCATTAATATTTTAATGTTGATGTTTCCATTCCCAGATGACACAGACTCACTTTTTGAGTTAAGATGAGAAAGGAAACCCCTACTGCTGACTTCCTACGAGTGAAAAACATCTTCTGTAATCAGGCGATTATATTTATATATTTATTATATATTTATAAGTAAAATATAAAATATCCTCTTGTGAGGAATCCTGAGCAAATGTACTTCCACCTGTACGTTCCATGACAGGCCTACAGTGACTCGTCTAGCTTAAAAGCTGGGTGCATTGTGCGGTGTGCGTCCTTGCCTGCATTTGCCCACCCACTCCTTTGGTCTGCACTGATCACTGCACTGGCCAGGTTGGCCAGTGCGTGTGTGTGTGTGCGTGTGTGTGTGTGATGGGGTGTGTGCGTGGAGGGGTGCGGTGGGGTGGGGTAGGGGACTGCGGACAGAGGAAATTACAGATAATTTCCTCTGCTGTCTCCCTTTAAAAAATGGGGGTGGTGGTGGCGATGGTGTGTGTGTGTGTGTGTGTGTGTGTGTGTGTGTGTGTGTGTGTGTGTGTGTGTGTGTGTGTGTGTGTGCGTGTGACAGGCTCCTAACAAAGGCTAGATAGTTCACGACAGGAAGACGGTGCTAGGATTTCGCGACGCCGTGAATAAGGTAAGATATTAAGCCAGCGGAGAGAAGAAAAAGATGCTACAGGTTGCTGGCTAAGATCCCTTTGTGGGAGTATGTCTTTGTGTGATGCTGTCTAGCTCATGAATAGCCCGTCTCCCTCACACTCTTCCATTGAAAAAATTGGCTTCTAAATACATGCTATTAGAATATTTGTATGGATGACTAATAAGTTATTAGTTGCAATTACTGGTCATCTATTAGTCCGGTATAATAGACTGATTAGGCAGTGGCCCTTTTAACTTCTGAAGAAGTAATTTGGGGAGGCAGCCTACCTTTGACGAGGCAAAGAAAGGGCTACCTTTATTCGGACCATATCTCGCTATTGTACTAAGAGACATGTTATAATGGGATCGCTGGGGACGGCAGCAGATTGATAAAATCAATGGCGAGCAAATAATTTTGGTGCCATTGTCTGCATAATTCACAGGAACACGAGATGAGAGGCGGGCAAGAGGGCACTTAAAACAGGACGAATGGTGTATCATCTTGTGTGCATTATAAAACCTAAACTTGATGTAAGTCCTTTGGCGAGGGAACACGGACGCGACAGACGGTTCCATCAGCGCTTTGTCGTCCTCGTACGAAACGAGCACCTTATTAAAATGGACGCCTCATCTCAGGCATGAGATGTTCCCCAAGGTAATGTCACATCTACCATGTGGGAGACCTGGGTTTGAACCCTTGGAAATTGAAAGCACACCTTTCCAGCACAGGTAGGACTGGTCCTTTGTCAAAGACGATGACAAAGTTCACACTGAGTTTTCTCAGGGACGCGTCATTGTCCCGGAATGAGCTGGCGAAGATGGGAGACTTCGCCGGTTTGTCATTAGAGAGAACTGTGCCGAACAGTGCAAACTGAGGCTATGCTAAGATGTTAGAACCCAGCGGGTTTTCATCCTATAAATAAAGACATTAAAATATGCAAAGTGAGTGGGGTCCGAAACAGTGCAATATTCAGTTTAGGTTTACCAAAAGGTTAATCAGAAAGACGACCATGATATTTTGCCGTCCAATGTGTTCCATTCTGCAGTAAAACCAGGACAATGCCATGTTTACACAGTAGGACGGTCTCTTAACTAAATGGAATAAACAGATCAAATTGAAGAGTAACTATCGTGATGAACATCTGATCAATAGAGAACATAATATCTCAACAGATAGAGGCCATCTGACGTCTTCAAATGCCTGCTCCTTCACCTGTGGTCTCAGATAAGGGCAGAGCTTTGTCGACATGGGACATGTTTCCATGGGCGATGATGACACCTCTCTACCATCATGGGCAGACAACACATGCCGCGCACCCTCTCTCTCTCTCTCTCTCTCTCTCTCTCTCTCTCTCTCTCTCTCTCTCTCTCTCTCTCTCTCTCTCTCTCTCTCTCTCTCCTCCTTTTGTTTATTCTAATGTGGTCTGGAGGGAACAGCTGGTGGTGACACAGGATTGATTATGCTGTTCCCACAGTGACATATTCAAAGGGCGGCCGAGGAAGACGCCATTGTTGCCTGTGATCTGTGGATGACAGGCCTGCCTGTTGCACCAGCTCTGCACTGGCGAGCGCATGGTGCGGAGGGGAACAGGGCACGCATTGGGGGAGGGGAGTGTGTGTGTGTGTGTGGGGGGGGGAGATACACACGTGGACACACATACACACACACACACACTCACGCTTGATCTGAAATGTAATAAAATACGATGTGGAGAAAAGAACGACTGTCATGATTTTGATTATTTATTATTTTAACAGGATACAGACGAAAGACCGGCTACAACGACACTATGGGATCAGCTGCCGCCCCTTGAACACATCCACCGGCAACTGCGGCAGCGCATCGCCTGGAAGGGGATCTAAAGGTAAACAGATCCTGGCCTCAAACCGCGGGACAATAGCGCCCACACAGGTAAGGAAGAAGAGGGAGGGAGGGAGACGGGGAGCGGGGGATTGAATCCCAGCCAGTCAGCTGGCCAGCCATCCCCGGCTGCTGCATCACAGGGCTCCGTTTGGATCATTTGGTGGGTAATTGCCGCGCTGCAAGTGAGCCACTCCACATGAATGGAAGCGCAGTAAAGCGGCAGTGGTCAGGATCATTGCCTGCTCTCAGGTAATAGCCTTCACCACCCTCCTGTGTCCGCGTCTGCCCCCACCCTCTCTCTCTCTCCCTCCCTCCCTCCCCACCAGCACTCCTCCCCCCCTCCCTTCTTGTGACTCAATGATAGGTATAAAGTATAGCCAGGATGAGTGGAGCGCGGCGGGGTATGGGAGGCAAAAAAGAAACAGAGTGAGTGTGTGGGGGGGGGGGGGGGGGGGTGATGTAGGCTTTCCATAATGACCTGTAATGAGATTTTTGTCTTGGGAGCATTAGATAGAAGTGTGTGTATGTGTATGTGTATGTGTGTGTGTGTTTGTGTGTTCTTGAAGTGTTAGTGTGTGTCGGAGACCCTCAAGATCTCCCTGCCTCCCCCTCCATATGTGCATGTAATAAGTAATTGCCTGAAGTCTCCTTGAAGTAGCTCACCGCGGCGCACGCGCTGCTCCCAAAGGGGCTCATGAATGCCCACCACTCGCCTATTACCCAAAGTGATACTCCTGGAGCTCCGGCATACGTCTCAATCTTCCTCTTCAATCCCCCCCTCATACCCCCACCTACTCCTTCCTCACCTCCTCCTCATCCATTTCTTCTCCCTGCAATTGAGGAAACAGCTGCTGCCGTTTGATGTCTAGCCTCCCACCAGGTCACCGGGGTACGGCTGCACTCAACAGGTTAGCTGCGGCGCCCTATAGGCTATAGCGTTATGCTATTCTTCCTTAGCCAGGCTGCCACTGGTGTTCACCTTGTTCACCGTTTAACTGACCTGTTGCATGGACTGATAGCAATCGATGCCCACAGGACAAGCAGCAGCAGCAGCTGGTTACTGTTGCAGAGTCTAGGTGGAGGCTATAGTCAGCCGTTGGGTTTTGGAGTAGGGATGGTCAGCCGATGACCGTTGTTTGCCGACATTGGCACTTCTTATACAAACACAAATGGCAGTATGCATACTACGTGCCTGCACACGTATACACACGCACACACACACACATTCAAGGTCATTACCTATGTTGTATCCCCCCCCCCCACACACACACACTGCTAGGCTGTACACATCTACTAAACCCATCGTTTTCAATGGGATAATTAACGTACAGTATAGCGGGCGTACAAAGGTACCTGTTTGATGTATCGTTGCTTCTCTGGAGAGAGAGAGAGAGAGAGAGAGAGAGAGAGAGAGAGAGAGAGAGAGAGAGAGAGAGAGAGAGAGAGAGAGAGAGAGAGAGAGAGATAAGAGGAGGGTAGAGGATCAAAAAAGAGAATGAGAGAGAATGAGAGCGAGGAGAGAGATAGAGATATTGAGAAGGAAAGAGGAATAAATGAGAGGAAACAGCGAGAAAGGGGGGAAGAGAGAGTGAGGTGGAGATAGAGAAGGTGAAAGGGGAGGATAAAGGTGGGAGAGAAAGGAGGGGAGAGAATGAGAGAGTGGGGAAAGAAGGACAGATGAACAGAAAGAAGGATAGAGAGAAGGGTAGAGGAGAGAAAGAGAGAGGAGAGAAGAAGTAAGAGGGTATGAAGAAGGATAGAGAGAAGGAGAGAGAGAAGCAGAGTTTTTTGAGATTGATGAGGGTTGCAGAAGGCACTACAGTACATACTTAGCTCTCAGGTGGGTCTTAGAATTAAGTGCTTTCAGAGTGTGTGTGTGTGTGTGTGTGTGTGTGTGTGTGTGTGTGTGTGTGTGTGTGTGTGTGTGTGTGTGTGTGTGTCCTGAGGGCCTGAGTCTCTCACCAGACTTTTTCACCATGGTGGAAAGTGACCCATGGTGACCACAGGCCTTATCTGACCCACACTGGCTGTGTTGTGTGCGTGTGCATGTGTGTGCGTTTGCTCGACCCTCCGTGACGCAATCTGAATTTACTACAACAGAAACACCCACTAGTCTGCTGCACACACACACACACACACAGACACACTGCACAGACACACACACACAAACAAACAGCTGTGTGTGTCGGCCATCTCATTTGTCGCGATTGTTTTTGGGAGGTGGTGGGGTTGGAGGGGGGTTAAGTTGCATAGCTGCAGCGCTCTTGAGCCATGCTGGAGAGCGAGTGCACCATGTGGATCCGTTCTCAGTGTCCATCGGGCGCAGGGACTCATTTGCATTCCTTTGTTGGGGAATAAAAGACACCTATTCTGGGGACAGAGTTTACCAGCTGCCGTCCTGGGCCCCGCTCATTACAGCCCTGCTGATCGGATGAGAACGCCAGCACATGTTCAACATGCGCTGCCTCTCACGCACACCCTCACATTTACACGCGCGCGTTCACGCACACACACACGCACACCGGCACGAGGCCTGCGGGACCCACACGAGCATCAAAACAAAACAAACACGGGGGGGAAGTGCATGCTCCACTCTCACCCCCCCCCCCCCCCACCCACCACCTCTCAAACACACACACACACACACAATATAGCATTCATAAACAAATGATCCGTGAACAACACAAGCAGTCCAGGAAAGGGAGACATGCACGGGCAAATGCGTCTTGTGAACTGACACTTGCCATGTGTGTGTGTGTGTTCTGTGAGACGCAACAGGTCAAAGGTCGCCGTCTATTCCACCATCGATCTGTGTTTCTCGTGGCACGACACTCGTATAATAAAGCAAGCTTTGTGGGAGGAAATTTGTACAGAGAACCCAGTTTTTTTTTCCCAATTTGTCCATTCATGCCCCAATCATATTGGGGAATTGAACGATCAGTTGGAAAATATTTGTGATGAAACACCGCTTTAAGTATAGGTGTAACATGTTTCGTGGAAAAATGGCACACTGCTACACACAAACACACACACACACATAATAGGTTGTTTAAAGTCCACAAACTCACGATGCTTGCGACTGATTAAAGGTTTTAATTATATTTAAACAGATGATTGGACACGTGGAGAAGGGCCTCATTCCATGCCTTGATATCGGGTCCTTTACAGATGTATACAAAAGTAAACACACAGCCCGCCTTCTTTAATCACCATCATGTTCAAATGAAACACTCCCTACACTCCCCATACTTCAATACAATATGTCACGGGACCGCCTCTCCCCGGCACCACCCCCCTCTTGCTTGTGTGACGGTGGGCTGCAGCAGAGGCATACATGTGAACGCATCTTTACATGTATGCATGTGTGTGTGTGATCATGAAGGGCTCGTGATATTTAGGTCCACATAATGTGATTTCCATCCACAATTACCTGGCCATTGTTCAGTCTTTAGGCTTTTCTTTTCACCAGCACTCCTTTATCCCGTTTCTGCATTAATTGCCTCTTGCCGAGATGGTTGTGTGGTGAACAGAACGTTAGCGTAGCACAGACCCATGGAGGGGGAGCCACCACAATGACACTCCAGCGATGCTACATGCAAGCTAACACTCAAGTGCCCTTCTCAGTTGTCATTAAGTGCAGTTTTTAGTGCTTAATCAAAAATCAATTTAAAAAATAAAAGGCTATGTTAATTATATATTTTTCTTACTTCCCCCCCTCTCCCTGCTCATCATTGTGGAATGAAACCTGCCCTGTTGGATAAATAGCGGGGGATAATCAAAATAATAATAATATAAAGACAAAGGCTCATGACGAGCACAGGGACACAACAGAGAACAACAATACATACTTTTTTGTAATTATAGAAAATAGAAAGGAGGCTGGAATAATATGTTTCAGTCTGTGAATCATTCAGTGATAACAAAAAGATATAATATTTTTTTTTTTAATATTTTGAGAGTAGACCAGACAAGAGTTAGTCATTTTTCTTCAGCAAAATATGTTATTTGTATTTGAAAAGTTTGACAGTCTTCCTAATGTGTTGTCATCACTGTGTGATGACAATGGTCTGTTCACCTCCATGGCAGTGTTTCTTTTGCCTGTCCTTCCTTGACCAGACACTGCCCCAAGCTGGGGGTGTTGGTCTACCGTGTACCAGTACTTTCACGGTCACAAGCAGATAAAAAAATGATCATGGTTTTCTTTTTAGTTATTCCTTGCTGATTTCATTTTTTACTTTCACCTCTAGAATTGTTCCATCCTTAAAGCAAGTTTTCTGTTTTTAAATTTGGAAATGTCGAAGAATGTTAGAACTTGACATGCTATTTCACTCAATCATGGCCCTCACTAAAACAGTGTGACCGGTGAAAAATGTTAGACGCAAAACGGAAATCAGTCAACATTTCAACATTCATCTTCATCTTTCAACAGTCAAGTTGAAAAAGAAAATCAGACTTTGCTTTTTTTAAGGATACATGAAACTCACAGGTTTTCATTTCGCTGTTGGGCCATAAACCCACAAATTAATTAAATATAAATGGGACTTGGTGGGGTGGGGGTGCTGGTAGGGTACTGTCTATACCGGATTCAACAGTGAATGGGGTAGCACGGAACGGCCTGGTTAATAGGCCTTGCTTTCAGTATTTTTTTCATCCTATTCACCATTATTGCGATTGTAGCAGACCCATAGCTGAAAGAGGAGCAATGTGATGGTTATGCTGTCACAATAGAGACGGCCAAGAGCCTTGGTGAAAAATATTATTCAACCCGCTACCTCCCCCATCCTCCTCTACTGAAGCCAGAGACAAATAAAACAGGGCCCCGGCAGAATTATTTGGTCGCAACTACTAGAGCTTGTGGTAATTACTATAATGATGTCTCCAAGTCAGGGAACAGCCAGGGCAACAGGAACTGTGTGCAGAGGGGGTCACAAGGCAGGCAGGGCCCAGTCAGTCCTCGAATGAACACACACAACCCCGCAGAGGGTGGAAGCGAGACACGCTTCTTAAGAACCCATCTGAAAATGAACGGAGATGATGAACGGCTCTCTTGCTCTTGCGAGCGTTTAACAAATAACGCTGAACGCAGGGGAAAATAGAAAATCTGACCAGACAACCATGACACGTTTGGGTTGAGCGATAGCATCGTCTTACTGGTGTAAAAACAGATCAAGCCGTATCACAAATGGACCAAACATTTACCTTACACCTTTATATATTTCACATAGATAAACCAACAGCCGTATCCTCTTCTTAATATCTAAAGCCTCCAGGCTGCACATTGAGCACATCGCCAACCTAGCACCGTTTGCTCGGAGGGAAACTGCGGTTTCATTGGGGCTCTGTGATTGGCTGCGCAGGCGTACACGCAGGGCACGGTAGGCTGATGATGGACACAGATGTTTCCCCTCACGTCCGCGAGCATGTGACCGCGTGGCGTACCGAACGCCCCTGCCCGGCGCCCGGCCCAGGCGCCTGCCTCTCCTCTTGGTCCTGGCGACATCATACGCGCGGCGCCACTTGACTCTGATGCGTCCTGAAAGCTGGGGGATGTACATCGCCATAACAACATCAACGCGCTTCGCCAGGTTTTCAAGACACAGACATGTCTTATTATAATTATATTTATTTATATGCAGCCTCTTATTTTTCTTCCTTATAAACAGCCCGGCCGTACAGTCAGTTTGACTGTTCTTTTGCAATTCTCCTCCATGTACTGGTTCTCCTCAGAACAAATGGGGGCCCAAGGACCACCACAGTTGTGTTGGCAGTGGTGGTCGACGCAGTCTCAGCACGTGTGTGTGTGTGTGTGTGTGTGTGTGTGTGTGTGTGTGTGTGTGTGTGTGTGTGTGTGTGTGTGTGTGTGTGTGTGTGTGTGTGTGTGTGTGTGTGCGCATGCGCGCGCACGCACACAGAGGTAACAGGAAGGAAGGGAGGGGGGGGATCTGCGACTGCCTTATTTACGGTTGGCATCTGCATAATGAGACGACGGGCCAATGGGAGCGCGGGCTGGCGGGGGTCACCGGGTGGCACGCCTTCCGTTTTAATGGGCACGCCGGGGAAACTTTCAATCCTTCTTGACATTTCTCGTAGCGCAAAAAATAAATGCGCTCTGGGCCAGAGTGTCCATTAGGAAAATAAGAGACGAACGAGTCAATTATACTTCAATGAGCGCGGCCGCCAGTGCTCCTCATTAACGTGATGAGGGGGTCTCTGCTGCCGCGGCCCGCTGCGCTGTGTAGCTACTGATTACGCTGTGGGAGGATGACGTGGCCCGGTCGGGGGGGGGGGGGGGGGAGACACAGGGGGAGAAAGGGAGGAAACAACCGACAACAGGCCAGACACAAATAAACAAAAGCGCGCACACGTAACCCCGTCCCGGCTGCAGAGCGTATGACGTGAACACAAAGCGCACAACATAAGCCCGATCGACCGCGACAAGACGCTTGCACCAGCACGGGGGCATGCAACCACACACGCGTTGAAAGCACACACTGAACACGCACATTGCACACAAAATGCAACAAGAAACCACTCACACACAAACACTTCAATGACGCATGCTGCAAAAAAACACACACATACACTGCAGGAACAAAAACACACACTGCAAACACATACACACACAGCAGAGAAGAAGTAGAAGGAGAGGCTGTGCAAGGGGTGCTGCGTCAGGGGAGGTCCTGGCTAGGGACGGGGTCATGGATAGACGTGTTGGGGCAAACATTTGTGGCAGGGAATGGTTGAGCACATCCTGGACACATTGCCTTCTGTTGCAAAGAATGGGTGCTCTATCTCTGTGTGTGTGTGTGTGTGTGTGTGTGTGTGTGTGTGTGTGTGTGTGTGTGTGTGTGTGTGTGTGTGTGTGTGTGTGTGTGTGTGTGTGTGTGTGTGTGTGTGTGTGTGTGTGTGTGTGCGCGCGTGTGTGTGAGAGTAGGGGAGGGTGAGGCAGAAATCCGGGTTAAAGAAAGCACAGCCTGGGGTTTGGTGGGCAGAATGGTACATGTTATTCTCTCTCTCTCTCTCTCTCTCTCTCTCTCTCTCTCTCTCTCTCTCTCTCTCTCTCTCGGTCTCTGGCGCTCCCTCCCTCTCTGCTGGCTTGTTTGCTCGGCGCGGAGGCTGCGATCTGTTGACGTTGATGGAATGAGTGCCGACAGGGCACAGGGCGCTCGGCTTGTCTTTCCTAGTGCTTGCTGCGTCTGCTGCTGCACCCCGCCTGCACTCCAACCAGGCTCTGATTCACTCCCAGACGTGCCGAACTGGACCAGTGGGGATTGATCAGCAGTCATCTAATCAGCGACGAGAAGCGCCTTTCAGTACTTTTGACGGAAGAAAAACAACAACCACCAACTCAACAATTACAGTCGCTCATCAGTTGTATGAGATTCGACCATTTTTCCCAGATGCCAGTGCTGCCCATTCGAGATTTAGTGCATTTCTTTATGAAAATGAATTCCATGACATGATATGAAATACTTATTCACCTTAAAATCCACACATTGAGCATAACGTGTATTGAAATAGTTGCTGGTCTCTCCATTGAGGAATGCTTTTTATGGTGTACACTAGAAGAAAGAAGGTCAATATTTTCTTTAAACCAGCATCTGACAAAACTCAAATATTTTCTGAATATAAAAAATTATATCTTTAGATATCTAGAAAATACCAATGTGCAGTGGGACTGGACTGCAATATGCCATATAATTGTTGAATTTTTTTTATGAAGGTTGAAAATGGATTTCAGCGTATTTCTCTTAAGATGACCGTCAAAGTATTAATAAATGACCATTAATGCATAACATGTTAATATATTTAACCAACCTACACATGTGGCATCTGTTGGACCGAGATCATTCATTGCATTCAACACATTTTCCCCGAGACCAACAGAGCGAGACATGGAGAGAATCACAGAATCACTGGCCTTTGTCCACAGGCACTCCAAGCAAAAAACAAAGGCTTCCCACATGGAAGGACCTCCGCAAATCCGCTCGCATATACCTCTGCGTTATTGCTCTGTGAAACATGCATGATTGAATTATTTGATGACAGCTTATTTCCTAAATTTGTCTCGGCACCATATGTGTCTAATACGGAGCTCCTCCTATACACGGACGGGCAGCCCTGGGGTGTGTAAGCGAGGCCCTCACAGTTCCCATACCTGGGGGGAACACTGACTCGGGAGCTCAGACATGCATTATTGTAGCGCGGCACAAAAGCGCACTGGAGCGAATCCGAGCGCATGCCGACAAAGGCGTTTTTTTTTTCTTTTTATCGCTATTCTTGACGTTCATTTTTTTCTCCTTCGTTTTTATTGAAAATTAATAATGCAGCTTGAGGCTGTGAGTGCGCTTTTTGTATATTTTGTCCCCAACAAACCAAAGGAATTGAAGCAGAATAACGTCACAGGGAGGCTGCTGTGTCGTTATTTTCCATGTCTTCCCACAGGGGGAACTTCTTGTTAGCATAATTGGTTCCAAAGTCGAGTCTCTTCCAGGGAATCTTACAGAATGGGAACAAGCTCCGTAATCTCCACAAACTTTAAACCAGCTTTTTGCAACCTGTGTCGCGTCACTGTAATTGGTGCTTTAGTTAAGCTGACTGAAAGCAAATGACTGGCTTGATGGGTTGTGACAGATCCCTTCTTCAATTCCATGGACACAGATAACCAAATTAATTACATTTGGAACCTACTCTTCAAAGAGGACAAGATAACCAAATTGGCAAATCCAGCGATGCCATGGTAATTGAGTCAAAAGCTAAATAATTAAATTCAATGAAGGTAAAATATGTTAATGATACATTATATATCAACATAATATCTTGCACAGATTTGATCCTTTAATAAATATCATATCACTAACTGCAAAATGATAATTAGCAATGTAACTACTAGTGTGTCAGAAAATGAGTAATGTCGTATTAAGAAAATGTATAGAACATTGCTCAATTTTAGAAACAGAATGTTTCTAAAACGTTTTTTTCCTTTGCACAATAACAATAATAATGCTTTCCATATTCCAAGTAGTGAATAATGATAATCATCGAAGCGCTAGTTATTCTTGGGGGGGGAGGATCTGCCCCGGGGCTGGTCTGCTGGGGTCATGGGTGCCTAAGGTATCAAGGTCACGTAGGGGCAACACGTCTTTGGCATTGGGGTGATTAGGAAGATGTCCTTGCCATCTCCTCGCCCTGTTACGTGCATCCGTCACCTTGCTCCATGGCCATGCGCTCTGTGTGCGAGGACGTAACCCCCGCCACCCCCCCCTTGAGACCCTGCAGGTCAGAGTTGTTGTCAAAGGAAGTCTAGAATCTAGGCCCGGCCCCTGACGCTTCTAGGTTTGACTTGGCGAGAGGCGGGTGAAAGGAGAAATCGCGCTTGTTGCCCCTGACCTCGGCAACAGGCCTGATCCAGCAGGCCCATTCATCCCCATTGAAACACGCCTACCGGGGAAGGACTTGTATGCCTGCATGAACAAAATTGCCTCAAGGATTAAGAAATTCCAAGGCAAAAAGGCAATTTTGATAATGTATTTATTGTATTTTTTTGGGGGGTGGGATTTTCTTTTTCAACAATGGAAAATATACTGGCCTTGCTAATTCTCCACTTTTAAATTAAATCCATTTAGGAGCTTTGTGGGAGGTCACACTCTGGGCCTGTGGTACAAGTCTTCCTTTATCCAAGAGAAAATAAAGCCTGCAACTGCCTCAAGGTTCGTGCCACAACATTTACAGAAAACTACAACAAGTCTTTTTTCCTTTGACCACACAGACCCGTCTTATTTTATCGTCACACCTAATGGTACGCCAACCAAATTAAGTTTGTGGTTGCTATGTTTGAGCATGTGTGCTATTTGTGTGTAATGTGTGTTTCTGTCTTTCTTTAAGGATTTATTTTTGCATTTGTATGCTTTATTTATGAAGATACAGTGAGTTAGACAGGAAGCTATGGGAGAGAGAGAGGGGAGGATTCGTACCCGGGTCGCTGCCGTAAGGACTGAGCCTTAATGGTACGCACTCTACCCTGTGAGCCACCGGAGGGCCGTGTTTGTGTATTTGTTTGTGTGTGCGTGCGTTTGATTATGTATGTTTCTGCATATATAAACAGTATTTATTTATATATATATATATATATATATATATATATATATATATATATATATATATATATATGCATATCTGTGTGTGTGCGTCGTTTGTATTTATGTGTGCACTGGATGCATTTGTGCAAATATATATGCATGGTTGTGTGGGTGTCTGTCTCATGAGTAAAGCTGGATTCTTCCTGACCATTAGCCTTAGTTAATGACCTTTCTGACCTGTCTCCCGTCTAGACACATAGCAACATGACTGACTTCCTCGGATATGAATCAGAGGGGAGACAAAAGAGAACCTCTTCATTTATATTCTGCAAGTCCATAAAGCCCTTTTTGTAGAACTTGACCAAGGACCGCTCAAATGGAATCCCTTGAAAGTCCCTTGAGTGGCAAAATGTTGTACATACCAAAACACTGCAAGATCAAATCTCAAATTGTCTTTTCGTCAAGAAAAAGCTGGAACAAAGCAATTCTTGAGATTTCACAGATTGGCAGATTTTTGTATTCTTGCAGAATGTCAAGTAACCCTTAGCAGGACTTTATTCTCCACATCACTAGATGACTGAAACCCGACTAGAAATTTGTATTAGCTTGTTTCAGCATGTCTTTGACTCAGCTATGAAGGGGTAAGATAATCATTAAAGAACTCCCTTCCGTCTTTGTTCACAGATATGTCTGCACCTTCAATAAGTAGCGCCATTGTTGAGCCGCATGCATAACTCTCTGTGGGTCTCTGTGCAAATGAATGCTCAGCAAGAAAGTTGAAAATCTGCGTGAGCAGAGAATTTCACGAGCAGTTCAAATGATGCGTAGGAAAACGGTATGAGGTTTTCAGTTTAAACATACCAATTGTACCGTTATTGTGCGCACGTGAACAAGCTTAGAGTTACACACCAAGTCAATGCCTATAATAACATTGATTTTTCAATCAACAGATAGCTCATTCAGAATTAGGCGTTTGATTAAATCTTTTATATTAAAAAATAGAAACAAATGGCAATAGTGAAGAAAAGTGGTTTTGGGTCGATTACATTTGGAAAACCTGTTGCAGCTGCAAATTGCGTTATAAATGTGGGGCTGGTAATCTACAGCGTACGGGAGATGAAAGTAGGGTGGGGTTAGGCATCCCAGACCCCGGCCAACACACAGCTAAGGGTGGATGGCACATCCCAGACCTGTCTGTCTACTCCAAAGGGCATTTTTCATTATGTATTTTACATGCACTCTCTCTCTCTGCCTTTCTCTCAGTGTCGCCATATCACACTGATCTCTAACTCTGCACAGCATAGTTTATTCTTCCGGCCCTTGGTCTCTCTCCTAACCGGGGAAAACATTAAATAGAAATACACAAGTCTACAAAAAAATACCCAGAATGAAAAAAATATTTTTTGTGGGTGCAGACTTTCATTATATTGATGTCTGTGACGATTCACCAGTGCTAATTACTGTGGGGAACTGGGGCATATAATATTCAGCTCTTCAGTATTCTAGGAGCCATTCATTAAAAGCACTTGTGTGAGAAAGCCACAGCACAATGCTACAGCCTTTAATGGCGGGTAGTTTATCCTGCTCAGGACGCAAATATATGAATTTATTCCTAAATTAAAACATGATTATGAAATATTTTAATTATCATTACAATTATTATAAGTTCAACTTGTGTTGTACGCATGAATCTGTAGTGGAGCTACAATAACCTGTGCGTGTGCCTGCATGAAATTGAATGGCAAGATGGATTCCCTGAACCAACCAAAATAGATGGGCCATGATTGGTCAGATAGGAGCCGGGCGCTGTTTGAAAACAACATTGTCTCGTAATTAATCAGGTCCAGTAAACCTGTACAGATATTCGCTCACAGTAATTCACTCACAATTAGCCGATGGATGGCTATGGAATTTCAAACAAATTGTACTCAAATTATAGCTCTTAAATCTTGTCAAAAGCATATTTAAGGCAAACCTAATTTAAGTAGAATTATTTCCAAAAATATATATTTGTATTACAGAACACATTCGTTAGGCCATTGTTGGTCCCCCACTAACAAAATGACATTTCCCAGTTACCTTCAATTCTACTTCATTATCTGTTGTTTCTTTGTGTCGATTAATTCATTGCACCTTTGAAACTTTTGTGATATGAACCTTGTGATGTCACTTCCCGATTCTTTTTACCTCATTAAAGACATTAATTATTATATTATATTTCTAATAATAATTAGTATTACACTGAAACATGGTGCATGAAACGTCTTTAACACAGTGGAAATCTTAGCAAATTTCTATACCTTTCACAGCACTTTTTAGGAATGCTGAAGAAACCCGTTTATGTAGTCATCAGGTTGTTGACGTTGTTTTGTTAATGATGATTGAAATTCTCTTTGGAAGTGTGAGTGTGTATGAACTGTAAGACGTGTGCTCCACTGCATTCTTGAGTGAATCCACTTAGAAGGAGAAATAGGTCAGTGTAAAACCACTAATTTTGGAGCCTCACCACCCTTACCATCACTTAACACGTGCCGTTTAATTGACCATGACCGCTAAGTAAACTGGTAGCTAATTAATTTTTCATTTTCTATGTTTTGTCCCCTCCCCTTTTTATTCTAATTTCTGCTGTTTCCTCCACAAAGATAAATACCAGGCCAACGCTCCTCTTCAGAGTGTCATGTTCGATAAAGCGGCTCATGAAGGGACCCAATTAACACTGGTAGTTGAACCCTAAAACAAGAGGGGGAACTGGGAGATAAAGGGGACATGGCCTGGGGACATAATGGAACGTGACACCGGGTTTAATTTAAAAAGTGCTGCCTGCAGGCCTGACACTCCGATGCAAGTTTGTCCTGAGGGCGAGGTCTGGTAAAACTGTATTTAAACATTACACAGCATACTTTCTTTGGACCATTATTGTACCTATCGAATCTTATATTATTATTTTAAACTTGTTGCTAGCAGCTTATTATCAGAATTTAATTAGCCTTTGAACTTTGAAGAAACACGTTGAAATTATGTTTGCAAAATGGATACAAAGTTACTTTATCCACAAAAGGAAATTACTAGTATTGTTGGTATCGTTTGCGACATTGAAGCTAATAAAGAAAGTTTACAGCTGTCATTAAAAGGGCTTGTTGTGGGAAAACATAAGTGTCTTTGTATTGGGTTAACGCAAGAACCGCACAAAAGATAACCAACACTAGGTTTGATCAACTTTTGGGTATTAAATCCAGTCTAAAGACAAGCAGCCAATTTGTCAAGCGCCTTCATTTTGAAGACATGTAGAGTTACAGGCTGTCCTAATGATGAGGTATGCAGTAGAATTCCAGCATTACCCAGACTCTTTGTTGCAGTTTCATTCAAACTGCTCTTTATTGCTAAGCTTTGAGGCTCGGCTAATCAAGGTTAAACTCCTTTTAAGATGAGGGTATTCGGAAGGGAGTTTAACCAATGTTAAACTCCTTTCGGAATACCCTCATCCTAAAACCTCCCCCTGCTGTTTCTTCCCTATCCCCTTCTTTCTCCCTTTCTCTCTCTCTCTCTGTCACTATAATAGGCTAATAGCCCATCTCTTTGCTATCGTGCTGGTAGAAGTGTATCCTCACCGTGAGAGTTCAGATCACGTTACCCAAGGCTAGTGCAGACCTTGAGCGCTTGAACTTGTAACCTTATGATCCTAAAGGCAAACTTAATGGGGCACCAGAGTCCCAACCCGCCCCGACCAGTCCATCGAATTAGAGCTACTCTGAACCAATAACGGCCAGGCCCGTCACAAGGGCCCCTCGTAGCAAAGAGTTGCAAATCCGAGGTGGCACTTCGGGACCAGCGACCTGCCCGGGTTTACCAATGCCCTCGGGGTCATGTGTTCATGACATCACAGGCCAGCTTAGATATACCTCCCGGGGGTAGAAAGAGAAAGAGAGGTCGACCAACCTAGAAGACCAGCACGATTATGCCTGGTCAAGGATCTGGACCAGAAAACATCTGGACGAAGTCATGAGCATGAAAGCCCAGAGGAGTATGCTTCCCTCTCTCTCGTCTTCGTGCGGAGCTGGTTGGTAAGAGAAAGTGGGACAAGGAAGATCAGGGATGACAGCCGAAGAGGAATGTCAAGGATATTTAATGGACCAATTAAGCCGAAATGGACGTGAAATTCTTTTTTGATCGGTTGTAGATTGTGTCAGTTTGTCATTGAGCAAAGATTGTTTATGGTGTGGAAATTGCTTACCCTTCAAAGTTTTTAAGAGCATTTTGAGGTGTAAATGTGAAATTCCCTGGTTCGCCCATGTAAACAATGGTCCCCGGATCAGTCGTGCTTTTACACTTTTATACCTTCTAATTGAAAAGAAAGAGCCACAAGAAGTTGACTGACATGAACCTACATGTTATGTGGCCAACAAACACCCGGATGAGCCCTGCTCCTCGTCTTCCCTGTCCTCTATCAGCAGAGGCCGGAGCCTCGCTGTAATTTCCTCAGTGAGCTCAAAGAAGACAGCCCCAGCAGGTCTAGCATTGAGCTCCTATGATTTCTGTGGCTAACCTGGAATAGCCCCTGAATGGTGGCGACAGCCTGGCATTCTCTGCCTCCCTGGGCTCCACCAGGAGCCCCGTCCCCCTCCAAAGGCCTGCGGCAGCAACTGCTCTGATTCCCTGAAGGACAAACGCCAGGATGAGCCTGGGAGCTTCATGGGCCTCTAGAAGGAAGCAAGTGAGCATGGCATCAAGCCTGTTACGTCTTAACAGGCTTGATGCCATGCTCACTTGCTTCTACTTTGTGAGTGATTACTTTGTGAGTGTGTGTATGTATATGAAGAAAAGAGGGAATGCTGCGAGTGGTGAACCTTTTGTTGGTCAATTCATACTGCATCAAGTGAGAAAAATACTAGATCAACCATAACGTAACATTTTCATTCAACAGTAAGAATGCAAGTACCGCACAGCAAATACCCTGGTACTATTCATTCAGGAGATACAGCATTCAAAGTGCATTGACTTGTGGTGATATATCATGGGAAAGTAAGAACACCAGGGTCAGATGTATAAACGGTGCAGCACAGATAGCTGAAACACATGTTCGGGATTCACACCAAATAATGGAGGCATAAAAAAACCTGAGCTGGGAATAAGTTCAATTCTAGGCACCTTAGACACTCTGCGGACGTAGTTTTGGAGATCAGCGTTATACGAGTATGTAATGCAAAAACAAAAAGGCAGTTTACCCTCTAGTATCTTAGCTAGAATAACATAAGGCATTGTTTTCCCCATCAGTCATTCTATTGCGCATCTATTGCATGAATTCAGCAACATTACAGAAATAACAGACAGGTGAGGGATATGCCGGTCCACTCTTAGCCATGTGATGGCCGGTGTTTGGTATGGCGTTATCTACCGGACTCCATGCTACATTTGTTTTCTACACTGCCGTTTCATTTTTGCAGTGGCAACAGGTTTTTGAAATGTTATCGGCCATAGAACTTTTTTACCTACCCATTGTAGCATCAATGAATGAAACAAACGCCAATAATTCTGAATGATTCAATCTAAGCTCCCTCACAGGCGCACAATGGCTGGTCCATTGGTTTTTATAAATTGGTTTGAACATCTGAGAAATCTCTGAGACAACTCCAGAGTTCTATGCATGTGGCCACAGGTTCCAAAGAACAACAATAAAAAATAAAAAGAAGACACAAATCATGTTCTTTCTTTGACACATCCACCTTTGTCATAATGTGATTTCAATGACATTTAATATTAATGAATTCATTTCTTTGCTTTTACAATTCGGGATTGTTGTTCATGTCTTACGTGTTGTGGAAGAAAACAGACTACAGCATTTTCAGCTAATGCGGATCCTTAAATAAACACAAACAAATATACAGTACTGTTGTTAATAACTCATTTTAAATAAGAACCAGTCCTCTCTCCCAACACTACAGATACTCCCACTGCTACTCCCTCTCCTATCCACTTCATGCAGCCAACACTCACATCTTTTATGTGTATCTATGAAAAAGGGTTTTTCTTTTGGAAGCCCACCCTCCTATTCATTGGCTTTGTTATGATGAGATAGCCTGGTGATCCTCATCCCAGTTCTCCATTCTGTCGCTTGCTGTTTACAGGTATTGTGCTCTGGGTCGCTGGGCTAGCATGGCCCAGCCTACAGGCTATTGTTGTGCAGGACAATGGATAATGAGCAATCAGCCCTTGTTCACCAGGCAAGAGGAAACACACACATGTATGGTGCACTGGCATACACACACGCACACACACACAATGATACATAAATGCACTCAAAGAATCACAGACACACAAGCAAGCAAGAGAGAACCATGGACCATGAGCTAGCCTCTTCTACTAGTAACCAAACAGAATACTAAAGGCAGTGTGAGGATGAACGTAAAGCTTTGAACTATGCCGTCTGCAATCATTTGTTGTATAAGATCAAATAACCTGGCGTGAACTTCTCCTAAGTGCATTTACATGGAGAACAGTGCTTGGTGAAGAAGAAAGACGACTGAACATTCAACCGGAGGTCAAGGACCTGATCCGCAGCCACAAGAAATGTTAAATGACCAGCCCGACAGCTGTGCATCATATTAACCGGCATGGGTTGCATGTTTGTCTGTGTTATTCATGTGCTTAGATAACAATGTTCATGTTGAAGTGATTGCAATAGTTTTCATTAGTAATTGTATGAAATAATTAAATGACATGGAAAGTGTAAGATTGAGCCGAACAGAATCCTCCTCAGTGAACCTCACCCTAACCTTGCTGTTGGTATTCCAAAGCGATGTGGTTTTCGCCATGCTACAACCTCACCTGAATAACAAGACCTGTACCTTATAGTTGAGGTAATGCAGTCAAAAGCGATTAAGGAAAGAATTCGGCTTACTGAGGTCATTGCCGTTTTTTCTTTACACAATTCTTGGTTTTGATTATTTCTTAACACAATTGGTGTTCCGAGAAGTCAAGCCAAGGTTATGCGTTTTGGAATGGCTTATTATAAATGTAAACTTTGTGTACCATTCACTTGTCAGCATGACAAAAGGTAGTGGCTAGGAGCAAATTTCCTTTCATGTATTACAAAGTTTTTAACTTGTCAACAGTGGCTAACTTCCTGAACATAGGAACTCTTTATTTCACCTTCACTACCGGTGGGCACATGCCTCGGAAAAATCATGGTTAGCTAGCTTGTGCTTATTTTTAAAGGGCTGGCATTACTTTCCAGCTGAAATACGGACTAGAGGGAGCCTCATACAATTACTTTTTTTGTGTTCTCTACAACAGAGTACGGTCACAGAACCATTGTAATGAAAAAAACAAAAAATTGTTTGTTATTGCTTTCGCGTGGTCTGAATTAGAGAGAGGTTCCTCATGTGCAACACGGAAAAGGCTTTGCACTCAATTTTCTGAAAGCATCAGTGACATGCACGTTTGGATGATGCTTTCTCAGGTGGATCTTTTCTTCGTACACCAACGACATTCCCGATGCCTTGTTGCCTTGTTTTTGCCCATTGCCACTGTCGTTCACTGGAAGAACATAATATTCCAAACAAGGAGGCCTGAAGGATATTGCAGGGTCCTCAAGCCCTGGCTTGTCGTTTGCGTTCAACATATTTGCTGCTGCATCACATTTGCTACTTCAGTTGCTAAGCTAGATCTCCAGGTTCTGGGTGGAAGCTTAGTTTTTACACAAGAAAATGGTGCATGTGGTGGGCGGGGTTAAACTTGGGGGTTAAACATTCATTTTTTCCTTTTCGCGTAAGTGCATGTTTTCAGTTGTAATTGTCGTTTATATAATTGTATAATTGCAATAATAAAATAAACCCAGTAAATAACCGGCCTAATAATAATTAATTTGGACCATACCGAACCGGACGTCCTGTAGCGAATGATATAGGACTGAAAAATAATGTTTTGGTCCCGTCTGAATTGTAGCATGAATAACACATGTTTTCCAAATTAAAAGTGTTGAACAATTAGACTTTGAAAATACCTAATTAGAAAGACTAGAAACTCAAAAGTTGCGTAAGTTGTGTCACAACTTTCTTGCTCCACCTAGCTACCCACAAGAGCAGCAGGTCTTGCTCTCTTCGCCTCCCGGCTGATGAAAGCACCAGGAGTCGCTAGAAAAACCCATCAGGTTAGAAACCTGTTGGTCCTGGTGAGGTATATTGTGCAACACGAGAGATGTAGTGCACTGTGCGGTTTCACAAAACTATGTTCTACTTTATGGAATCATGAATAACTGCGACTTGTCTTGCAAAATGATCTTTGCTCCACTGACAAACATATAGCCCTACTCAAAAGGGATCAAAACAATATTTGTCTCTCGCCGTTGACCACATGTTTATTGTTTTCGGAATAAGGTTGCATGGCGGGCAGCGGAAGCGTAGGCGCTAAGGCTTTGTATAGCGAAACCGAACTACAACACAGGTGGACCCTTGAGCAGGTATCAGGGCATAACACGGCGGACAGATTTGCATGCCGTCGGTGAATGAGAGCACAGAGCCACGTCGCCCGTCGTGACCACATCAAAGAAGACCTGGCCTGTAACGAGGCTTGGAGAGCCCAGGAGGCCAACTTAACAACACACGCACCGCTTTATTATCAACCAACAACACAATCTATATGGTAGGGACCATGGCACCCTTGGGAGCACTGAGGGGCGTGAGGGCGAGAAGAAAGAAGCCCAAACTAGTGTCTAAACCCCATGCGACCAGAAGAGGTTGTCATTTCTCCTCTACATTAATTAGGGCAACTTACTGAGCTCAAGAAGCAATATGCATGTTAATTGAATGGGTTCTCGATATGGTTGCGGAGGCAGAAGGGGAGGGGGGGGGGCATGCTTTGATGTGCACAATACTTGGCAGAAAATCGTTGGCCGCGGACAATCACAGAATTAATGAAGAACAGGCAAACAGCAGCAACGGTTATTGTTTCAAATGCAAGCATGCTAATGCGCCTGAAAGGCATTCATGTAGATGGGACATCAGTGATGCACTGTGTATGTATGCCTGCTCATTGTCCATGCCTGCTTGCTGGTCTTGAGGGTATGAATGATGTGTGTTGCTTGCCCTACATTCACATTCTGGTTGACCACAATGCTGAATAATGAGTTTCTTCAAACACATGCGCTCAAGATAAAGCAACACCGTGGACCATGACTAAGGAGCTCACAATATATCAAAGAAAAGAACGATTAGAAAAAAAGACAACGGTAGGTCTATTGTGTGTCCTTCTGAAGAACCCAATTCTTCTGTATTTTACATATGTGTTCATGTTAGTAGGCCCACTTTTCTAGAATTATTGTAACCATTTTGCCTAGTATAACAATATTTTTGGTAGCATTTTGATGCACTTATCAATGCAGATCACAATTAACGATACATTTATGTATTGTTGATGTCATGTTTGACAGACAACTTATGCTAACTCACAATAAAGTCTCACAAGTAAGGCAATGAAACAAGATGCCTCGCAATGATATTGAATTTTTTTTTTTCCTGAGTACTTCTTTTTTTTCTTTTCGGTCTTCCAAATATACTTGAAAAAACAACAACAGGATGAGTAAATAACTTCTGTTGAAGTGTTGTTGCTTTAATTTTTTGCCTCTTTTAGAACTGCTTTTGAGGTCACTTGTGTTCACCATGCTGTTAATGGGACAGCCACTCTTTGTAGTTCAGACTCCCTGTAATATATGGACCAAAAAAAGACTGAGATCCTCTGCCCCTCTTGTACATCATAACTTAAGTTTTGGAATACCAGACCCCGATAATTAGAAAAAAATCCTAATCCTATGTCTGCATTTCTAAAAATATGTTTGAAACAGTGCATGCGTTCAAGGTAGGCCACACTTTGTTATGTTGCATGTCTTTTGAATTGCGTTGGGCTAGAACCCATTTTTTCTCCTTACGTACTTAAATAGATTTCATTGAGAAACGTTCTGAATACCTCTGAGAAGCACTCAGACGCCAATGCTGTATGAAAGAAACGATATAATTACAACAATCATTTCATAAACATTTTATTAGAAGGCTATTCGGGAAACCGGTATTAAATTGTCTATTGATCTCAAATGAGGCTTATCTTTTATGATTTTCTTTCTGATTTTAACAGATATTGCAGTGAGAAATGTGTAATTAACCGTTAGCCCTACTTAATTCTCAATTGTTTGTAAATCCTTTGCAATGACTGTTTCAAATGGAAATACCATTGACTATGGATCTCTGGGAATTATTTTACGAAATAACAGGAATTATCCAATCCAGCATTGCCCAAATTATCTGAAGGACAGGACGTGTTTGCATGGTGGAGCAGAAGTGATGTATTGAGGTCAAATGTAAATGTCTTACTTGTCATATTTTCAGCATGTGTTGATCCATCTGGAGCTGGCAACAGAATAATGAGCACGGGCACGGCTTGCATGTGAAGCTATTCAGGAGGCGGGAGTGAACCAGGGGTGACATGTGCTGGCTCTGGATAACATGCTAATACAAATAATCTCTTGAGAAAAACAATAGTTCTACATAAGGCGATTGGCCTTAGACCTGCGTGCTAATCAACATGCTAGCCTCTAATGTTGCCTGCATGTTCCCTCGAAATGGACTATAGGCCTTCATTAGCAAATAAATATAGACAGGTTTTCACTTGATGATGGGGGGGGGCCGGGGGGCTGTTGTCAGCCTGCTACACTTGTAGCAACATTAATTAAATAAGATTTGGGCCGTGTTCACACGTGTCACCTAGCATTTTAGCGCTGAATCCCACGCAGGGCGCGAAGCCGCATCTAATTACAGAATAAGTTGTCAGGACGTTCACACGCTCGCGCTGGGTATCGGCGCGTGGTACCCGCCCGCAAAACAACAGGCTGTCGCAAAACCTGCACCCGGCTCAGCCTCGCGGGCTGCAACCTGTGCTGAATGCGGTCCTCCCCTAGTCCGATGTCTTAGTCGATTAGTCACAGCACCGCTCAAAACACCCGTCTGGGGTGCAGGCTGTGAGCAGGGTGCGGAAAAAAATGGACTTGGAAGAAGAAAAATTTGGACAGAGACTCGTAACCAGTTCAGCGTCACTAAATAATGGAGGTTATTCAGTTCACGTTCAGTTCTCTCACTGGATGGATGGATGGATGGATGGATGGATGGATGGATGGATGGATGCAAACACACACGCACATACACACAGCAAATGACTTCAAATGGGATAAATTAGATAAAATGAAATTTGACACCTAATAATCAGTATCTGTATATCTCCACTAAATGATATTCAATCATCATACTGGCGTTGGCCACTATTGAAGTCCTCATTCTATTTACTTGCAGTCTCTTGTAGTCACCAGGTATTAGGAGAAGGCTTACTAAGTGCGAAGTGAGAAGGCTTCCTATGAGTCCTCCAATGGAAACTCTATGCTCCCTCGCCCAGCTGCTGAGGACACTCACACACTCAACAACACCTCAGAATGTAAGGGTATTGTTACTTCTTGGTGAAGACATGGTTTAGAGCCCATCCTACAGGATTTAAGAGCCTCACAATTGTTGGTCTGGTCAACATAGACCACAATGGGATAAACACCCCTGATTTGGCCATAGATGACCTCGACCCTTAATGACCCTTAATGCAAAGCATTGACGAGTAGAACTGCCATATTGGATCTTCCACTTTTGAAATTGTCAATATTTATTGATCAACACAGATGTTAGAGGACTGTTGTTATTAGGCTATTATTTAAAAAAAACATTTTTGTGGAAAGGGACCATTCCCACTTCTGCATCTACCTATAAAGATAATTACTAAATGTGGAAATGTATTTTCTGATAATAAACTGTATGGATATTGATATAATATATATTTACGTACCAGCTGCCCAACCGTTCGGTTCACCAGTCTCCCGCTCACCGAGCTTGTTGGCCTTCGAGGCCTCTCAGACATCGCCATCTGCTGTTCACAAAGGATTCCGGCCAACTCTCGTGTGGGGATGTATTTTATATGAAGGAGATGGAGAGAGATGTAAAGGTGATCTCCCAAGACATATGGACAAGCGAATGTAAACAACAAGGTCACAACGATGTTTGGGTACAGCTGTGTGCATCCCTCAGTGAGAGTGCGAGTCAGGATTGGGAAGACCAAAGGTTGGGGCAAATAGGGGTCATTGTTCATCAAGGTCCTCAGGGTCCACAGACAGAATCTAAATTAGCTTTTCGTTTTCCAATTTATTTTTATATGCTGGCTTATGGCACTTTATCCATTGCTTTAATTTATTGTTTAATTGGTACATATTTGTAAACCCAAACTCTATGTCGGTGTACTTAATGTGATTTCTGCATTTGTCCGATGCAATCTGTAAATTTGCAGCACTTTGATACAAATCTGGTTTCTTTAATAGACTCCTTACCTACGATATTGTTGAAGTAGAGGTCTAAGCAGCACCAGTGCTGAGCGGGGGAGGTCATAAGACGAAGACTATCAAAGTCATCCTGTAAAAGGTGATTTTGTCGAACAAGGATACTATTTTGGCTTTAATTCTAATGCAATTTCCTTCTCAAACATTACAAAGACTGTTCAACTCACGGTTATCAGGAAAATCTTCCTATCTGTTTCATTGTGGCCCTATCAAAAATTATATAGGTCTACCAAGTAAAAAAAAGCAAAGCAAACAAATGGACCTTGTGCAGGCTGCAACTAAAATAAAATACATGTCTATATCTAAATATTGGCTGGTTGGTGAACTCGTTTAAATCCTGTAAAAAAAACTATTTCAGCTTGATGTAGGCCTATCACGCGAAAACAACTTGCCTGGTTGTCTTAAATGGCGTGACGCCATCAGAAGGGGCCGCCGTGTCTTGGTGTAATTCCACACCTGAACAACAGGGGTCAACAAAGCTCTGAAAGTAGGCATTCATCAGAGTCCAATAATTTGCCAAAAGGTGAGTGCTAGCCTGGTCCTCCTTCAACTACTTCAGACTTCGTAACTTGTTACATTTTTAACCATTACATTTTTTCAAACGTTTAACAAATCAACACACTTGTGTCTTCAATTATATCTAAACAGAATCTTGACATAATTTGTATTTTTTTCAGAATCTGTTAAATTTGGTATATTTTCAGTTGAACTTCTGTTAAGTCTAGAGCGTGATGACGTCAAACTTCACACGCTCTAGCTTCGGCTAGAGCGGATCACAGCTTTTGTTGTTCCAGAGCCTAAAAACGTCAATAGGCCTATTTAACTTAGAAACACAATGTCAAGCTTAAATAGTTATGTTATGTCTTGTTACACTGGCGCAAAGATGATTAATCGATTGGAAATATTATTGTTATATATTTTCAACCTCACATTGCACTACAGTAGGCCTACTAACCGCATTTCTACAGGAAATGCATTTTCTAGTTAGTTAGTTGTTGATACAAAGATTCGGCAGTATTGATCCAAACAAATGAAATAAAATACTATAGTAATACAATAATAACATAATAACAAAATATACTATTTTACTGTTACCCTGTACTCTGTTAATAGCTAATAACAGAAAATAATCACAATGAAATGATACCACCCACAAAGGGAAAAAATATTATTATACCATGGTCTGGGGGAATGTTCGATTCTGATTGGCTGCAGGATGTGCATTAACCCCTGATATACGGACACCTGGAAGCCCCGATGTCACCGCTGCATCGTGTTGACATTGAGACATATTGATCACTGAGTGTGTGTGTCTGTGTGTTTTTTTTTGGGGGGGGTCCCCCGAACTCCTGACCTGAGGCATAGCTCCACAACATGTCTGGTCTGGCTGCCTTGATATTGATCACATGATTTGCTCTGGGCCACTGCCCTTGAGAGAAGATGAGATCCGACCAGCCAGAGTCAACCAGCCGTTCGGCCACAGCTAACCAGAGAAACACTGGCCAGCAGCCAGTCTAGACGGGTGCTTGGTTACCAGGAGAAAAAAAAAATCCATGAAGCGATTGACCCGTTGATTGGAATATTTTATTCTTCAGAGATTTTCTGGGTCAGTTTCATTCATCTGCTGGAGAAAAGTTTAAGTATAGCCTATCAAAAAAATCAATTTGGTGAATCATAAATAATGATAAATTGAATCATATAATTCAGAATGATTCATAATACACGTATTCATAAGCGCTGTAACACTTTTTCATTTCGCATGAAATGCATTTCTTGCAATGTTTACAATTTGACTCTAGGGGGCCCCATAACACCATGAGATACATTCAACAGATAATATCAGTCTTTCATGGTACCGAGTAGCACATTTGAAAAGTTGTAAAAACTGTTTAAGTTTTTACATGTGTCGTATGTAAAAACTATTTACATACGAAAATAAGTAGACTATTCGTTATGTCTTTATCAGTTATAAAGCCAAATTAACCTCCATATTAAGGTATTTTTGTAATATTTTTTTTCATTAATATTTATTTAGTAAATATATATATATATATATATATATATATATATATATATATATATATATATATATATATATATATATATATATATATATATATATATATATGCAGTGGGTTGCATAGTACTGCTATAGAGGGATCCTGATCCAAACTTGACTGAAATGCACAAAGGTTTAAAAACATAGTATACAATATAAATATCGACTCAAATGGCGCTCTAACGGTAAAACGTGTGCTATTGCATGCACCCTGTTACTGATCTGCTGCAAACGGGACTTGCTTGTGCAAGAGAGCGAATGACTGATGAGCAATATTGCCCCGCCCCTTCAATTAAAAAGAAAGTCAATTAAAAAGTCGGGAACGCAACAAAACAATAACATGCGGGGTCTAGCTCAAACAAAAGGGGGAGGGGGGGCTGGCTTTCACGCGTAGCTTGAGTGCGGTGTGTGGGCATGCGGCGTGCGCTCTTTCTCGACGGCGCTTCGTCCGCCGGGGATGCGGGGCCCGGTCAGCCGACGCCTGAAGTGTCCGCTAAGCAGGATGTAGATGAAGGGGTTGATGCTGCTGGCGGCGTAGCTCAGACACACGGACAGGTAGTAGCAGGTGTGGTAGGCCAGCGAGGGCCTCCGCACCGTCAGGTTGACCAGCTGCAGGATGTGGTAGGGCCCCACGCTCAGCAGGAACACCCCCACCAGAACCAGCACCATCTTGGTCAGGCGGATGGCCCGGGCGCGGGGCAAGTTGCTGCTGTAGCTGTAACATTTGTAAAGTTGTTACAACAGGTAAGATTCTATGTGAATTAATGGGGTCCGCGGCTATTTAGAGAGCGTGCCCGAGCTTGAGTTAGCGTGACGCCCCTGATCCAATGACCCAATGGGTCAATTCAATCTCCTAGGTGGGATTACCCGATTATATATGGAAGTAAATCTGTGCCATTGGAATTCGAAAAATAAAAAGCCATTGAATTATGCACTGAATATTTATGCATTGAAAAAACGTAGGATTTTGCCTCATAATATAACTTTACATTTTCAACCAAACATTTTCACCATTATTTTTCAAAGTTAAAAAATTCAACGTTAAAAAATTCAACTTAAATATTTTCAACGTCCCAAAATTCAACATGCCAGTCACCTGCAAAATTCAATGTATGAAATTCAGCGTTAACATCCGGGGACCAAGGGAAGAGCAATCTATCCTAGATGCTCTATCGCGGTCAAGCAATGACAGCGGGAATAAGAGCGTCACTCGCTGGTTCTTTCATTCTTGATACAACGTTAATTCTAAACAGCATTTTACACAATAGCCTATAATAGGAGATGCTGTATGGAGGTAGATTTGTGTCGTTATTATGCAATCAAAAATAATAGGTTTGAGAGCAAAACTTTCCACACTGCAATCAAAAAATAGGTTTGAGAGCAAAACTTTCCACACTGCAATCAAAAAATAGATTTGAGAGCAAAACTATCGACACTGCAATCAAAAAATGTTTTATTGCAAGATAAATTAATGTGATAAAAAAAATATGAATGGGAATCCAAAAGTTTTGTTTGCAAACCCAAAAGTTTTGTTTGCGAATCCAAAAGTTTTGTTTGCGAATCAAAAAGCTTTGCTTGCGAATCCTAAAGTTTTGCTTGCGAATCCAAAAGCTTTGCTTGCTGTTGAGCTGAATCTCGTGGGCGGGACCTACGCCAAAAGATGTAAGACACGTCTCTATTGGCCAGTCTCGATCGGAGTGACAGCTTGGCAACATCCACAGTTAGTAACGAGAGAGGGAGTTCTATTTCATGTAGGCTACGCCGTCTAGGCTTCGCCTTATGGGCTTGTCCCGTGCGCGCGCTTGCGTCCCCTGAAAATCCCGTAGGCCTCCCTGTCAGCCGACAAGGAGACCATGGCAGAGGAGAGCAGGGCGATGTTGTTGACCGCCGCCGCGGATTGAGAGGCACAAACGAACAGGCCGACAATCTGCTTCTGGAGGCGGTCGGGGGGCAGCGGCTTTTCGGATGTTGCCAAGCTGTCACTCCGATCGAGACTGGCCAATAGAGACGTGTCTTACATCTTTCTGTTATAATGCACACCGTTTTTGTTTTTTAACACCCACTCACTCGCTCTCCTTGCTTGACCACGATCTAGCATCAAGGATCGATTGCTCTTACTTGGGTCCCCCGATGTTAACGCTGAATTTCATACATTGAATTTTGCAGCTGACTTTGACATGTTGAATATTTTTTTTTTTTTTTTCACAAGCTAACATTCATATTTGAAACGCGAATTCATGAATGAACAGGCCTGAATCACAAAAAAATCCACATGAATCATTTGATGTAATAAACACTTCATCTAGCTAGCATGTGGGTGTATTGCTTCATCTTACAACTTTCAAAGGAAGCAATGTGTCGACCATGCCCACTATGAAGGTGGTGCAGCAGCAGCAGCCTCACTTTCAACAGGCTAGGGCTTTCATTATGTCATGGATACACGCCTGTAAAGAGCTGAGGCTGGCTCACCGCTGGGCCTGCTTGTTCTTCATGTACATTCTCCAGGTGTGAACCACGATGAGGATGTAGCAGGTCAGAATGAGGGGCAGAGGCAGAAAGAACGACGTAATGGTCTGATATAAAGTGTACCTGTGCAGTAGAGAGAGACAGATGGACAGTGATAAAGAGAGACAGAGATACAAAGAGAGAGAGATTATAAACTCTACAGAGTCATTGCCATATTGTCATTGCCCAATGAACAAATTGAGCATATAGCTAAAAGAAATTGATGTGTGAAATGCGCTGTGATAAAATCAATTTGAAGTTGATTGCCCACTGACTCTTGCATTTTATAGGGTAAGGATTCTGAACAGCACACTGGCTGGGTGATAGTGGAGAGACATAATCCTTGGCTCTCCTATGCTTATGAGGGACATAAGTGTGCAAGTGTTTAATTACCTAACATCACTAATTGCACTCATTTAATGTGCCTTCATCTCTCCTAGGCCCTCCCTTATGAGGGACATAAGTGTGCAAGTGTTTAATTACCTAACATCACCAATTGCAATCATTTAATGTGCCTTCATCTCTCCTACGCCCTTCACTTATAGGCACCATCCAGGGGTGTCAGAAAACAAGGTACACTGGGAGACAAGCACTTGCTTTAACTCACTCACACACACCCACACGCATAGGCTTAGTATCCGGGGGGGGCAGGGACTGGGATGCAGGGGATACGTAGCCAGGAGACCCATGTAACTTAGACAGAATTTTCAGTGCTTTCATGCCTGAATCGAGAATCTACTTTGAATCGGGAATAATTTTGAATATAGAATCGACTCTTGAATCGAATCGTAACCCCAACGATCAATATCGAATCCCAATCAAAGCACCCCATTACATGTGAAATGTTGGAAGAGGGGAACGTGTGGGAAGAGGACTCCCTGATCTCACCAGAGGACCGCGCTGGGGGAGACCAGGTTAATGCTGCAGCTCTCCAGGCCATCAGGGAAGCGGATGACCTTGGAGTGGAGCCAGACCGGCACCACCAGCAGCACGGAGACCCCCCACACCAGCAGGTTGAGACCCATGGTCCTGGATTTGGTCCTCAAAGCCAGCAGGCGAAACGGATGGACAACGGCACAGTACCTCAGAGAAGAAAAAAATAAGACATCGAATAACAATGACTCACAAGGGAAGATTAAGGCTTAATATATGCCTGACACAACAAAGGGAGTGATGTTATGGTGAGCAAAGACTTTGTTAAGCAAACCTTAAAGGGGAACCAGTTAGAACAGGGATTCTTCTTAGAGAATTTATTTCTATTGAAATCATGAAAATCAGTCAGTACTATTCCTAAATTCTTAAATCCGATGATTTGTCTGGCAAATAAATTATATAAATTGATGTGACTATGTACTTCAGAGCTCAGATGTACTTTTGAAAGAACTTAGGATGTCAGCTTTCTTATACCATTTGTAAACCATAACTAGCAATGTGCTAAACCATAACATGATGAAGATTTTACATAACTCGTTGTCTATTACAGGGTTTGACCGAAAGTCATCTTTATGTGGCTCACACCAAATGAAAGTACTATAAACTCAGATTGTTACCGAGACATGCACACACACTCTTTATTAGTTTACCTTATAATCTAAAGCAGGCCACTAAAAAAGGTTTCCAAGGAACTTGTGTGTTTAGGGGTTTTGTGTTGTCAATTTTAACCTCTGTAACTGTAGCACCAGTATTTGCTGCACCAGTGTAACAACAGTATTTACAACATTAAAACAGTTCCTTAACACGATAAGATTGAGACATAAACCAAATTCCTAATCCCAAAGGAAATGCATGTGGCTGGCTGCCACACATGTCATCCAACTCTTTCAACACAGGTAACCATGGTTAGTTTGTATGCTTGCTATAACAAGATTGGCAGCCAGATGGTGAGTGAGGGCCGCCTGTGAGGAGAATGGAGGACAATTGAATCTAAAATGGATTATGCTCAGAGTTTCTTTGCATCTTACATAGCTGGAGGAGGGATTGCCCTTTCCACTTATCAAGAATGAGTCTAGGCAAAATGTGGTATCACACAAAAAAAAAAGTATGTTAAGATTGCACATAGACTGGTGAGATATCCAAATCAAGGTTGTCCAACATCAAGGGCTGACTTTGTGCTGGTGTAGAGTATGACAGCCACTGGTTAGAAGAAAATGGGTGTGGGTGACAGCAGGAACAATAAATTTCTACAATTGTGCACTGTAGTACTCATGTTTTCATTGTGAGAACAAGCAGGTCTGAGGTGCCCATCCCTGCAATTACTACTTAATGGCCTGTGGGCATCTGTGTAACTTTTCTGCTTCTCGATGTCAGGCAAGCAGAGTGGGCTGAGTCTGACTCTATTCCACATGGTGCAGCATATATTGTGGTCCCCCACGCACAAGGTAAGCCATTTGATGGTCTTGTAAGCTGTCAGTTTGGAGGTTCATGTTAATGCAGATACAGGTGGTGCGTTAGCCTGAACCTTTTATTAGCCCCCGCCCTCTCCAGTGACTTTAGAGTCTTTGGGCTCTAAAGTTCTATCTTATCTTATCTTATTAGATAAAAGATGATTGTCCGTATGAGTGACTACAATGAATCCCCGTCCTAAAACATACACAATCTGCACCTGGAGGATCAAGGAGGACTCCAAAACAAAACACTCCCTTGCAGTCCATGTGGCGCTGGAGTTTCTTTGGGCTTTTGCTTGAAAGTAAATTGTTCGCTCATAATCTTAAATCAAGGCAGTTGAGTCTCTTAGGAAGGAAAGTTAATATATAATGAGGTCAAAGACTGTGTCTTAGCCTTTCTTCCATTTTAAACTTTTGCTCCTTTAAAGGTTCTGCATGGTAAGATTTGTGAGTTCTGAAGAGAAAGAACAGAAAAGAGTTTCTCTGCTATTGGGAAGTGTTGCAAAATCGAAATAGGCTTTTTACAGAGTTAGGGGCCGTCAACCCGTACTAGATATTCTCTTCATTCTCTTTATATTTCTTTCACATTAAAAGCTTACAGATGAGATGGCTACGGCATTTCAAACGAAAGGTAGCTCTTCATATCCACAGCACCTGAAGTGACTGTCACTGCAGGACTCACCTGTCCACACTGACAGCGGTCATCACCGCTGCACACGCCACCTGGTTGCAGTTGTCCAGGGAGGTGATGACGCGGCACAGCGTACTGCCAAAGACCCAATGGCCACCGCGCGCCCACTGGTGGATGAGGAAGGGCATGACGGTCACATGGACCACGTCGGCCACCGCCAGGTTACAGATGTACACGTCCGGCACCGTCTTCTTCACTGCCCTGCCCACCACAACAAAACATTGGCCGGTTCCATGCCCCTTCGATGATTCATATTTGAATTTAACTCTCTAAACTCTGACTTTTCCTTAATCTGTTGTCAACAAAGTGACAATAGTCAACAAACTCATGGTGACATTATGCATTGTTTGATTTTAAAGTTTGAGCCGCAGGATTTAAATACGTTAAATAACCGTCACCTATCACATAGAGGGGTGTAGCCACTACACGTTTTGTTGACCGGAGAATGTCAAAAAGTATGTTTACGTCTTGATGTCAGCTATTTAAATAACTCTTGGAAAGACCGCGGATTATATCCTTGTATGTATGCTGTCTGAGCTGGAAGGTATTAAATATATCATGGAAGACATTTGGGGCACCACCAGCAACACATTGTGGCTGCACTCTCAGAATAATTCCCCAGGTAGGATCAAAAACAGGCAAACACTTTCTTTGCTCTCCAGTCTGTCCTCTGCCCAGCTCTTTCGGAGGTCAGGAATCCTTTCACGAGGAGCCTAATGGCCATGCTGCCTGTTTACTATTCCAGAGGATGGGCCTCGATTTACAGATACAAAAGGAGAAAAGCCTATAGCCTACCATGGCTCTCTGGTTTCACCATTTGTATAATTTCTGAATATGTTTCTATAATGTTATTTGTTTTTCTGTTTGCTGTGGAGAAGGTTGAGACAGGTAACTTACCTTGAGCTAAGGTAAGTGATTAAACCCTGGATGACTTATCCCTGAGACCACAGCTTATTTTGTCACCGCAGCATTTAAGCATTGAGAATTCAAGCCCTTCAAGGGACCACCAAAATGTGGTGTATGTATGAATGTAGAAAAGATCAAACAAAACAGCCTTAAGGGAATTCCCTCACAGGCTGATTTAAGATAGAAATTCCTTGTTCTGTCAGTTTGTAAGAATCTACTTAGTAGATGCTATTAATCCAAAGCTCATTATGATGATTTCTTTGGATTCTATAATTAAAAGGCCCAGGCAGGGGTTAATAGGCAGCAGTTTCTACAACAACTTTTCTACACTAACCACTTACTGCCATTCAGAAGACACAGCAAGTGAAGAGATGTCTGTGTGGGGGGGCATTAATAGCTGATGTTTCCAATGTTGGATCCACCTCTTTAGCATTACAACTGTGATGTACCACCTCAAATGTGTGGTCTTCAAGAACCTGTGGCACCAAGTCTGAGTGATGCACCACAAGCCCAATTCGTAGAGACAACAGTTAGAAAAATCAACAGGACGGCTGCAGAAGCTCTGTCAAAAGTGCTGTTTTTGAGGACATTAATTACATTATGACTCGGAATGACAGGAATTTTAACAAGCAGCCAATGCAGCTATCCAATCAAATCACAGGTGGCAGTGAAGCCTGTGTGAAGGAAGACAGCGTTCTACCCAGATGATTTGCTTCCTATTTTACAACAGCAATCTAATAGGTTTATTCTGCATTGAACAGATGATTTCTAGCAGACCTTGCGTGGGTCGGGCTAATCACAACCGGTTAATTAAAAAGGGGGTAGGTTTGATTGCTACTGGAGGAGAGCCCTATGAGCGCCATTTAGGCATTTTCATAAACAACCACGATGGCTGCTTCTGAAGTGTCATGCGTTCCGTTGCCTTGATTGGTATTTGGTCCATTCAATCACGTCCAGGCGCATTTTTGTCTGCACATTGATTACACCCCTTGAGGATTAGAAATTACCTGAGAGGTTCCAGACTAATCTACATTTGCTAATTGCTCTGGCAAGGTGAGGCAAGCTGATGTATTGTTTGCCTTTTGTGCTTTCATAGTTAAACTGATAAACACGATATGTGTGCTTCCTGATGTGTGTCGAAAGACTACTTGTTTTCAAGTTAGTGCTTTTTTACATTATCTTTGTTGTTATTCCCATTAGACTCCATCCTCACAGAAGTCTGTGACTGTGACTCAAAGTGCTGACATGTGAGAAGATCAACACAGAACAGTTTGTTTCCCACTATTTGCCATAAGCCTCATTTTGAAAGTGATAACGTATATGATGGGCCCCTGATCCTAAGTCACTCATCCTGATGACGGCCTCGGCTGGCATTAATTAATGGTGTAGCTTTGCACCGTGAAGTGTGAAATCCTCTAGCCTCTAGCCTTTAAAGTTGCTGTAACATTCTCCTTTGATCACCGTACACTGTCTCCAATATGTGAATACCGAGTGTGTATAGGTTAGGGCCCCCGGATGAGGCAGCCAACCAGAAACATTGTGTGGACGGCCATCTCTTATCTAACTGCAGAGTGAGAAAGCTATGCCTACTACTTAATAATAATGAGTGTGAATAAGTGTAATTTCTCTCCAACATGTACTCACAATAGAGCCAAGCATTAGAAACATATGAAATGTCCATGATTATATAGAAGGAGGCTTAACATCTCAGTATGATATTGACAGTAATTGTAAAAAAAGAAAGAAAAAAAAAAGCTTTAATAACCATCCTACATTGTGCTGTGTGTAGTATACGTGTAGCTGCATGTAGTGTATCTGTAGTGTAGGCGTAGCTGTCGGGCTATATGTTTATGTATGTTAGCTATGTATGTGTAGGTATGTATACACAGACACACACACACACACACACACACACACACACACACACACACACACACACACACACACACACACACACACACACACACACACACACACACACACACACACACACACACACACAAACGCAGAAAATATATCCATGTATCATATATATCTTTATGAATAAGGCTGCTTATGATTGCATTTTTATTAAAGAATCCTTGCATGCGTGAAGCTTTGCCGACACATGACACGCAAAAATTAATGATTATTCCATCACATTCCATTACATATTTCACACTTAATAAAAGAAAAGCACTAGACTGTCTTATGCCATGTGAAGATTTGATGTTATGTTGTTAATTTGCTCGTTTGATGATCCCTTATATCCCAAAGTAAATATAAAAACGACATTCATATAAAATCAAAAACTTGGTAACTTACCTAAGAATGGTCACTAAGACGAGCACGTTGCCAATAAGCCCAGTAGTACACAGGAATCCGATCAAAGAGGGTAGGATGGTGGTCTCCGTAAAATAGACGAAATTGAACGATTTCGAAATGTTTTGGCTCCAAGACTGATTGTGGTGCTGAGAAGAGCGGTTCGAAAAGGTGCTTATCGTATCGTTCATTGTGGCACGAAGTTAGTGTTTAAACACATCAATCATAACACAACTATTTGTAAAATATTGTGTATGACAATATCCATCTTCAAATCGAGTTTCTACCGTGACTGTTAACATATTCCGCTCACCGGCGCACCTGCAGCAATGACGCGCGCGTCACTGGCGACTCCGAGGTTTATTACGCACCAGAAAAAGACACGCTTGGACCGCTTAGCTTGATATCAACCAAGCTTACGCGGAATCAGTAGACTATTTGGCGTCATGCCATACGCCAAATAGTATTATAATAATTGAGAGGATGGGGGTTGGAAGTTGCAAGTATATTGTGTTTTTTTTTACAATTAACGGTTTTTTGCTTGTCAAAGTAAGTGTTTAACATATCAGGTATAATGACTGCTGTGTCAAAGCAATTTTTTTTTTTTTTTTGATGCACTGAAGTTTAGTTAAGTCTTTAAAGTATAAATTATATTACAATGTAGTATTACACAACTGATTCGTTTTTTCCTATTTTAAACATTGTAGAAAAGCTATCATGCCAAGAAAGATACAGGTTTTATAATTTGCTTAAGGTTACTTTAAAAAATATATAAGATTATATGGAAAAGGAAAATGCATTCAACTTCAAAAAGGAAATCTTTAAATTTACCCCCAGATTGCTCAATTTACCCCTAAAGTGGGGCAAGTTGAGCCACAACACCACTGTTTTTTTGAGAAGTCATATTTACCCAGATCTATGTCATATATGGCCTTTGGAAGAAACTGCAGCCTTCCATCAGAGACGCTCTTTCCGTCACCAGTTTTAAATCTAGGCTCAAAACACACCTCTTCTTCCTGGCCTTTCTTCCCCTTTAATGACATGTCTATAATGTAGGTATATGTAAAAGTATCTGGGTTCTTTTATATGCCTTTTTGCACCATGTACGGCCTTTGGCCAGTGATAACTTTATTTAGATGTTTAAATGCCTTATAAAGATATGTTAGGCCTACTTACCTACTGACTGACTTACTTACTTACTTACTTACTTACTTACTTACTTACTTACTTACTTACTTACTTACTTACTTACTATATGCATTGTTATCATTTTGATTGACACAGGACATCCTGAAATAAAAGTAAATGTTTTCATTGAGGACAACATGAGTAAAAATCGGTTATTCTTACCCCACCCACGGGGACGGGACGGGACGGGGACTTTAGTGCACTGCTGCTCCTTTACTATATTGGAATCTTTTTCTCTCCATTGGAAGGGCTCGAATGTATAGGTACACACTTTAAGGCACTGCACTACATGTATTTACTGAAAAGGGCATCTTTTGGGTCACTGTCATGTGTCAGTGGCATAGAGGGCACCTCATTTCGCTTTATCTTGCTCCAACCGGAAATGTATGTAGCCTGATACAGAAATTACAAGAAGAACATCACCAGTAACCGTGTGTTAATGTCCAGGATTTATGTAAAAATTGTTGGGTGTCGATTTTTTATAAACTGAGAATATCCCACCAAGTCAGAAGTAAAAAGCTCGAACCACTGGTGTAAAATGATTCTGATATCTATCTTTGGAGTGGACAGGAATGATAGAAATGACTTTTACCATCATTTTTACAATTACCATGCAGGGGCATTCCCGATGGCTGGTTTTATCAGCCTCACCTGGGCGAGTCTGGTTGGACTCTGGGCTGGGTGAGGTTGCACATCTGTTGCACATTAAGTAATCAGAGTGCACAGGTTAAACCAGCCATCACCATCAACCACATCACACTCCAATCCATTTCTTATGGGGTCAGATCGGACTCTATCCTGAGATAAGCATCTCAAGGGCTTGAGTACCAGAATGGCCGAACTATAAACGATCAATTCATTTCTAATTCCTCGGTTCGATTAAAAGGGGATAGAGATTACTTTTCTAAGGAGCTGTAAAGACATCAATTGTGCAGAGCTTTATGTGATACACCTTCAGAACAAGCCATTGTTTTATCAAAAAGAGACACATGAATGATAATGTTCTCAGATTTGGCACAGTTTGGTCTCATCCAACTCAATCCAAAGTGTTCAATTCAAAAATAATTTTAGACTCAAATTTCTGTCCCCATCTTTTGTTAATAAACCTAATCTCAGTGGAGCCTTGGCCAAGATAGAAGCAATACCATGATTCAAAGAAAACATTAAGCAGCCCACAAAGTGCTATGCCTAAACATATAGAAAGCTGGAAATAAGGAAGCAATTAAAGAGGATTTGAGTTTGTCCCCAAACCCTTCCCTGACCTTGAGGTAAACACACACAGGTAAGAGGGGAGACGACCGGGTATGGACTTATAATCAATATGAACTGATTGAAGGGACTTGTGGATTGAAGAATCTTCAAGTGTGCACATTTTTGCCATAGATGTAGAAAGATTTTGCCACAAAATATGATTTTAATGTCATTGCGCCAAACTCATTATCTCGTGCTGTAGTCAATGACTGACGATGTGCTGGTTAGGTCTTATAGCATCATCAAAGTGATAGGAAACACAAACTAGCTAGCTAACCAGCCGATTAAAGGAACCCAACCAAAAGTATGGGACAAAGAAAACGAATTACACACAAATAAACTTTAGTTAAAGAACAAGCCTTTCCACGCTAGCTTTCATGTGGGACAGATGAAAAACCACACTGATGAAGCAATATTTTTTAATGTTTATTTCAGTATATTAAAGGATTTTGGAGTTGGCAGTTCAAAAATGGTTTCTTGACATTATGAATGAATGTGCCCTGTCAATATTAAGATTCTACCGATGCAATTTCAGAAATAATATGTAATATCATGCATTTCAAGTACATCACAGCCCCCGAGAGAAGCTGTCTTTTGGATATATATTGCCCAAGTTTCACCATTCGATTCAATGATACCATTCCAGCATACCTGTGTACTGGGGCCGCAGAGAATAACGTTACAGCGCAGCAAAATGAAAAAGCATTAAACGAATCACTGCTGGTAATCATGGATTTTTTTTTTTTTTTACCTTTTATAACCATACCAAATGTATCATCACCCCTATAATCCTCCCAACAACATTATATAAGCGGCCACTAAAATGATCCTCAAAAACACAAAGCTAGACAAGAAAACTCCAGCATTGCGATCATATTGCACAGTTGTATTAAATGACAAAGTCATCTGCCTCCTCTTCCACTCCCACCCTCACTCTTCTCTTCTCTTCTCTGCGTCTCCCCCTCCCTCCCTCTCGTCTCCCCCACTCCGCTGTGAATCTGGGGGTCAGGTTCACAGCTTGCAGCTCTGGAAGGCCATGGCGGGCTCGGGCCAGCGGTAGGCGTCCACCGAGAACTCGTGGTAGTCGGTGCCGTAGACCAACGAGCGGACGAACGCCTCCTTGTCGGCCGGCTCGGGGCGCAGCGTCGCCGTGCCGTTGGCATACCCCTGCTCCAAGATCTACAGGCATGCGGGGGTCGGGGACAGCGATCAATTGACATTATTGGAGGGCCTACCTGTCTATCTACCTACGTACCGGGCTACCTGCGTGGCACTGTGCCCATGCCCATGAACACGGTCTTCCACAGGGCTGGACAGACCTATTGATGAAGCTGGCGCACCAGTGAGCAGTTTTAGGGGTGGCTTTGAATTAGGACTGAAGGGAGGGCTGGGATTTTCATAAGATAGCTCACTCTGGCTGGTTCCCGCAACTTGACTACTGCTTTAATGAGCCGAGAAACGTGTACGTTAATTGATAGATCTTCAGTGTCATAGGTTTGAGTGCTCCACCTTTACAAATGCAAATCCACCTTCTCTGTCCACTGTGTGTGGCTGTCGCCTTTCATGGTTGACTCTGCCGTCGGTGTGTCAATGTGTGTATTAACCGATGTAAGTTGCTTTGGATAAAAGCGTCTGCTAAATGCCCTAATGGTGTGTGTGTGTGTGTGTGTGTGTGTGTGTGTGTGTGCGTGTGAGCTGGACATTTCCTGTCTTCACTGATTTTTAATGCTACCTGCGACTGATTTTAGCCCTTAGGGATACTGAGGAACCTTTAGGGATTCAGGAAGGATTGTGAGCTCACCTTAACAGCCAGTTTGAGGGAGACATCCCTGATGGAGCTGAGCGGAGGGTAGAGTCTTCCTTCGGCCAGGTCCTTCTCAGTCACCAGCTCAGCGATGGTCTGTTATACAGAGGACACCATTTTAGGAAATACACATACTTTTCAAACGCAGAGGCTTTGACACACGGCTATTGCTGACCCAATTAGGAGAGCTTGGTCTAGATCCTGCCCATATTGTTGGGCAGGATGATGTAGGCTATAGGTATTTTTACACTGCCAAGCCGGTTCGGTCGCAGCTTGGCACGCCCGGTGATTTCACATTCTTATCTCAAGTTTCCTGTGTAAAACTGAGGGGGTCAAATCCCCCGTTTGTCATGGCACAGGCTTTCTTGGTTCACTGGAGAAGGTGGGGCTGCTTGTGGAGTCTAGACCTCTTTAGAATAATTTGCATTAGCCTATTGCATACTCCCGAACGTTTAAATTTTTTTATGAATGAAGACACCCGCATGCAATAACGAGTTCACATGAGTGTAGAGTGTAGACTAGTTCACATGAGTGGAGACTACAAACGCGATTAACTATGGTCAGGGATGTTCGTTACTGTCTAGACACGGTCTAATAAATAGTGAACTCCATCACAGCCTCACCGAAGCGCCTACAGTGCTTAATTCAAACAATCGCAACAAAAAACGCCTGCAGAAATTCTCCAACACCCGCTGGTCTCAGCATGATTCATGTCCACAGTAGCCTATGTCTTCTGTCATTGATCAATATGAGGACATTTTAACCACGATGGTTGAATTAAATCAGAGGGAGACAGCAATTGGAGCTCAAAAGCGACCTCCCACACAAGAGCTATGGAATCATTTGATTTTATTATATGCCTTGTGACGTGGCGTTTGATCTGTATATTTTGGCTGCGCACGTATTTTTGGAATTTTAAATTGCTGCAATCAATTATGTTGTTGTTGACATAGTAATGTCTCTATCTTTGCTGTTTAAGTCTAACAGTAGTCTATGAGTAATATATCAGCGGAAACCACTGTTTTTGGTTGCGAAATTGCGCCGGCTGGGCATTCCGTGGTATTGGATGTGTCTGAATTAAAACACATCCAATACACAGAATGTCCGCTGGTGACGCCACTGAGGCTATAGTAGGCTAGTGATGCTCTTAGCATCCTACGAGTACCCCTGGAGTCCTCGTTAGCTACGAGCGTTTTCTCGACGTTCGTTACCAACGATGCTTTCGGGGAAACGGTGTGAAAACTGTACGATGCTCGTACGACGCACTTCACGATCCACTTAGGTTAACGATGCTTTTGGGAAACTGGGCCCAGTTGTCTTCGAAAGTTAGGTTACTGGCATTGGCATCCTCACATCTGCTGGGCCACGCAGGGTGAAACGTCTTGCTTTTATTTTTTATTCACTATTATTAGCGAATGTTTTCAGTACATGGTGCTGTTGGTGAATGTTTTTCACTACATGGTGCTGTTGGTGAATGTTTTTCACTACATGGTGTTGTTGGAGAATGTTTCAATACATGGTGTTGTTGACAGATGTATGAAGGTTACCTTTCCTTCAGGAACGCATACATTGATGATGGGATTCTGCTAGAGGCTAGAGAAGCGAAGGGAGCTGGAGAATGAGCAGTCTGCCCTTAGAGAAATATCTAAGGGCAGAATCCCTCTATCTTTGACAGGGTCTCTGTGGCACTCTGGGTCTCATAACTCCACAACTATTGGTGAGGAAGTACTGTGTGTGTGTGTGTGTGTGTGTGTGTGTGTGTGTGTGTGTGTGTGTGTGTGTGTGTGTGTGTGTGTGTCTGTGTGTGTGTGTGTGTGTGTGTGTGTGTGTGTGTGTGTGTGTGTGTGCGTGTGTGCGTGTGCATATATAACATCACAAGCACCAGCAAGAACCTTGAGATAAATTCATAAAAGGCATTTCTATTACTTTCTTGGAGATAAAAGCAATCGAGGAAGAAGGTACTGTTGCCCTTTGGCAAATTATATTATGGCAAAAAGATTGACATTGGAGGGAAACAAATCCCAACTTTGCAAAGAGAGATACTCTTGAATACCAACTCACACTCATCAGTCATATATGTATATATATATATATATATATATATATATATATATATATATTTATATATATATATATGGTAAGATGTGGAATGAACCCAATCAGGTGACCTCTGCGGTGATGAGGAACACTTCGTCGGGGATGTGGCGGAGGAGACAAGCGGTGACGCCCAGCCCCACCCCTGGGAACACGTAGGCGTTGTTTCCCTGGCCGGGGAAGAACTTCCTGCCGTCCTCCAGGGTCACGGGGTCAAACGGACTGCCACTGGCGAAGATGCCCCGACCCTAATAGCACAATATCATTTTTTTTAATAATGGCACTGGTATAAAATGGTTTGATTGTCTACCATGAGCTCAAGTAAACACAATATTAATATATATATTTTAATGAATTGCTCAAACAGGTAAGAAGCTGACTTTAACCCACCCGCCTGCAAATCACCTGCAAATCACCTGCATGTTATCAATGCTGATTTGTAACCAGGTACAACTGTGCTCCAAGTCAGGTCACGCTGGCCAATTATTCAATCTGCAAAACTCTAATAACTTCCCTTCATTCTACCTGTGTTTTAGGAACTGTGAATGAAAGTTGGTTGTGGGGGGGAATATGAAAGTATAACCACAAGAAAACAGGCTGCCTACTGACAAACACCGGTACATGACGTACGTGTGTGTGTGGTTGTGTGTGCGTGTCTGTGTGCGTGTAGGGCAGTGAGGCCAGCCTAGCATGGTCTCTACCTCTGTGAGGGTGTAACACTGCTCAGCCGTGCACTCCGCTTTACTGGTGGGGTTACTGAGGGCGAAGATGATGGGCCGTTGGTTGAAGGAAGCCATGTCCATGATGATCTGCTCTGTGAAGGCCCCTGGGATTGCCGCCACACCTACCAGAAGGGGACCATCATCATTGAATTATAATGCAAATAATAATCGAATCAAAAGTAAGGCTGCTGGTTCGATCTCCGGCTCCTCCTAGCTCAGTGTCGAGGTGCCCCTGAGCAAGGCACCTCGTGATAACTGCTCACGACGAGCTGGCTGTTGCCTTGCATGCTTGACCGCACCGTCTGTGTGTCAATGTGTGTATAAATGGGTGAATGTGAGGCACAAACTTCAAAACACTTTGAGTTGCCACAGGCTACAAAAGCGCTTTTTAAAAATCAGTTCATGGCCGTAGCCAGCTATGTGGTTATCGATGTTATTTAAATTAAAATACATATCATATTTTTCTGTCTACAATTTATAAAAATTATAAATTACTAATCATGCCTATAAACGGAACACGAGTTGACAACTCATCTTCAGGGGTAGTATCATTCTATAATATATTAATGTTTCTCAAACTTTGTCCTGTAAAACATGAAAAATAAAAACCACGCAAGAAGGCTACTTATAAAATGTTGAATAAAGATAATAATACATTCTAAACAGCATAATCTAATTATGATTTGAAACTCCTATCTAAAACTTAAAAACATATTTTCTTGACACAGACATCGTGTACAAGCCCATAACTTTTAGGATGATGAGTATTTGATCGTGAGAAAACATTGTTTTACCGCAAGTTAGTGTTAAAAAGAATGAATGAATGCGGGTGCGCGTGTGTGTAAAATAATTAATGAAAGCAGGCGCGCGTGCGTCCATCTGTTCAAACACACGCAAACTAAACACGTAACGCATAATACAGTCCATGGCAATGTATATTAACGGTGGGACGCATGCATATTAGGAACACAAGTCGATAACGATAATGCATACAATACTGGTGAGAAACGATGTTTGTTAATGTATTGCGTATATCATTAAATAGAACCACAGTTACCGCATATCATATGTGTTTTAAGTTTTCTTTGCCGAAATTTATTTGAGGACTCAGTGTTTCTGAAGTTGTGGAAGAAAACGCTATTCCATGTGTGAATTAGGCCATATTATTTGGCCATAAACTGAGCCATTCGAAGTTTGAAATTCATGTGGTCATGCATCTGTCTCGTCGGAGACTGCAAACGCGCTGTCAAAATATCAACTTGTCAGATTCAAATGCGCTCATGGCTCTTAAAGGGGATGGGAGATGGCACTCTCATTGGTTTATTGCACGTTACGCCCAAACCACACCTACGGGTAATTAGGCTACTTCAGTCCAACCCTTTTTAGATTTGCGCCGGGCACAAGAGTCATTTATGCGCCGGTAAAATAGCAACATCGCCATAGAACCGCTCGCAAAGCGACTTGCGCTTGGCGCTTCTCACTTAAGTTTCAGACCGTTAAAATAGGGTCCATTGAGTTCATAAATCGCCAATATTTGCATGCATTTACTAAGATGGATGTGTTTTGGATGATTTGTACAGAAAGTATGATGTACTTTCTCTCCAGACTGTTAATGGTCACAATGTAAAAATATTATGTATACATTATTATTATTATATAAATCTATTACAGCTAACTACACAAAGCCTGTGACAGGAGAAAAACATGAACGCTTAAGGGGCTGTTATCAAGGATGTCCCTGGCAGATGAATGGGACGGTCCCTGCCTTGACGGTCAAAATAGACTACTAACTATGTTTATAGGCAAACATGTCCTACATATGCCCCCATCACTGAAAGCACTAGAAAGGGGTAAGGCTGCTTCTCAATTAAACTCAGCAGAGAACCAGGTGTCCCTGATAGAGGAATTACACAGGTCCCAGCTTTATCCCTTCGCTTGAAATTTGGTGCCTTTCACCAACAAAACTCACCATTGAAATCTTTGTTGCCCTTTTGAAGTATTCTGGTAAGACAAATGTCTCTCTTCTTAAAATTATTGGTTCATTAAAAAAAAGGGTGCTTTCCTTTCTAAATGTCCTTCTACATTCTTCACTTCCTCCAATCCTCACAAGACCGTCTTTTGGCTCTACAGAATAATGGAAAGGAAACGTGTTACCTACCGATGATGGCCGTGGGTTTTAGCTCCTTCACCACCTCCTCCAGTCTCCTCATTTGGGGATGTTCATGAGCAAACCTCAGCTTTTCATGGGTCAGGCTATCTCGTCCCTAACGCACAGAGACAAAGACAGAGACAAACACAGAGGCAGTGACAGAGACATAGTCAGAGAACAGGAATGATTTGCATATGTGTAAAGACGACTGGTGAATGGAAAGAGTGGGTGAGTGAAGAAGTGAGTTATTGATTGTTTGTGTGAGTGAGAGAGTGAGTGTGCAAACGTTCAAAGGCTTAGGCTGTGAGAGGTGTAAAAAAGGCAATGTCAACAACTTACAAACAATTTATGTGTGCAAGATTAAACTCTAAAGTCACACCAATGTAAGGGTGCTAATGAAAAATGAAATATAAATCGACGTTTGATTAAATTGTTTCATCTTCGAAAGAGGGTTTTCACTCAATTGACTTTCCCAAATCGTGCCCACACAATGGTCGGGTTGACATTAAGAATGAAAGAACATTAAAGTCCAATCCATGACTTCATATTATCTTATATCCTGCTCCACACCGCAAACCTTTCTGGAGATGACTGATATAGACCTTTGGTCGGTATTATACATAACATGTTCACCGTTCAATGGAAGACCGAAGATCAGTGTCCGGGCTCATGGGCTCAACACAGAACCCCACATTCAACCTTGTCTCAGCTAATTTGGCGGGAAGCTCAGCTTCAGCATATGAGTTAATGCATTTCTAATCCTTTTTTTATATAACAGACGGGCAGGGTCTGGCTCTCTTCTCTTGCACTCTGCTTTCCTCCCGATATATTTCCCTTAGCTTGTGCCACCTGCTACTCATTTTGGTTGACTGCATATTGTACACAGCAACCCAATACTTGATAGAGTGAGACTGCCATAAAACATTAATGTGACAAAGATCAATACAGCTCTTTAGCTCTCCATGCTCAAGAATCTAATAATAAGAGTATGGAGGTGGTGCAATTTTCCAGCAAAAGGTTTATTCAAACGTCAAATGTGTACCTAACGGGAGAGAGGGATTGGTTGGTTTAGTGTGTGCATGTGTATGCGTGTTTGCAAACTCTGCATGCACAGAACCATAGAGTCAGACTACCTTCACAATGAGCCCCTTGGAGTCCACCATCCAGATCTTTTTCAGACAAAGCTCCTTGGCAAGTCCTTCCTTTTCCATCGCCATGGTGATGAGGTCAGCGATTCCCATGGCTGCCTGGGTAAAGAATACAAGTGAGTTTGTCCACTGCTGACCGTATCTATATAAGAGATATACCGTGACACTGGATATAACACACAATGTAATACTCAACATTGGTCAACTGACCAGGCTTATATAGGAAAGACATGCTCCAACAAAGGTTTCAACATGTACCAGTAGCACAGAGTAAGCACAAATTTATAAATATATATATTTTTAATGCATTAGCATTTGTCAACAACAAATGCTAATGCACAATGTTCTATTATTCTAATACCTCCCATTCAACATTGCTTTTTGCTCTGACAAAGGTTTCAACACGTTCCATTAGCACAGAGTGAGCACACTTATACTGTAAATGTATATTTATATTTTAGAGCACATTGTATGGGTTCAGCTAACTAAACTTTTAGTATTTTTTTTTTTAATATCTTTGGGAACTTTCAGACGGTTCAATATCTCCGATTTGGGCAAAGCTGATTGACTCAAAATGGCGTCACAAACTATTTCTCAGATGGGGCAAGCCTTTCTTTATATTTATATGTCTTTTTATACCTTTTTTTTACTGTGGTTAATTGTTCAATTCATAGAAAAGTCATTATGTCAACAAAAGCGATTCAACAAGGAAGCCCAAATTCCTCCTCAGCCCCCTTCCCAGCCATACGTGTTTTGCCGGATTACCGATAGTTTCAACAAGGTCGTACAACGTTACCGTTATCGTACAACGTTACCGTTATCGTACAACGTTACCGTTATCGTACAACATTACCGTTATCGTACAACGTTACCGTTATCGAACAACGTTACCGTTATCGCACAACATTACCGTTATCGTACAACGTTACCATTATAGTACAATCTCACCGTTACCGTACAACGTCACCTTCCGAAGTGTCTCATCTGCGTTGATGCGCGAACGCGTTCAAGTTGGAGCAACAGAAACTCTTCCCACTTCCCCTTTTTCTCCAACTTAACGCAAACACGGCAATTACTGTCATTATTATTCCCACAATGAGGTCAGAGCTGAGTACCGCAGCTCGGTTGCATTTGATTGAAGTGTGAGACAAGCATTTCCCTATACACATCAAAAAATACCCGTTGACCCAATCTCAGAACGATCAGCGGCAGTAAATCATCAGCGAGATACTGCGGGACTGAACCGCCGTAGATAGGATCACATCTTGACATTGATGAGTCTGCTCCGGATTATCACTGGGTGAGATGTCATAATAGCTCTTGCGTCTGAGCAGCCTGTGCATCCCTTCCTATGCGTCCTTATCAGGTAGCCTTCCACCCGCGGGACAGCTCTCATACCTCCCCGGCTCCCTGGAAGACGATGGTGTGATCGCACATCTTGCTCTTGGTGATGCGCAGGGCGGCCAGGAGGCCGGCCACGGCCACGGCAGCGGTGCCTGCAGGACAACATTAATGTCCATTAACGTTAACATGAGGAATATTAGTCTGTGAAAACACAGACGAAACAATGGAGGCGTTATTGGAGGGAGTGGCGGACAGCGTGATGCTCATTTTAAGACCTTCTTGGTTATTGAAAAGATTGAGGATGAGGAATGAGGACGGTGGATATTACGGCTTGTGTTTGGGTCGATTGTCAGTACCACAATGCTGTGGGTGACATTGAACAGGAGCAGAACAAATAAAAACCTGTGTTGGTGGGCTTTCAGAGGCATAATGAGATGCCATGTGAGACGCTTTTTGTGTCCAGCTCAACAATGGAAGCAAAACATTGAGAATAAAAGCACTTGAGGAGAACAGTACAGGAATGAATGGTGGTAGATAGACCACAGGTGGCAGATGAATAGATTGTTTGGCAAAATGGATGAATGACCGGACAACAACAAATACATGGATCTGTACAAGGAACGATGACGTCTGTGGGTATGCAGATACAGGGTTGCATTTGAGGAATAGCTGCCTCTCAGCTTGATCCTGTGTGCACAAGAGTGTGTGTGTACCTTGAATGTCGTCGTTGAACGTGCAATACTGGTCCCGGTACTTGTTGAGCAGACGGAATGCGTTGACATTGGCAAAGTCTTCAAACTGAATGAGGCAGTCCATGCCGTACCTTTTGGTCATTAGAGATGCAGCACAGAAGAAAAAAACAAAATGCATATCCGATGGATATTAGAGCCTTGGCTTTCAAACAGCATGTCCCTCTTAAATGTACTCATTTACATACAATTATCTTGCCAACTACCAACCAGGGATTAATGGAACATAAATACATAAACATGGAACACCCATTCGCCCCCCACACACCCCCACACACACACAGACACACACAAACACATACAAACACTCATCCCCCCCACCTCCACACACACACACACACACACACACACACACACACACACACACACACACACACACACACACACACACACACACACACACACACACACACACACACACACACACACACACACACACACACACACACACACAGTTTAAGTTGTGTTATTTGACTCGTTTAGATTGAATGGGAGGCAGGTTGTGCCGGGTCTCCGAGGACATAGTGGGGTTTTAAATCACTTGAGTGCTCCGTCCTGCGGGGGGCGCCCTCCCACGGCCTTTATATATAAAGATCCCCGGAGCAGCAGAGAACCAAAGGTTGTGTGAGGAGGTCACCTTTGACGCTGCAGCGCGCCACGGCCCACGGACGCGCAGCAGGGACACTTCAATACAACTCAATTTAGATTTAACAGGCGGACACCTGCTCGCCTGGCTTTATGTTAGCACCTGATAATGGCTGTTGACCGAGACAGAGGTCAGTGCTTTATCTCCCTCATAGGCAGAACCTCCCCCCCCCCCCCCACACACATACACACAAACACACTCGCAGAACTCTCCTATACCTCATAGAGGACATGGAACAATACTGAGCCCACCCAGTGGCCTGTTTAAACCAGCAGGGTGCTGCCTTTACCGTCCGCTCTCACGGATAACCTACCACTCACATCCCAACGCAGAGTCACAGCAGCAATGCTGAGGTGCTCGCGTGTGAGCATGAGTGTGTTTGTGTGCTTGTGTGTTTGCCACGCAAAGTGTTGTCAAACAGAAACAAGCACAGCTTTGTTAGACTGTAAAAGGGTATATTCCAGACAGCGAAGCAGCATCTTCCACAGATATCATCTTTATAGGACAGATGTGGAACTATTCTGTACATTCATGGTGTGCTTTGTGTCATGGATTTTAAAGAATCATTGAATTAATCAGTTTATTGTCGGGCAGTGGCCTTGTACAATACCACTTTACTGTATTTTGACTATTATTGCACCACTTGGACTATGTGTACGAAAGCTCTTTGGTTCGTATAGAGCATTTGTGGATGATGAAATCCCCTTCAATGCTCTACTGAAGCCCTTACATTCCTCCCGAATAGTGTTAAAATGCTCTGGCCGTTGCCCTAATGCACTGTAAATCTCAAAGCAACAAAACAGGTAGTAAAACCTTTATGGCAGTCAAAGCCCAGTATTAAAGCGACGACAGAAGAAACTCTTTGAGCTGTAAAACAGCCTTTTCAGTGGCCAAGTGAATGAGAAAGTTGGAACCGAGCCAGGCTAATACCGGTAGATCAACAGCCTTCGGTAGCGCTACAGCCAGGTGCAGGCCTGTCAATCAAACGAGTACAGGGGTGCAGAAGCAAAAGCCATCAAGTGCAGAAATGGCTTTCACACGTCACACAGTCCCTCATGGGCCAGTCTCTGTGTATTAGTAACGGGCACCGCAGGGGTCCCGCACCGCCGAGAGGCTGCCCAGCTGCCCACGGTCGAGTGAAATGTGTCTCCCATCGGGGCTGAGAGAAGTCAGGAACGGGCGGTGAAGGGCTGCATGCGTGGAGACCAAACAATGGAGCCCAGAGCGGAGGCATAATGTTTTCATGAGCTTTTGGGGACCGGCGACGGTGTGGGGGACCGGCGGTACCGCTCGCCCTGCGTTGCCATGGCGCCGGCCCACTCATCACAGCGCCCCCTAGTGTGTGGATCTATCCCTGCACCACAGGGGTCATCTCGGTTCGGCAGCAGGGGGACATGTTTCCCCGCGTCCACGGGCCAACGCGGCAGTCGCGGAACAAAACCCGGCGACTGCTCTGTCATCTGCGGGGCGAATGACAGCGATGATGTCACGCCTCTTCCAGCTGTCAAGGGCTGGAGTTTGAGGCTTGGACATCGAACGGGGAAAAGAGAAAATAGATATTGCGGGATTTACTGTTTATTTTCGCATCGACTCTCGCTGGGGTGAAATGCAGAGAGAGAGAGAGAAAGAGAGACAGAGAGAAACTTTTTCTCACGTTCCCAAAGCCGTCACTTTTTCCCCTGTCTGAATGGAACCGGCAACCTCACAGAACCCCACAGAGGACAAAGCCGAGACACTCATTGATTTGTAACTTTAACCATTAGAGAATAGTAGGAAGAGAAAGAAGGAACGGTTCACTTCTTTCTCTCTACCTCATATTGTTTAGAAAGAAAATAAGAAAGAAATAAGTAAAGAAGTTCAAGTGCTACCTGTCTGATAAGAGAAGGGATATATTGGAATTAACTCTGTACAACTCTCCTCTTCCATGGCCTTTGTGGAAAGCGATCTCATATTTATAAGTAACTATATAACTAACTATATTGGTCGAACACATTTTGGTTTGGAAAGAAGAAGTATTATTATCTACCCAAGACAGATTACAGATTCAGAACTTCTACATTCTCCTCTTCCAGTGTAATGTCAACAGCTATATATTCTGGCCCTGCCAGCAGGCCAGGACAACACAACTAGGGAACGACCTTCGGTCCGGCATTTGGATGAGAATAACCCCCCTGCACCGGTAAGGTACAAAGCCAATCTAAAACATGAGAAACTGACCTCCCCTCTGCTTTTGTTTTGCTAGTAGACGTTGTAATGGAAAATCCCTTAGCCTATTCTGGATCATTAAATATTAAAGGCTGGTAGAGTTCTCATTGCTCACTCGACCAGAGAGGAGACTGGTGTATGCAAAAATCCAAACAGGGTTATCCATGGTTATCCATGCTTCTTTGCATTTAGGAGTCTGTCCTAGACCCAATATCTCGTAAAGAATCACCATGACGACTAGGATGAAGAAAGAGTTCCCCAGCCCTTGTGGATGCAATGAATGAGAGACCAGAGAAGGTGGTGTTCAGGGACCTTAAAGGTGCCGGACCCTCGTCATGGAAAAAAGACCACAAAGGGCCAAACAGAGGGCCACACGGGACGAGAACACTCCAACCACGGCACTAGATGCCTTGTAGCTGCTCTGGTGCAACCTCGGGTTATTATGGTATACTGTTGGGATGGGATTATTAGCATCGGAGACTGTGCCAAGTCAATGAGTCGGCACGCGCAGACAGGTCCCGTATGAGAAGTCCTTTAACGCGTGACCCAGAAACCTGGAGGAAACTCGTCGGGCTCCGTTGGAGGTTTTAATGAAACCCGAGGCGGGGTCTGGAGGATCGCCATGGTAGCCCCATATACCCCCGAGGCTCACGGGGGAGGACCAGAAGAAGAGTGTGCGTGTTGGCGGGGGAAGGAATGAGCGAGGAGGAAGGCCCTCCACACACACACACACACACAGAAGGTCAAAGACAAGGGCACCTCTGTGCAAACACAGCTGTCCGACCCGTGTGTCTGTGTGTGTATGTGTGTGTGCATATACTAGCGGGCTGCATTGGCCGGTTCTTAATAAATCCTCCGTCCAACTTGGTGGTCTCCAGAGAACCCACGTCTCTCAGCACACGTTATTTCTCAAATCCCGCCGCTGTCATTATGGACGCAAATACTGCTGCATTCTTTCCCCTTGCCCCGCATCGGTCATCATTGATCTTCAATACAGCTAGGAAGCAAGGAATGTTTGATCGATGGGAACGGATATCATCAAAAGTCCGGGTCATGGCTCCGTTTTTTAACAGACAGTTTTTGAACTACGACAAAAACCCACAAAAACAACAACGGCATATATCGGTAAAAAAACTAATTTGGTCCAAGTTTCGGTATTTCTGCTTTCTGACAGGACGGTAGCGACCCCTGAACTCACTGAGACCAGAGGAGCCTGTTGTCTCCCTCCTAGTAGAACCAATACTTATATTGTCCCCTTTCACTTTCAACGGGTGAAGAAAATAACAATTCCCGAGCTGTCACTGTGAATGGCAGCAGACACCATGCTGAAGAACAACAACCACAGACCTCTGCTTGTACAGGTGAGAAAAAATAAAGAATGATTTCTGTTCTCAATAGGAGGACTGGTTAGCAGACCTTAAAGACGTTTCAAGAACTTCAATACAAAAGCATGTATCTTCAAGGTGGCCTTTTGTTGGACAAAATGGTCCTATGCTCATTGCTGATGAGCTGTGGGGCTTCAAATTACCTGAACTCTTTCCCCCGGTTTCTTAGAAAGCCAAACATACAAATGTTTTTCTGAGGGACAGTAATTATTCATTGAAATCGAACCCTATCATTATTTATTTTCAACCAATGCGTCGTCTTTTCGGGAAAAACCATTGCACCTCCCTATAGTTTGAAAAGGCGACCCGGTTATTAAAGAGTGGCGGCTGGTTCTTCTGAAGCCAGCTGGAGAGGCCCCAGACCAAGAGTCTCTCTCTCTCTTTCTCTCTCTCAGTCCCTCTTTCTCTCAGTCTATCTTGCTCTTATTCTCAGTCTCTCTCTCTCCCTTTATTTCACTTTCACTTACTTTTCTCTTACTCTCTGAGCGAGAGAGGTGGCATCTGAGCGAGAGAGGCGGCATGCAGGATAAAACACATCAACACCAACAGAGACCAACAAAAACGACCATTGGGCCAGGGTGCTCTATAGGATACCAGACGCGTTGGTGGTGGCCGGCTGATTCTTGTTAGCAAAGGTGTTGAACTGGTGTTGTCCAACACTGCAGCAAGCACCTTCTTCATGTGCCTCAATATATTTCTCGAACCCTTTCGAACTCCAATGGAGTTCATTTGATTTATGTAATTCAGGTCATTGCCCTGTGCGGATCAAGTGCAAGGGATCCATTATTTGATGAGAGGGACCAGACAGGCCATGATACGTTGGTCGAGACCAGGTCATCGCTTGTCTGGACCAACTCATCTAACAAATATGCTCTGCATAACCTGTTGATCCCCGTACAGCTGTAAGTTGAATCAGTATCGGTGACAGCAGCAGACATCATCGGAGGAGTTATACGAGGTAATATGTGTGTGGAAGGAGGGAGGGAGGGGGGGAGAAAGAGGGGAGAGGGGGGAGTGCAGTGCAACTCCCACCTGTCGGTCACAGCCTTCATGAACTCGTCCAGCAGGTCATCGTAGGCCTGGCCCCGCACTCGCTTGTGTCTCAGCCCGATGTACAGAGGGTCCTTCAGCAGCTCCTGCAGAACACACACACACACACACACACACACACACACACACACACACACACACACACACACACACACACACACACACACACACATACACACACACACACACACACACAGAGTGGTGTAGTGAGGGCATGAAAAGAGGAAGGTGACAAAGGCAGAGATGAGACCGACAGAGATGACGAGAGGTAGCAGCGACGGGTGGAAATCAACCCACGTGAAACAAACTACTTGGAGGAGGTTGGAGGAGAGAGGAGCAGAACTGAGCTGCTCCTCCCGTTTTGGTATTCTACCAGCACATCATTGAGGTCACGCGCCTCCGAGGAGGGAACAGTAAAAGCTCATTCGTCCCACGCCTGAGACGTAGACGGCTACAACAGCATCGTTACCATGTATCCTTCCCACTTATTAAAAGTGGTTTGCTGTAATTTACACTCTGTACATATCATGCTTTTCTCTACTTATTTTTGACCACACCCCAATATTTTTCCAAAGTCTGGGATCTCTGGCACCTAACCAAAGAGGGGGGAGGATTAACACTCCCTTGGCTGTTAGATTCAGCACACTACTCCTTAGGCTCAGCTGATGAGGAGCAGACAGATGTGAGGCCAAAATAAACATACTCTTTAAAGAATTATCGTTTAAGATGACAGGAACGCCTGACTGAAAAAGGAATAATAGACTTGAAGCCCATCCATGCTGGGACCCCAGCTCTATTCCTGTCTTCAACTCTAACCCAAGGATCTTTCGGAGGAACACCCCCTGTTGCTTCCACTTCAAAGAAGGCCCATTGCTTACCATGTGTTGTGGACGGCATGCACACACAACTACTAACTAATGACGTGCGTGGGTTCTCCTCTGGTCCATGCTCATACCATGCATGAATGACATTCCATATTTTTCACCATCTCTATGTATGAATTCATAACTCTTTGTTAAAATGCAATAGGTAATACGCATTTTTGTCCGAGTCCAACACCTCACCACCCCATGGCTCCCCAACACCATAGACGTACTCTAACCAAGCCCATCTGGTGCAGTGAATACGTTCTGAGAGGCTGTAGATGGTATGCAATTTTGCATTTGTACATTTGCATTTTGGGAGGGGGGAGATTAAACTCCTTATGCATGTAAACCCCAGCCGAGTTGGAAACAGAAGTAAGACAAAGTTGATATTCAAGAGTTGGAGAAACGGGGGACAACTTATTTTAATACTAAGAACCTTTCAGTGGATAGGAGAGGTAGGCAGTAGATATTAATGGTTTTAAGGTAAGTGTTTTGTGTGTGCAAACGTGTGTGTGTGTGTGGGTGTGTACAGACGCATGCGCGTCTGTATGTTTGTGTGGTTGCATGACATGTATTTATGGGAGAAAAAATAAACAGTGGAAGAGACACAGAGATAGAAATGAATAGAAAGAGAGAGCGAGTGTGAGAGCAAGAGAGACACATTTGGACAAAGAGTGTTTAGTAAAACTGCACCGTAATTAGCTGAGACAGCCGAGACAGCTTCGTTTCCCTCCGTACGGTATGCGGTCAGCTCTGGAAGACACAGCCGACCCAAACACATCTCACCGTTTCAAAATACGCTCCGAATGTAAGAGCCAAGCGGGACCCTATCATTACAGCCTCAGTGATTTCTTTACACCCCACAGTCAACGTAAACACACAGCGTTGTCCAACCCCTACCCGAGGGTCTGTACACATACAGGGCCCCTTCCCCTCTGTGATCTCATGAGCAAAAGGGGTGAGCGTGCCATTGCTTGGCTCTCTGATAAGCCTGTTTTGGTGCTCGCTGCGCCCGAAGCCAAACGCAATCAACACCGCCTGTTTGAAGGTGAAGAGGGGCATAGGTCCCTCTGTGGAATGTGGATTGAAACTGAAAACCTTTGTATCAAAAGACCCGAGGCGGGGGGGCCATGGCTCCGCAGGCAGCCACCTCTGTCGAGCAATACTTTTTACCCTGAGAATGGGCTACGTCACACACCGGCGAGAGAGGGATGTGTGGAAATGTCTTCTGACAGCTGGAAAGCACAACAGAAAACATGGCGTGCCTCTGGTGCCTCTGGAGATGATGGGTATCTGTTTCTCACCCTCCCTCTCGCTTTCTGTTTCTCTGTCTCTCTCTCCCTCTCTCCCTCTCCCTAATAGGGGCTAGAGTGGGGAATAGGGGCTAGAACGTTGAATAGTTACTAGATATAACGCAGAAACTTTTAACTTTCTGTGTTATATTTTGGAAAGGTCCTGTTGACAGCTTTGAGTCACAATTTTCCAGTTGAATGGTATTTTTGCAGCCAACCACAACATGCCACCAATAGGCCATTAGATGAACTGCACGTTAGTATCTACAGTGAGACACCTATAGGCCGTTAGATGAACTATACGTTAGTATCTACAGTGAGACACCTATAGGCCTTTAGATTAATTACAAGACAGTGAGCCACTTATAGGTCATTAGATAAATTACACGTTAGTGGCATTCGCTTGGTTTCCACCATTAAGCTTGTTGTGTTGAAACTGGACAATGATGCCTTTTCACTGTCACTAGGACTTTTTGCCACATCATGCCAAATTGTTTTGGAGAGCAAATCCATTTGAGAGCTGCAACATTTGGCATCATTTGACACAAAAGTCATCACCGCAGGTTGGAAAAAAAGTTTGATTAAAAGTAATGGTAGACAAAAGATAGAAATGGAATAGAGGCGGGCTGGGCAGGTGTTAAAAAAAAGGAAGGTCAATTCAATCCACAGAAAAATTATGTATTATATAGCCGCCCACTTGCTTGTCGCCTTCAGAAAACTACAAATTGCTTCCTTCAAAAAACTGAATAAAAACGACAGAAGATCTGGCGTTCTAGCAGCAATTATTTATTTTATGATGAATTGGATTTCAGTATAAAATAGAGTGGGGAATAGGGGCTACAACATTGAATAGTTGCTAGAGTGGTGAATAGGGGCTAGATCAGTGAATAGGGGCTAGAGCGGTGAATAGGGGCAAGAGTGGTGAAAATTGGCTATAGCGGTGAATAGGGGCTAGAGTGATGAAAAGGGGCTATAGTGGGGAATAGTGGCTAGAGTAGTAAATGGGGGCTAGAGTGGTGAATAGTGAATAGAACGTTGAATGGCTAGAGAGGTATTCGATTTCGTATATGGTCGTTCATGTTCTGTTGAATCAGATTGATTGGTTACTAATTCAACACAAAGGGTTAATTTGTTGCTGGGAACCTTTACAGCGGACCTTTACATCACCACTGTAAAGGTGAGTGTCACAGTGCTCTGGACTCGGGCAGGCCCACCCAGCAGCACTCACACAACAAGCACATTGTCCCGGATGATATCATCAGGCTCTCATTTCAGTGGGTGCTTTTGTGTGTGAGTGTGGTGTGAGTGCTTGGGGTTTCTGTGTGTGTGTGTGTGTGTGTGTGTGTGTGTGTGTGTGTGTGTGTGTGTGTGTGTGTGTGTGTGTGTGTGTGTGTGATATTTGTGTACGTGTGAGTGCACCCTCTGTCCATCCCCATCAGGGGGTTCAGCTCACACTTATATTTCCAATTTCAAATTTCAAATAATTACTTTTGAAGGTTACGACACCAAATCCAACCAGTTTTATTCGCATAAAATATGGACGTAGCGTCTGTGACGTCGCTCATTGATTCACAGAAAATTGTCAGAAAGCCCTAAATTACACATTGTGGGGGCCACCATTGCTTGATATTAATTGCAACCAGGAGTGAAACCAGTCCATTTTTGGCTCAATGAGGGCTGGAATTTAATGGCTGCCTCACAGTGGTCTAAGTTCAAAACTCATTACTACTTATCTCTTTAATGACTTAAAGCTGACAACGGGACCTTTACAAAATAGATAAGTTGGCGATGAACTAGCCGTAGGATATTCTAACCGAATGAAGAAAGAAGAAAGTTAACTTTTAACTTTCTGCGTTATATTTTGGAAAGGTCCTGTTGACAGCTTTGAGTCACAATTTTCCAGTTGAATGGTATTTTTGCAGCCAACCACAGCATGCCACCAATAGGCCATTAGATGAACTGCACGTTAGTATCTACAGTGAGACACCTATAGGCCTTTAGATTAATTACAAGACAGTGAGCCACTTATAGGTCATTAGATAAATTACACGTTAGTGGCATTCGCTTGGTTTCCACCATTAAGCTTGTTGTGTTGAAACTGGACAATGATGCCTTTTCACTGTCACTAGGACTTTTTGCCACATCATGCCAAATTGTTTTGGAGAGCAAATCCATTTGAGAGCTGCAACATTTGGCATCATTTGACACAAAAGTCATCACCGCAGGTTGGAAAAAAAGTTTGATTAAAAGTAATGGTAGACAAAAGATAGAAATGGAATAGAGGCGGGCTGGGCAGGTGTTAAAAAAAAGGAAGGTCAATTCAATACACAGAAAAATTATGCATTATATAGCCGCCCACTTGCTTGTCGCCTTCAGATAACTACAAATTGCTTCCTTCAAAAAACTGAATAAAAACGACAGAAGATCTGGCGTTCTAGCAGCAATTATTTATTTTATGATGAATTGGATTTCAGTAATGGCTTAGAAAACCACATTTCCACGGTTCAACACATTCAGAGATCCTGTTGGACATAAAAGTCTTCTGAAATGTCTAGACCCAACTCATGTTTATTTTCTTCCAGCTCACTGTGTGAAGAGAATATAACAAACCATACAGTGCCAACAGTTAAAAAACAATGTCTTCCTGAAGTCTGCTGGCAGTTCCCTGATTTCTCCTTATGCAAGATTTTCCCATTAGTCACAAGACATCCTCTCTCTCTCTCTCTCTCTCTCTCTCTCTCTCTCTCTCTCTCTCTCTCTCTCTCTCTCTCTCTCTCTCTCTCTCTCTCTCTCTCTCTCTCTCTCTCTCTCTCTCATAATTACCAATCTGTCTCTGGCCCCCAGTGTACCTGGGTCATGCCCCCGAGAATGCTTCCTTGCACAGTGAGATTCCGGCAGCGGACAACAACAGCCGGCCAGGGGATCTCAATGTGAAGCCGTTCCAGAGGAACACAACGATGTTCGAAAACACACAGCCGCTCTATTCAGCCAATTACAACTCATTCACCCTGTTGTCTCCTCAAAATAATGGACCAGTGAAAGATGCCCGGAAAACAGAGTTACCGTAAAATCCCTCTTACAGTTGGATGCCAAATAGCCATTAGACACTCAGTTACCCATACACACGCACACACAACTATTTTTAGAAATATTTATATTATATGTTCTATATATAAAATATAAACACACATTCCATGTATTTTATGTCTGAACATTAAAATAGTAATCCTTATATGGAAATAGTAAAGATTTCCATGTGAATAAATGTCTGCTAAGTCACTGTATCGCTGGGTGAGGTAACGCAATGGTGATTGAGCCTATGGCCCACGCATGAACGCCTTTGTTATTGCAGTATTATGAAGGTTACTAACTGGCTGTCTGTGGCAACTCTATTGGTAACTATCTGAACAATAACTGCTATTCGCCAAAGTTGTCGCCAAAGAGAACGAAAAGGAACTTTATATGGTTTAAACTTAGCAGGCTAATGATGATTCTACTGATCCATGTAGCTTTAGTCCTGCTGGGGCTTGAAGTCAACCCCTTACCGGTAGTGACTATATCATATCATATCATCAAAATGTTCAAGTACTGTAAGTAATGAAGGAGGGAAGCTGCTTGTTGGGTCTCATTCAAAGAAGACTTCTGCTCACGGTGAAACCCCTGGGCCTTGTTTACCGAGCACTTTACACAAAACTAGGGCTGCATTAGCATATAATTGTTAGGCTTTCAGTTCAATGTTCAACTATATCCGCAAGAGAACCAAAACACTTTTACTGAACACTGGTATAATTCTGTCTGTCACGCAGTAATGCACCACTGTTGTGGGGTTTGCATTCATTATGGGTCTGTTTAAGGTCCATTGTCGGTTATGATTTTGTTATTCTGCCCCTTTTACTTTTGGTTTCTCCCACTCACACTGCCAGCAACATCTGCCTGTTCTCCATCTAACCCTGCACGGTGCTTTGGAAGGCACGCTCAACCAGAATGTGAAACGATGCTAAAGACTCACAATGAAGCCTGCAGACCATTGATGAAATACATACAGAGAATACAAAGCGTGAGGCCTTGATATAATTGAATAATACTTTGTGTTTTTGTTGAAGATGGACGAGATTGAAGAGGTTTGATGACACACACACACACACACACACACACACACACACACACACACACACACACACACACACACACACACACACACACACACACACACACACACACACACACACACACACACACACACACAAACTCTCTCTCGGTCTGCAAAATATCTCCTTACTCCCGTCTGCATCTCTGCTCTCCACCCCTGGTCATGTGCACCAGACGGCTCCTTGGACTACTAGCTCCTCTGTTAGGTCATCTGACAACAGGAGAGGTTGTTTAGGAAAACAGACCGCCGCCACGCTGAAGAGAGCCGGTGCCTCAGCAACATTTATTTGGGGATTTCCACCACACCCTAGGCCAGAGCTCGGATGACATTGAGGAGCACAATATGCCTTATATTACTAGTCCCCATATTCCCCACACACATTGTATCTGTGGCAGTGTGTGTGTGTGTCTGTCACACAAAGGTTGTGCAGCTATTAATAGATAGATATTAAGCATACACAACAGAGACCCAATAGATATTGAGTAGAACCAATAGGGAAACAATAGATATTTAGCAGGCAGTGGTCAAAAGACTGAGAAATGCAATCCGATCTGGCAGGTTGCACTACCTCCCCACTCCTGTTGAAATGTTTGCAGAATGTAAATGGAATGCGTTGCGTTACTCCTGATGATAAGTTTGCAGGATCTAAACTCTTCCCAAAACTCCCCTCTTCAACCTTTCCTACTGCCAGTGACCCCCCCCTCTTGTTCGTCTGCTCGTCTCCTTGAGTAATATTTGATTATGTTTTTTTTCGATTTCTATGTTAAATTAAATGTGTTATTATCATTAAAAGGTGCCAATTTCTTTTTGTTTCATTTGAAATACTCTGCACTTCTAATATTATAATATATTTTGTGGCACTTGTTTCATTTTTGCTTCTAGAAATAAAGTAATTGAAGTGTGGAGGTACCTTTTTTAGGCAACAGGATACACACAGCCTGAAATTTGGCCCATGACTGAAAACCGCTGCAACTCTTTAGCCTCCTTGTACATGGGCAAAGCATTAAATAACCTGCCAGTTTTGACTGACCTGCCACACCTGTATAGGCAGGATCACTGGGCATTTTGGCATCTACAAGTGTCTTCCCTGCAAAGAATTTCTACTTTCTCTTTTTGGGGGGTTTATCCTCTTTATTTTAAAGTTTCGAAGGATACTTTCTGATTTAAGAAATGTTCAATAGATTTCCCCCAAAAGGCTGCTGGTGCAGTACTCGTGCCTACCTCGTTGTCTGTGCCCACGTCCAGCATGACCGGCAGGCACTGCATGGGTGGCATGCCCCCACAGGCCGTGTAGAGAGCCAGCTTCCCCACCGGGATACCCATGCCGTAGCAGCCCAGGTCCCCCAGCCCCAGGATCCTCTCTCCGTCCGTCACGCACACGGCCTGTGAACAATCCCATCCGTCAATATCACCGTTCTCTCTTTCAACAACAACTGTTTGTTTTGCATACTGATTGAATGATATACTCAACAGAACACAGCAGATGGGACGCTTCGCCCACAATGGCCTACTCAATGTGGTGCTAAAACCTGCAAACATGTGCTTCTGTATTCCATTCGCTTGGGAGAGCATCTCGCATTTTTGGCACCCTTTCCCTGCTGCCCAACCTTGGAAAACATTTTCTGTCTCTTCAGGAGGGTGCTGGCACCTAGACGCTTTCCGCTCTCCCGGCGATGTATTCACAATAACAGCAAAGATGTTGTTCCTCTGAGGGTTTTCAGTGAGTAAAAGCAATCAATTGTGCCACACTTTATATTGTTAGCAGACGGCATTGGTTCATAGTGTTCCGCCCCAACACCAACAGGCTTATTCTTGTGATTAGTGACGCAGATGATGAATCGGCCAACCTTTTTTTAACGAGATCATTAGCGTGGCAATTTCAACATCTGTTCAGATTCCATTGGTTTGTTTGTTTGTTTCCACTCAAAGCACATTAGGCCGAGTCAGTGTATGGATGGAATAATAACCTATTAACGGTATAATGCAACACTTGCATGTTGATAATTACAATGAAGCGACCCACAGTGACCGTATTTCGCAACAACATCTGACCCTGTTCACCCTGTCTTTCGCCCTCCTGTTTTTGTCTGGGGTTGAAATGCCATCGTGCGTAGGTCATAATAGCCTGAGTCTCTGATAAGACTTTATTTCCAGATTAAGTGGGGAGCGGAGAGCACCGAGACAGCGCCGGGGTAAATGCCTACCTGTTGACAGCAGTTAGCAGGTGGCTCACGCTGCAGGTATGCCCGGCATGTCAGCTGTACCCGCAGCGTACCTTCGGGACTCATCATAGGGTTAATACCTATACATACTGATAATACAGCCAGCTCTGTGGAACGCCCGACTCCTGGTGCATAAGGGTCTTACCTAACATTAATGCCGGATGAATGTTTGAGTTGCTCTGCCATAAGCGTCTGGCTGCCCTCCCGATCAGACAGATTTCGGGCAGACCTGGTCCAGGTCAGGGTGATTACAACCGTTTATTTAATATGGGGCGGGTTGATAATATGATGGAGGAATGCTCCAATCGGAGCGATATTGAGGCATTTTCATGAACTACCAAGATGGCTGAAGACGTATGTCACACGTTTCGCTGCTCTGATTGGTTGTTAGTCTATCAAATTGCGCCCAGAGGCATTTCGGTCCCATCATCCATATTCAGTTCCCCCCCCCACCCAGCTATGGGTTAGAACCAAGATGGCCGCTAGGTGAAAAAGGCCCGTACCATGTTGTTGCTGGAGCTATGTCTTGGGTCATCGGCTGGAACGTGAGCGAGTTGAAACCCAGTCGAGTTGCGGCTGTTAACGTGCACGCGGTGAGGTTTGCTTACCCGGATGTCTTTCTCTGGCCAGCTCTGGAGCACGTTGGCGATGTGGCCGCGGTCATGAATAGTGATGAACAGGCCCCTATGGAAACAAAACCAAGATCACTTTGGTGAAGGGTCCCCCATTTTATTAAACACAAACCTGGTATTTTCACAAAAGCCACCTTGAATCAAACATTCAAAAGCTTTCTTTGAATACTTTGAAGTTTGTTTACTTGTATGCTACCTTTCTGCATCGCCCCTTTTCTCAATCAACAAAAGCAATTGAAATAACAGTGGGGCGTGCATTTTGGACATCAAGGCTGGACATAAGGCCTACCTATAAGAATCAATGAGTGTCCCCCAAATTCTCAAAAAAACAGGTGGAGGTGCCCTTAACTGTAGGATGAAAGAGGGAAGCATGTGTGGGAGGTCTGACACTACCCACCAAACCCATCTGGTGACTGGGCCCCATGGCGACATGTCGACAACATAAACAGCACCTTTGTACAAGTAACAGCTTTTAAGGTGCATCTACTGAGCCATTCGCGGGCTATGCTGGTGGTGAAAAAAAACCCGTCAAATACACATTTGAAAAGTGGCTGGTATGTAGAAAGAATATATAAATACAACGGGAAAAATAGAGACGCCTTAGATTAGACTTTTCCCGTCAGATCCGAAAAATAGACATCAAACACTTTATTGTTGTTTACTTTAATTTATTGAATTGAAGGAATTGAATAGGCCTGAGCTCCAGAAAAACAATTATTTTATATGCGTTATATCCTTTATATGAGGATGTGTACCCAGGGCTTCACATTTAAGAGTTGTTGACCAAAAATCGAAAGCAATCAATTACAGGGTTATGAGTGATTCTGATGGACATGGAGGTGCTGGAGCTGAAGGATCGGCTGGTGACCCAACAACCTGATGGTCAGGAAATGTCTCTTTGAGGAAGATCAATGCAGATCTTGTTATCCCTCTATTCATCATGCCAAAATATAGAAGAAGCAAAATTTTTACTCGTCGTTACTCCTTGCGAAGCAACATTTATTGGGGCCATCAGGAGAACTGCCATCGGGGGAACCATTTATCTTTTTACCCTTGACAGCCCAGAGGAAAATGGGGAGGCAGAGCAGAGATGATAAGAGGATGGGAGGAGGGGGTTTGGCATGTCAGTGACACATTCCAGTGTTTGCGTCATGAAAAACCCTAAAGTGCATATAGACACACACTGCAATGTCTAATATTGTAATCATCTGGTCTATGTATAATATGCCAGCAGGGAAGATCCTTAAATACATGTATCTGTGAATGCATCATTACTGTGGCTACTCGTTCCTCTATACTGGACAAGCTTGAACAATAAATCATTGTATAAAGTCTGAAAAACATCAGGGCCCTTTCTTATGCGGGGTTCACACTACAGGATAATTAGCCAGATTTGGTCATTTCCGGCCAGCAAAGCCCTAATTTCTTAATGGTTCTCCCGATTTTCTTGCCAGATTACCCTGTGGTGTGGAGTATGTTAAGAGTGTCCTTTAAAGATCTAAGCCCTCTGTTGGGGAAACAGTGGCAACTGTGTGAGTGCTCAAACGGGGGAATGCCGGCAACCTTGCAAAGCCATGTAGCAGCCAGCCAGGGGCCAGAGCAACACCCAGCACTGTGACCCAAGAACCGCTTCCTGGCCAAACAAAGACACTTGGGCCCCGAGTGCTGACCCATGTCTATGGCGGGGGGAGGAGTGGCCCTCAACCCACAACAGAGTCTCAGACCCCGCCAAACCAGCGCCGGGCATGGAAACCTCTCAGGCCCTGTTTGCAAGATGCAAGATCACAAATGACGTTTGCTGACAGAATGGGCACAGATTACCCAAACGGTGACGGGGGGACTGTGGAAATATCTGCAAAAAAGTGTTGTAAATCTAGGTAAGCGAGATTAAGAAACCCCTCAGGGAAGATATTTTGACAGATCCCCAAAGGTGCTGCAGTGTTGTCTGTTGGCTGTCCATCATAATGCAGCATAATGAACAGATTTAGAAAAATGTGTATCTCTAGAAATACAGATTGGCCTGTTTTTTGCCCATTACCAGAGGGAATAGTTATGAAATGGAACCCTACAGTGAAAAAAACATTACACATCAAATTGGTGAGCACTGGCAACATGGGAGCCAGTATAGAAAACAATTTCGTAAGGCTGTTCCCTGTTTCAGGAATTCACACAATTCAATCCAAGCCCACAACTATAAATTGTGAAAGCAGATATTTCCCACAGAACATTCTGGGTGATACTTTAATTTTCTATATAATTGGAAGTAGTGAGAGAGTAACTTCCCACGTCCAGAATAAACCGGGACCTCTCCAGCAACCATCAGCCACCTGCCCCACACAGTCATCTTTCCCCAACAGCTGTTCCCGCCACACTAATTATTTCCATTAAGCTGGAAACTGCCCACCAATGTCCTAATACTGGACATCCAGCCAGGTCGCCCAGAGAAAGCACTCACAGCCCTGCGTCTGTTGGACGGGTAACATGATGTAACTCCACACCAATAGTGTAGATAGAGACATGTAGCACCCTGACTTTGATCCTATCCGATGCTGCTGTCATTGCTTTGGCCAATTGTATGCTTGGACAATGTCATGGATCCTGTTTGAGTTTGAGCTGGACAAAAGTATGTTTTTGAGTGAGTGAGAGGGTTAGCAGGCTCCGACATGCAATTCAGATTTCTGTACACACAGCAAAAGAATGGAAAAGAATGTTCCGATGCCGTCACCACAGAAACAATAAACAATTAAACTGCACAGTTCTTTTGATTTTAGTTCAGTCTGAGGCTTCATACTGTAATTGGAAAAAGCACAAATGTAATCCGAGAAATCACCACCCTTTGTCCAAAAAAGTTTACTAAAAAGAAGATGGGATAGGTCATTTTCCATGTTGAGCTCTTTGACTTTGTAGGAGCTTTACTCCAACATTAACACAGTGGATTCCCAGACCAGTCTGAAATAACATTTCATTACAGCTAGGCCATTCGACAATTGAACACACCAGAAGGAAGAGGGGAGAGAAAATAAATGTCAGACAGTTCCGAGAAAACGTATCTTAAACTATAACACATTCTGCAAATTGGTATCTGATCTAGGTCAGTGACGATGGTGCTGCACCTCTCTGAAAGAGACTTATCTTACAGAGCATCTCCAAAGAAGAACAACTCACACTACTGACATAATGTGCTAATGTACCATTGGCCACTGATGAAAAGTGAACTTTTCTTAAGACACTTCTGTTTGATGGAACATGAACAGAGAAACAAAAGGGTGCACCGTCCCGTCGACATACAACGTTCTATACATTCAAAACCATTATTTTCAATGAGAGCCCTCACATCACGCTAGAACCAACTATAATAAGAGAAATCTATAAATGTATGTATCACTGTCCTCGATTTCAACTTACTAACTGTATTTGATATTTTTTCCAATACAGAGATCCAGCAAACCATCTAAACACATCACCCGTCACACCACACACACACACACACACACACACACACACACACACACACACACACACACACACACACACACACACACACACACACACACACACACACACACACACAAAAAGGATCTGCAAAGAATCTCCTCTTGGGCCGGATGCGGTGGCTGACCGGCCGCGCAGAAGGACTGACGGCACGGTATTTCAGACGTGAGGTTAGGGGACTCACATTTCTCCCCAGCGTCTCGGAGTAACTGAGTGCAACTTAATAATATAATGGCCTCAGCAGAGCATAGTTAAAGTCTGCCTAATATGCCAATGCAGACCAACTCTCCCCCTGTGAAGGGCTGTGTGCACAGTTAAAGACGGAAAGAAAGAGGCCTGTAAATCGTTGCTCTGCTTGCCAATCGAGACGAGTTAAAGGGCGGGATGCTGTTATTACGGGCTTCCGCTATCACCCCGCTAAGATTTTACAAACTGGAGGTAAAACTAATAAGCAACACCCCAATGCTCTTTGCACCTCTTCTGAGACAGATCCAGGAGGTTTGGCTTCCAGGCCATTTCTTTTACGGACCAGGGGACATTTAATAGTGCAGCTGTTGCAACACATTCAGGGTAAACTATGCCTAAAGTAAGTAAAGCTAAGTTTGATTGTTAAAGTGAACCCAACGTGGGTGTGAGAGAGAGACAGAACGGGTCGGTCCTCATAACAGAGCTCAAAATGGAGACACCCAATCAAATGCTATTCACGAACTTAAAAATAGCTTATTACAAGGCAACTGTACTGCAACATAATCAAGAAAAGGTCACAGAGGGGATGGGGGCCTAATGGAAAGGGGGAAACAAAACATAGGAGAAAAGAAACCACATATTTATTTATTTCCAAATCTGTGAGAGCAGAAGGACCCACAGCTGTTTCCACATCAGAATACTGAGCAAACAATCTGCAGTAAAAATGAAATGCAAATATAACTAGAACTGCAAGCAGTTATGCAGGGGTCCAAGAAGTGTGCATTTCGCCGGCACAACGCGACAAGAAATGTGCATTTCGCCGGCACAACGCGAAGCATGTGTTCAAAACGCTACCCTGAACTGGTCAAGAAATGTGGGAGGAGTAGCAAAAATGCAGTTTAGCGGTTTTCGCGATTTTGCGAAAAAAAATTATAGACGCAAATGGGCGTGGCCTATGCCAAAAGATGCAGCAGACTCCAGTGAATAAGTGGGTACAAGTTTTTGACTGTGGGAGGTTCGGTGTGGGAGTTATAGAGGTGGAGGGGTCGCTGTTATATTTAAAAATGATTTTCAGGGGAAACAGATGTTATTTGGTGATTTTCCATCATTCGAATACCTTTGTGCTGTATTGAAATGCTCCCCCAGAGTTCTCCTATTAATTATTTACAGGCCACCCACATACTCTGCAAATTTTTTCGATGAATTCACAGAATTATTGTCTAGCATCTCCACAGACTTTGACTGTCTAGTTATTACTGGTGACTTCAATTTTCATACTGATGATTTGAATGACAAGTGTGCAAAAAAACTTTTTACCATTTTGGACACATTTGAACTGTCCCAACATGTGAAAGAGACTACTCATTGTAAGGGCCACACTCTAGACCTGGTTATCACAAAGGGCCTCAATGTTTCTGATCTCTCTGTGACTGATCCTTCCTTGTCTGACCACTTTTGTGTTTTCTTTAATATATCTTTTATTCCCAACATACAGACAAAATCAAATACTGTCAAAAAACGGTATATCAATGAAGAATCGTATGTACTTTTTTAGAAAGGCCATCTCCTTACTACCACCTCTCAACCCATGTTCTGCTGATGATCTTGTAGAAAACTTTAATTTGAAAATTTTGAAAGTCATGGATGTCATTGCACCTTACAAGGTTAAAACGATTTCTGGAAAGCAAAAGGCACCCTGGAGAAAAGCTGCTTCTGTAACAGCACCGAAAAAAGAATGCAGCAAGGTTGAACGCATCTGGCGTAAAACAAAACTTCATATTCACCATGATATCTACAAAGAGAGCCTCCGTGCCTACAATTCAGACTTAAAAAGTGCTAGAGAAACATTTTTCTCCAATATCATTAAATCCAATAATAATAATGCAAAAACCCTATTTGCAACTGTTGACAGACTGACCAACCCCCCAACACAAATTCCACCTGATCTCCATTCCACGCAGAAATGCAATGAGTTTGCAGCTTTTTATACTGATAAAATTGAAGGCATCAGACGCGCCATCAATATCTCCACTTCATACAAAAATGTTGGACTACCACCCTGTTCAGGCAAAAGTAACATGGCAGGGATGGCATGCTTTAATGTTATTGACTCTAAAATTCTTGTGGAAACTGTTACACAACTAAAGCCATCCACCTGTTGCCTTGATTCTTTACCTACCAACCTCTTTAAGAATGTTTTTGACTGCCTAGCAATAGACATATTGCAGATAGTTAACAACTCTCTCCAGTCAGGCAACTTCCCAAAAGCCCTGAAAACTGCAGTTATTAAACCCCTTTTAAAAAAGCGGAGCCTAGATACCTCTATTATTAACAACTACAGACCAATATCAAATCTGCCCTTCATAAGTAAAATCATTGAGAAAGTTGTCCTCCAGCAACTTAATCACTTCCTGGCATCAACTGGTTGTTATGACACCTTCCAATCAGGATTTCGACCCCTGCACAGCACTGAGACCGCCCTCATTAAAGTTGTAAACGACATCCGTCTTAACACAGACTCTGGCAAAACCTCAATACTAATGCTTCTAGACCTCAGTGCTGCATTCGACACTGTAGACCATACAATATTTTTGGACAGGTTAGAAAACTGGGTGGGGCTTTCAGGCACAGTCTTAAATTGGTTCAGATCCTACCTACAAAATAGGAACTACTTTGTTTCCATCGGCGACTTTGTATCAGAATCAACCAACGTGATGTGTGGAGTCCCACAAGGTTCGATCTTAGGACCCTCTTTATTCAACATCTACATGCTCCCACTAGGGCAAATCATGCATAATAACAATATTGACCATCATTGCTATGCTGATGACACGCAAATCTATGTATCGCTATCACCAAATGACTATCGGCCCATAGATCTGCTGTGCCAGTGCATTGAGCAAGTGAAAGACTGGATGTGCCGAAATTTCCTTCAGCTAAATGAGGATAAAACAGAGATAATTGTATTTGGTGCTAAAACGGAAAGGCTTAAAGTAACCCAACACCTTCACTCTCTGTCCCTGAAAACCTCAATCAAAGCCAGAAACCTAGGGGTTATCATGGATTCTGATTTACATTTCGAAAGTCACATCAAATCAGTTACAAAATCTGCATATTATCACCTTAAAAATGTAGCAAGACTTAGAGGGCTCATGTCCATCGAAGACTTACAAAAACTTGTACATGCCTTTATCACTAGTAAGCTTGATTACTGCAATGGTCTCCTTACAGGTCTCCCAAAACAAACTCTAAGGAAGCTTCAGCTTGTTCAGAATGCTGCTGCTAGAGTTTTAACAAAGACCAAAAAATGTGAACATATTACACCAATTCTTAAATCGTTACATTGGCTTCCTGTAGGTCAGAGAATTGATTTCAAAATCATGTTGCTAACCTATAAATCCCTACATGGTTTAGGCCCAAAATATTTAACTGATATGCTTCCACTACATAAGCCTTCTAGAACACTAAGATCTTCTGAGACCAATCTGTTAATTAACACGAAACATGGGAAAGCAGGATTTAGTTACTATGCAACAAATAGCTGGAATAAACTCCCTGAGGATTTAAGACTTGCCCCAACTCTGAGCACCTTCAAAACAAGATTGAAGACTTTTATGTTTGCTTTAGCTTTCTGCTAAATCTTAAATACTTTACCTTTATTTTACTAAAATGCCTTTTTAACTTTCCCTTTATTTTCTATTTTTACCAGAAAAATACATGACATTTGCTGAGGTTGTTTGTTGTTTGCCTTTGGTTCTTGGCTAGAGTCCTAGAATATTGTAATAGATTGTCCTTAAGGTCGGGTTGTGGTCCCGACTTGGGTTCCAGAGAGTCTGTTGATCTGATCTTAAATAACTTTCAATTTAATTTTCTCACTTTCTTAAATACATTGCACTTTCCTTTTTAACTTTCCCTTTATTTTCTATTTTTACCAGAAAAATACATGATCTGATACCAGAGAGAAAGGATAAGGGTTTGAGACCAATAATCACTGAATATACGAAGAATTGTGTTTAACTCTTTTGAGAAGAGGTGTATAAGGGTTAGAGTCCTGAGTTTGTATAAGGGTTAGAGTCCTGAGTTTGTTTGTATAAGGGTTAGAGTCCTGAATTTGTATTTGTATAAGGGTAAGAGTCCTGAGTTTGTATTTGTGTAAGGGTTAGAGTCCTGAGTTTGTTTGTGTAAGGGTTAGAGTCCTGAGTTTGTATTTGTATAAGGGTTAGAGTCCTGAGTTTGTGTGTGGGTGGAATTCTGAGACTGAGCTCCGTGGGAGACGTTTCCAAGTTCTGTCTGGGTTAGAGTCCTAGAATCTGGATTGGAGTTCCAGAGAAAGGACCAAGTTCCTTTAGGTCGGGTTGTAGTCCCGACTTGGGTTCCAGAGAGACTGTTGATCTGATCTTAAAAATTGCACTTTCAATTTTACTTACTAAAAAGCCTTTTTAACTTTCAATTTAATTTTCTCTTAAATACATTGCACTTTCTATTTTACTCATTTCTTTGCATATGTTTTCTTTTACTTATCTATTATTTTATTTTATTGTATGACAATGTTTATATGTGAAGCACTTTGAGTCTGCCTTGTGTATGAAAAGTGCTATATAAATAAAGTTGCCTTGCCTTGCCTTGCCTTGCCTATAGCCCCAAACGCATCTTTCCTTGGTATAGCGCCACCTAGTGGCCGGCGTGTCTGAATTTGGTTATCTGAGTAGCGGTGCCGTACCTGGTTCTAGTCATGCAATTGGCGCGTGTGCACCATTTACGGTTTGGGCTGTGGTTCCACTTTCACGGGGAGGTAGTATAATAATAATAATCCTTACAAAAACAATAGGGATCCAACCTGTTGGCTTGGACCCCTAACAATCCCATTGCATTGCAAATGGGAGCGAACAGACGTATGATGGATAGATCAGCCTTCAAGTTGTATCAGTTCACTGGTAGGCTGATCTATCATATAATCAGGGTGGACACTGGCTGTAGCAGCTTATCACACAGCTTGGGGTAAAATATGGGTCCTTTCAAGGATACGAACCAAGGCACTTTGAGAATGCAATGCATTGGGGTTCCTCCTCTGCTTCAATTCAGAGGAAGACAATAGAGAATTGAGAAAGGAAATACAGGCAACCAGGACTGCATGTGGATGCCCACATGCTTTCTGGGCAAACCTTACTTAAAACAAGGAAAAATCCCCATTGCCTGAGAGATTCCTGTTGAAGAAATTAAGCCCGGCTGAACCTGGGGAACTAGATGAGAATCAGCCCCCCCCCCCCCCCCCACACACACACACACACACACACACACACACACACACACACACACACACACACACACACACACACACACACACACACACACACACACACACACACAGACAGACAGACAGACAGACAGACAGACAGACAGACAGACAGACAGACAGACAGACAGACAGACAGACAGACAGACAGACAGACAGACAGACAGACAGACAGACAGACAGACAGACAGACAGACAGACAGACAGACAGACAGACAGACAGACAGACAGACAGACAGACAGACAGACAGACAGACAGACAGACAGACAGACAGACAGACAGACAGACAGACAGACAGACAGACAGACAGACAGACAGACAGACAGACAGACAGACAGACAGACAGACAGACAGACAGACACACACACACACACACACACACACACACACACACACACACACACACACACACACACACACAGTTAGGCAAAATTAGGTTTTTGTGTGGGCTGCTGAGTCACATTTAATGTCACATTCCTAGAAGAGGGGTTTATTCAGGGACTTTGGGGCTTGCGTGCCAGCCGTTGTGCCAGGACTGACTGCAGAAAGGTTTATTGGTGAAGGTTGTTTAATTTTGGTGGTGATGGGCCGGTAAAGGGCAGGAATAGGAAAAAAATGCTATTAGCATTAAATAAAAAAATAAAATAGTCACTCATATCAGAAAGACAATGGAAAGCTGTTTTCCATCAAATTAATATCAAATAATAATTTTACAGAAACAATGGTTTGGGGCTCAATAGTCTCAGTAGCTCACGTTATGAAAGCGGATTCAATGATTTGCGGTTGTCTGGGAAGATTGTATGGAAGATGCTGCTAGGTCTGATTTAAAACAGAAGGGTAAAATTGAATTTTTCCTTTTGAACATTTGGCAAAACATTTGCACTCATCGATAATGACTCATCATGCCTCATTTTCCATTCAAGAATTATTTTATGAATTTCATACTCCGGCTTACTGATTAACAAATTGAGCGCTATGGCATTAGGTATAGCTAGGCTATACCTTTCAGTCAAAGCAATGGAATCTAAGATTGAGTAGAAGGACTTTAAACTCATTGATATAGTATCACATCAATATAATCAATCTAGGATAATCAGTTGGGGTATGTCACTGACTGTAAACAGAAACCAGAATATTAGGAAAACAAATAGTATGCATTTTTTTACATAATCCATTTCAACCTATAGCAATAGGGAGCCAATTAACATTGCAAAATACCCATCACTGGTGTCAATTTTAAGTCACAGCTACTACATGCGACCCAAATAATAAATTGTGGAATAGAGAGGCTGATTAGTTTCAACGTTTCTCTCCATACAATTTATTTCACCCAGAAGAATGTGCACTGACAAATATATCACCATGGGTGGTCATATTCAACCCCAAGTCCACAGAATTGATGCCTGTGGACTCAATCGTTCTCGGTGTCTATTAAACAGTGTACTTAACAACTTCATAAAACCTGACCTTTGACCTCTATAGCATCCTTGGCTAACTGAAAAAGAGATCCGACTAAGCTTAATATAATACATTTTTTAAGAACTTCTATTCCCGTCCCCGGTGTTTCTTATCCTTAAGAAATACCGGAGATTTGCCATGGAGCAGTTTAGAATTAACTTGAACTCTTAAGAACAAATGTAAAAGCAGTTTGTGTGATGTAAAACATCGAGGAGGTTCTAATTATAACACAGGTCTGATCCAGGGACTTACTCAGTTCACTTTGTGTTCCCATAGTTTATAGGGACCTTGGGAGGTGAGGTCATGTTAACCTGTTCAATTTATAGTCCATTTGAAATAACGTTTTGGCTGTTGTGGTTTTCCACCATCAAGTACGAGTCATTGGCGTGTTTACATTGAGAAAACTTTAAACCCTGTCATAAAACCTGCACAGGAACTTACATGGACAGGTCGAGCAGGGTGCAGGGAGATGGCCCGCCTCCAGGCCCGCTGAAACCCATTTCCAACAGCACTGCCAGCCATGAAACCAACTATGGGTTGACTGACGAGAAATGCATTAAATAGGTTTTGATCAAATAAACAACTGCATTGTTGACACTGTCCCAATAAAAGAGCATTGTAAATCAACGTCAGGGTTAGTGTTGCTGGGAAGGTCTCACGTAAACAGTGCTGCTCTCTCTGCATAGTGTGTGTGAATTGTGGCGAGTGTGGGGTATTGAGTCTGACCGTAGCATTTGATAAATGTCTAAATTGTTTGTAGTGTTTCAGAAAGGTCCACAAATTGAATTGGTTGCTCTTGAGTCAATACAATTCCAGTCAGGATTGAATGTCAAAACCAAGAAATTTGGTTTTCAACCTCCTTTGTGCAAGCCATTGGATGGAAATCAATGCTACCTGGAAGGAGGTAAGAATATGCCAAGTGCTAAGCATGGATATCAAATATATCTTATTAGTTAATGATTACAGAAATATTGTCATATCTCCGAAGGTGTTTATCTAAGGGCCGATTATAGTGGTTGTATCTGGTGGCCTCAGTGTTATCAGTAGTGAGGAGGGCCCCGCAGAGGTTTGGAATCTGAATTGCGTCACTTCGCAGTATATCAATAAGAGCAATGAGTTCAGATCTTGACTATCTTCAGTTCACACAGACAGGCTAAGCGACGCACAATCATACAACCATAGACCCAAACATAAAACATTAACCGCTCCTGAGCAGACTGTGAAATCATCTCCATGACAGTGGAGGCTAGTCACAGAAGAGTTTTTGCAGACCTGTGGAGGAATTTACTTTCTGTCACGAGGCCGGTGCTAAGTATTGGTAATAGAATAAAAAGTTTTACCGGAAAAAGCCTAGCCAGTCCAGTAAATCTACGGACAGTTGGATTGTGTGACTGTCTGTCTTTCAGCTCGCATTATCCTCACTACATAGGTCAAACTTCTCATAACAACCATGGCTTCTAACCTTCCCTCTACCACTACCACCACTGTTCTCTGTAAAGGTGTCATGGAAGCAAGACCTCAGATGGAATGGAGAGCAACAGGCACATTTGTAAAGAGCCACTTAGATGTTGTATTTTAAACAACATCGGCAGGGACAACATTAAACCGTTGAAGCACAAATTAAACACAAAGCCAGAAATTGCAAGTGACTGGGGTGAGTTTTTCCACCAATTTTCATGGTTGGGAAACAATACTTCATTCAACATGTTTCCAAAGCCTGGCATGACAAAATGGACTAGTCACTCATACCAAATACTTCCACATAACAAATTTCATGTAAAAATGTCACTGCTAACAGCTGCACACTTCATAGTAGTACATTGAATAAAAAAAATGTTTTCAATTCTTTTTACTGATTATGAGATCAATCAGATTTGGTTTCATATACACAGCAAATTACTTTTGAATCTGGAAATGTGTCTTAGAATGTTTATTTCGGATTGTTAAGTATAATCCAGCTGTTTAAATTCATTGCCCTTTTCAGTTTTATCGATACGGAGTGAGGAGCTGCGTGGTGCTCAAAACAGGTCCTCTGTAATCATAATGAAGCGCTTATCTCAGACACTTGTCTCCATGTAGGCTTGAGCCTGATTACTCTGCGTTAACAACCCTATTGTTAAGCTTATTATCAGCAAGGCCACACTTGACTCCACACGCCACTATCAAAGTGCCCATGCACTTTGGTAGTGATCTACCTTTCGTTAGATATTAATAATGGCCTGCATCTCACCAACAGAAGGTTAGATGATCCGCATGGCTATCAATAGATGTTTACAATGACCTGAATCTCCTCTGGCCCTCAATAGAAGGCAAAATCGTCTGCATGGCTGTTGGGCAAAATCATGTTTTTCTTTTTTTAAAGTGTGTCTTATATGATCGTGAATAGGTTAGTTAATGCCATTTACCTTAAAAAAGTTTCTCCTATTCTTTCTACTCTGCTCCGAACTCAGGTCCCGTCGTGCATTTCATATACAACATTGCTCAAAGCCTCCTCAAGAAAGTATACAAGCTTAAAAGATAGTATCACAAAGTTGCTTTGGGCAGTAGCCATCTGGATAACACCGCCCCCTCCTTCCTTGAACTCTCAGCCCAAAACACTTAATTTTTTCTTCATAGTATTCACAGGGGTTTACTTGCACATTTTCACATTCTTGCGATTTTACCTGATAGAAGCCATTACCAGCAGCTGATCTGTAGCGCTGCTGTTAAGCGATACAAGGCACGATGGAAATAAATAAAATAATTTATAAATTAAGAATGAAAAAAACAATTAGATTTTGAATTGAATTGAATTTGGATCTGTGCCGCTAAGCAACTGTGTTCAAATAGCCTGTCCCAGGCTACCCTGATTTCTCTAGCTAGCCTATACTTGTATCTGGTTGTCTTGGGAACTTGGTTGGCAAGCAACTAGAGGTTAGGCATCTTCCCAAAGGATCTGACTGCGGGCATTAGACTAGGGCCATTGAGAATCAAACCCAGCACCTTTCAGAAGCCGGTCAAATCCCCTACCCCACCAATCTATCCTGCAGCTATAATAATGACACTCAAATTGATTCAAGATGCGACCACTCAGAAGCTGTGACCGGCCACAATGTATAAGTTATAACCTATTCAGTACCTTGCATCACAATGGTGTACTAACCAATGCCTCCAAGGGAACAGAGACCCCATTTATGCTCAGAACAGACATTGACACACAACATAATTTGTGCAATGAAGTCAAAATGACTTAGGTAAGTATTTTTGACTGTGTAAACCCATTAGCCCCTAAACCAATTAAAAGCAATACCCATGTCCACTAATCGCATGACGATATGAATGTATTTCTTTCACAGATTCAATTTTCCTTGTAACCCTGCCTCGCGCCCATCGGGATCAGTGAATCAAGCATCTTTTAACGCTTAATGACACTTGAACTTTTTCCTTGGAGCCTGGCATTGAAGTGTTTAGTCTGCGAGGGACAGATGAAAGCGTGCAGTAGTCAGGTTCACCAGAAAGAGGGTGTCTCGCACACAAAGCGTCCTTTATACCCACGAGCCAGCGATTAGAGTGGTCTGATCTGAGAAGTAAGACCTCTGTTCTCTGGTGTATGCGTGCGTGTGCGCATACGTGCACGCATGTATGCATGCACTCAAACACAGCTGGTCCAACATACAATATCAATGGAGGAACATTTGAATTTTCTCTTTTTTTCCCCAATACCATGACAGTATGGCAGCCACGTTATTGCTCAGTTGTCAGAAGATAAGTGTTTTGAACCCATTCAAAGTATCTGCAGGAAAGGTTTTAGTGTACGGCTGACATCATCTCAAGCTAGCCACATATACCAATTCCCCCTCAGCCCTAATGATTTATAGTGTGTATTATTAGATTGCAACATTTCTGGAAAACAATTAGGAGGACATGGCCAGAATTTTTACCAGTAAATTAAAGATGGACAACCTTATTAAATAATGCACATGACATGAACATTTGAAGCACACTTAGTAATTATGCCTAAATTTAAATTGATTCATGGATGAAACTAAGATACATGAACCCTGTCTTGATACGAGCAATCCCTCCTCTTATTATGAATGCTCAAGAACCACATGTTACGACCAACTCTCCCATCACTCCAAGGGCTTTCAACCTGTGCCAGATCAGATTTGTTCATACATCTGCTAACTCTACACACAGGTTATCACAATCAGAGCATCTGAACATTCTTTTTTTTTATTATCACATCCTGAATGATTTCCCAGCCTTATCCGGTCTTCAGGAGTTGGAACCTCATCAATTCTTGTAGTGGTTATAAAAATCGGAAGGAAATAGGTCCCTTTTACATGGGTAGTGTTTCCACATCAACCATGCAAACAAACTCTATTCAAATTACTCAAACTAAACTTGTGTTCACAGCAAGATTTACACTCAGAGTAAATATAAATATTTGTTTGTCTCTTGTTTGTCCCCATTAACGGTATTGATTTTGTAGTGTTATATATAGGCTGGCTATCCTCTTTGCCTTAATGTACTGTACCCCCGCATCCCAATTTGTCTCTGTAGCATATCTTCATGCATATTGTCTTTATATGTGTGAGGTATTCTCGGTCTCCCATTGAATGAAGTTGTCTGCACTTCTGACAGTCCTATCCTCTCGCCTGCCTCCCCCACACTCATGCCAGCATTCCTTCTCCTTGTTAGTGCTTCCCTCTCTGTTCATGGAAGCGTTCTCTTGTCCATCAGGAGGCTTAGGGGAGGCTGTCAGATGTAGGAATGTACAGCCTGTTTGAAATTTTATGTAAAGGAAAAGGGCTACACATAATAAAATACTAAAATAATATCAGCTTGTCTATTTTTAATGAGGCTCAAAGAGCTTTGACAATTTTTTCAGGGAAAAGATCAACATTGAAACGAGTGGAGACACTTAACCTAGCCCTTGAGACTGATGAACTACTACCCTTGCTAATAGTCCATATGTATACGATTTCTACACAGGGTAGTAAAGGGGCGAACGGTTGTCACTAACCAACAAATCAACTTTCACTCCTCCTCCGTCTCTTTCCACAGGGCCCCCGTATGAGAAGAGTATTGCGTTCTGGCTCCGAACCGGCCGCTGGAGCCAGCGAGGCCTGTGTTGTTTTCTCGCTGGTGTGCTGTTCACCGAGCCCCCGAGATGCCTGATACCCAGAGTCCTAACCTTCCAGCCCACGCACCCTGGCAGTGGCTGCTGGCGTGCTGCTCTTCAAGCCGAGGGGGGAGAATAAAACCATTCCTCCGCCCGGGAGCATCGGTTAGGGAATACACTCAGAAGAATATTTTCCACGTGGCTCTGAGAAGGTTGGGAGGAGGAAAAAAGCTGGGTTGTCCGCTAACATTTGGTTGCATGACCGGGGATGGATATGGTGGCCTGGTTATTTACCTGTATCCAAGTTACGCATTCAAAATACACAGTCGTGATCCAGCCTTGTCTGTTTTATATGAATAAGTTAAGACTGTAGAGACTTGTGTGGTGTGCTTGATTTCTTAACTGCTCATCAACGGCTGCCTGATCCAATTTGTTTTACACCACCCATAAGTTGCCTTTTGTATGTGAATACAGTTACATTGGGACTCTGCAGGCTTCCGGGCAGTCATTCAGCAGGTATTTAAGTGCACTGACAGCGGAACATGAGCATGCCGATGACAGACGGTTGACTAGGGTGGTCTGCCTTCCCTCCGTTGCAGTTAACTAACACTTCTAGTCAAGTGCATACGATCAGAGGAATAGGGTCAAATCACATGTGAGTAAGTGCGTGCATGCGTGTGTGTGTGTGTGTGTGTGTGTGTGTGTGTGTGTGTGTGTGTGTGTGTGTGTGTGTGTGTGTGTGTGTGTGTGTGTGTGTGTGTGTGTGTGCATGCGTGCGTGCGTTGTTCCTCACCTAGGTCTCCGGAATGTCAGGCCGTAGAGCTGGCAGGCCAGGCCCACAGTGGGTGTGTACACGATGGGCATGTACTTCTCGATGTCAGACGTGAGCACCCTGTAGAAGAGTTTCTCGTTGCGATCCTGGAGCCCCATCAGAAACACGTATCTAGGAGAACAGAACATGATGACAGGGAAGGGGAGCACACCGCCATGTTAATCTCCAACATTGCAGTACAAAATCTGGAGACCGAGGGTTTCATCAAACACAGATGCAAACGCGTGTGACCTTGAAGAGGCCTGTCATGTCATAGTAGGATTGCTGGATCAGAAGTTCGGCTGTAACATAGTAGGACTTCTGGGTGAATGGTTCTGCCCTGCAATAGTAGGACAGCTGGATCAGAAGTTCTGCTGTAACATAGTAGGGCTGCTGCCTCTGGCCCAACATGGGCAGCAGAACTATGCTAGAATGGGGGCATCTTTATCACAGAACTTTCACTCAAGGCCTGAGAACAAGAAGCCTCTTGTGGTAAGAAAAAACATACTAAGCCTTTCTGCTATTGGCCAGTGTGAAGCAGCCATGCTGTACATGCTACTGACAGCAGTTCTTTGATGACAACCCCCCCCCCCCCCCCCCCCCGCCCCCACACACACATACATAGGTACGCAAACATTCATCTTGTTCCAGGCGTTCTCATATCATGAAACCTCAAACAGGGTGCTCCTAACATGGGTTTACTGCTGAGATAGAGGGAGGGATGTTCAGTTAAATGGGTTTAGTGCTGAGACAGAGGGAGTGAAGTTCAGTTACAAGGGGTTTAGTGCTGGGATAGAGGGTGGGACGTTCAGTTACATGGGTTTAGCGATAAGAAAGAGGTAATATCCGTCTCCTTCACTTGTTTCGGATATTGCTCCTTCAATTTCTACGTTAAAGAAACTCCATGTTCCTTCTCCTTGTCTTTGCTTTTGTCCTTCTCGTCCTGTTCTTGTTCTTCTCACTACGGGGACTGTGTACTGGCATGCCCAGCTCATAGGGAAGAAAGAGAAACTTAATTGTGTTGCAGTAGAGCGGGAAAACAATTCATGACACTCGCTGTCAGCCCTCAAGTTAGCGGGGCCAATGAGCTTTTACGATGTCAACTCCCTCACACTGGCGGTGGGGTTGACCTATTGTGGATCTTATTGTTGGCGAGTATGCAAGTGTGTCCAAGCCCCTAGAGAAGTCCTTCAGCTTCCTAGGTTTAGTAACTGTAGAAGGAGCTTGTCCCGCCCAGGAGACAGGAGCATATGGCATTTAAACGTGGACACGGGATCGATGTTTCCTTAGCAACTCTGGCCTGCCCTTTGTAGGTATTCCACTGATGCTGCCAGAAGAAATCTCAATCAATTAAGTGGAACGCACCACGGGAACCGGCTTTTCCACACTCATTCTTAACTTGTGTGAACGCAACCATTTTTCCAAGAGGGGATTGTGAATTCAGGGGTTTCCCATATTACCATATTCCCCGATGCAATGTTTTTGTTGGCCTAACCTCGCAAATAAACGTTTCCTCCAGTCGACAAAACGTTCATTGTACACACTTAGCCCACTCTTTCATTCCAGTCAATTATCGTTTCAACTTGAAAGGATTGCGAGCTTGTTTGAAATCTTCTTAAAAAAAGGGCTTGAGAAATGCCTTGGGGCTGCTTCGTTTTCCTTTTCTTTAATTCCCAAGACGGTTGGTATTTTGGAAAGGAGCGATGCATAACATTCAGTGAGCCTGAGATCTGGCCATTAGGCCAAGTGACAACAAAATACCAAAAAAGGGCTGGGGGAAAACAGATTGCATGCAAACACGGCCTGGGTTGAGAAACAGCAGACAAATATCCGTCTTTAGTCCTGCTGGACCAAAGCCCGCAGCTGGAAGGCACTCAGCATCAAGCAGACGGATCGCCATAGTGACATGGATAGGGCATGGGAATGGCCACATAGAGCTTGTAATAGCTTTTGAATTGTACCAACAGGCTGTGTTTTCGCTGTGCCACGGTCAAATGGAGAAAAAGTAATAGGGTTCGGAAAAGGGGGGAGGCTGAACGGAACATTGTGATATGACGTCCACTTCACTCAACTGTCTCGATGCGATGAGTCACAAATGAAGGGCTGCTTGAAGTCACATTATGTTCGGTAAGGAATGCTTTAGGGCTAATAATTCAAATCAACAACACTAGGAACACATCAACCCTGTGAACCCAAGCATATACGTATTTCTCACAGAAATCTTTTATAGGTGAAAATTGGTCAAAGAAATACTAAAGGATGCATTGGGGTGAAATAATCTCTGTATTATAACTCTATATTACCATAGGGACACCGCTCCGTGAAATAATTGAAATGCAAGCGATTCAATTGACACTTTGACGTGGTCTCTCTGGAGGATCTAATAGCGCTACAGGAGGCAGGAGGAGTGCAGGGAGGAGATGGAGAAGACAAGGAGAAGAAAAGCAGAGCAGAGATTTGTTCAGTAAACAGTAAGGTGTTTGGGGACGGATGTAAATCTTGTCTGTAATCCCTGCCTCTCCTCCTGTTGAAGTCTTCCAGATGCGACTCTTTGGAACTGATATTGACGAGTGAAACAACACACTGACATTGGGCTGATACAAACTGCAGACTCATGATATGCTGGTTTGACTTCCCATGTATTTTCAAGACCGAGAAAGACAAGATAAACACTGAGAAGGCATCATGAGACCTTCAGAAACCCCGCCCGGAGCTGAAATTGGAGAGAACTATAGCTAATCAAAAACAGAAAACTCTTACAATAGAGAAGAAACAAAGCATGGATTACTGTGTGTCTGCATAGCTCAGTGTGAATTTGTGTGTGTAGCTCAGTGGGTGTGTATGTGTGTGTGTCTGCGTAGCTCAGTGTGTGTCTGTGTGGTGGCGTAGCTCAGTGTACGTATGTGTGTGTGTGTGACTGCGTAAGTCAGTTTGTGTGTGTGTGTGTGTGTGTGTGTGTGTCTGCGTAGCTCAGTGTGTGTGTGTGTGTAGCTCAGTGTGTGTGTGTGTGTGTGTGTGTGTGTGTGTGTGTGTGTGTGTGTGTGTGTGTGTGTGTATGTGTGTGTGTGTGTGTGTGTGTGTGTGTGTGTAACTTAGCTTAGCTTAGCTCAGCGCGTTTGTGTGTGCATCCACATGCATCCACGTGTGCCGAAATGATCCCTCCACTCACCTGTCCAGGTCGTCCTTCTTCATGTCGTAGTTGCGTTGCACCTGGAGCAGCTGGATGTCCTGGTTGATGAAGCAGGGAGGCAGCAGGCCATGGATCCCCAGCTGCTGGCGCTCCTCCAGGGAGAAGGCCATGCCCTGAACACAAGAAGGAGGGATGATGAACGCCAGGGACATTTAAGAAGAAAGATATTTTTTTGCTTCAATGGTATGATTGGTTTTAGACCAATTCAATTGCGTCCAGTGGCATGTGGTCTGCGCCCGGTGATGATGGCCCTTGGAAATCGAAAATGAACAAAGCGGTTCCAGAATAATTGCAGTTTGCAATTTGTCTGCCGATGCTAGGCTATTTGAACACCAACAAAAAAACAGATTTGGACTAACAAACACAGGATATGCAATGGCCGTTTCAAATTGTTTCCTTTTGAATCACTTACTGTAACTAACACTCGGTCACACTGGATACAAAAATTGACTTGCCAGAGTGGAAAAAGCTACTGGCCAAGCACTGTGTTAATAATTCAGCATTGACTGGTGGCAGGTGTTCATTTTGGACCCGACACACATCACACTTCGTTAGTGTTCATTTGTAACCAGAGATGGACCCGCTTGTAATTTATATACAATAATGTATGTGTTTAAACTGCTTTCAAAGCATGGCAGGAAGGAGAGCCATGCAAGGTGACTGATAGATTGGTGATTCCTCAACTGTACCGGTATATTGATCACAATGGAATGTCAAGAGATCTGTTTGTGTGCAGACAGGTCTCTTACAGAAGTCATTCTTTGCATACATTATAGCTACAACTATGGAAATTATAAGTGCTCCATTATATGAGTGACCATTATAATAATACCATTATTCACAATATGATATTGGGAAGGTTTTGCAACATTTGTGCCATGGGGGAAACATTTGACGCATGCCGTCCGTAATGAGTCAAGTCAGTCAGCGGTGACTGTGCCACGACATGACACCCACTGGTGAGCTAATGAAAGGACACTGTGTGCGTCGGAGAATTGTCCATCATCTCATCCTCTTCGGCCTGCGGGCATTCACAGCCGCTGGCTAAAACTCTTCTCTGGAAAAACTATGTTTGACCTTTGAACAACGGAACAATTTGGAAAATCTCCATCCATCCATTCTGTTTGAGCATTCCAGAAAGATGAGAGGAGCAGCACTGTCCAAACGTGTCCTGTGTTCTGCTGCGTTGTGTTTGCTCTGACAGAGGGGCTCCTTTCCCCGGATTAACCCTGCCAGACAACCTGTCTTCAGCGAGGCCCCCCCCCCCTCCCCCTTCCCCCCGCGGGACGTCCGCACACATGCACACACACAGGCGGGCACCCACGTATGCACACACGTGCGCACACACACGTGCGCACACACACGACACACACGTCTCTTTTTACCCACTTCGCTGATCACAGCAGAGCAGGTGAGAAGCATGGATTTTATCGCGTTCCCCATGGTGACCTTC
>NC_044058.1:15475889-15485889 GCF_902167405.1 Gadus morhua
TCGCCATCCAACTGTTTTATCAATAGCAGAATGTGAGTCTAGACCCTGAGAAAACAGTGGTGCTGCAGCTGTACTGAATGTGTGCGCGTTAATGTGTGTGTGTGTGTGTGTGTGTGAGCGTGCATGTGTGATTGTAAATTCCTTGGGAGGTTTTGAATGCATGCGTGCAAGTTTCACTTCATTTGTTCGACTCATGCTCATGAATTGCGTTAAACCTGCGAGAGTTATTGGCCGGGGTGGCCTGCTGTCTTTCAGTTGATTGCAGTGAAACCGGCAGAGACAGCCAGTATCGCCAGCCCTTGTGAAGAAGAATAGGCAGCAGCCGGCCCGGCCCTGAGCCTGACCCAGTTATATAATGGCAAAACCACAGCACCACAAAGAACCAGACTACAGCCAGACACACCACTGCCACGTAGTGCAGGACATGCAGGAGTGCATGGGTGATGGGGGGGAAATTCACTGGTGAAAAGTGAAATACTGTATGAATAAACTTGGGGCTCGGTGTATCAGAGTGTTGGGCTCAATGGGAACCTTCCAGTATCCTGCTTTCATTTGTGATCCCATCCACACCTTTCCACAAGGATCTCTCAGCACTGCAGTGTTTTGAATGTCAGAGTGTGTGATGAACGACAGACACGGATTCTGAATACGCCCCGGGCTCAATGAGACGAGTGCCTGGCTGCTGAACTTGTCAACCCTTTGCCGAGACAATTGGGGGAACTAATCCCTGTTCTACCGGCCGCGGGGGAGAGAGGGGGAGAGCTGCAGGGGGGCTGGTGGTGGTCTCAAAGTAAGAATGACAAGCGGAGATGGGGGTCCGTGCGTATATGCCTCCCCCAATACCTATTATTCACTTGAATGACAACTACTTTATCATATAAGCCTACAGGGTGAAAAAAAACACACAAAAAAAGCTGAGGATCAGGACAGTTGTGTGATCTATAGCCGGTGCTGGGTCGACCTCGTAGTCCTGAGTGACTGGCCGGATCAGGAGTGTTGCAGAGCAGGGAGAGCTATGACCTGCTCTCCGCCCTGCATTAGCTGGGCGGGGACAACCGCCAGTTCCAGGCTACTAGATCACAGTGTACGGGGCCCACAAGACTGGAAGGCTTGCATGGCCTCCTTTGGGTCGGAGTAATTAGAAACACGACAACCTTCTGCTCCTTCCTGGCGGCAGTGAAGTGAGAGGCGACATTAAAGAAGGGATTTAATAACATGTGTTTGGCGAGTGTGTGCGTATCACAGAGAGAGAGCGCGAGAGACGGAGAGAGCAAGGATCACACGTAAAGAGGCCGAGCGAGAGAAGGAAATGAGACAGTAGGAACGAGACAGACAAATAGTGGAAATGGATTAGAAGGAGGTGATCGAGGTGTCACCCCCTCCCTCGGGGCCACCTACCTCAGCAGAGGAGACGCCCTGACCACCCGTCCTCATGGAACGTCCTGGAGGCAAAGCAACCAACACATACTCCCTCACTCACACATCAAGAGCCCGGATATATTGGAAAACTAAATTGGTGTGTTCACACAAAGAAAATGGCCAGTGTGTGTCCCAAATTGCGACACAAAGTGAGCCCAAAGAGTGCTCGGTTTAAATAGTCAACTTTTTCCCACACACTCCCTGATACACCCCCTGTCTGCCTGCAATGGTTCATCAGTACCAGGCGAATGAATGTCAGAAGAATCTGCTATCTGTAAATATTCGGTATCTGTAAAGAACGGCCTATTGCGTCGCTCTCAGTTTATTTCAAGATGAATCAGTAGGAAGAAAGACCTGTTTCTTGGGATTATGCACATCTGTAACTCAAGCAGAGATTGCAAGTAAACAGAGACGATAGGAAATGTCTGGTGTCCTTAAACGAACGGCATATACATCGCAGTGACAACAGTGTACCCAGTCGAATTTGCCGTACTCTACAGCATTTCACAAGCCTAAGCGAACGTGGCAATTCCAAATCTACAGATAAATATAAATCGGGGTTTTGCATAAGACATGCTGAAGCACCAATGGAGGCAAATTTCAAAGAAGGAGAGAGAGATAAAAAAGATAAAGACACAGAAAGAGCGATAGACAGATCAATGCGTTTCATTCCAGACAGTGTGTGTGTGTGTGTGTGTGTGTGTGCGAGCATATGTGCGTGCGTGCGTGTGTGTGCGTGTCTTTAGGTTGGATGCCCAGAAACGCTCAGCCTCTCTGTGGAGCGGAGCGCTGGTCTTGATCTCCATCCAACACAAATATTGACCCTCATCAACTGAGCGTTTACCAGTTACTCTCCAACACCACTCTCGGGTCCCGCTCTCACACACACTTTCTCTCCGGTTTTTCTCCGGCCTCTAAACTTTCATTTCATTTTTCCTGTTTGGTCTTTTTTGCAACGACATACACGAAATACAGAATATGCAAATGAGTGTTGTGACATTACACCCCAAGAGGACAAAATCCAATTTGGCAAAAGCTATTCTACGAGTGCGTGTGTGCACCCGCGTATGTTTGCAGGCAGTCGTGTGTGTTTCCATGCGTGTATGTGTCTATGCCTCTGTGTGTGTGCATGCAGTCGTATGTGTTTTCTTGCTCGCCTTTGTGTGTGCCTGTGTGTGTGCGTGTGTGTGTGTCATTGTGATCAGTGCAGGAATGCATGTCCGTGGGTTGAGTTTGGACAGGAGAATGCTTCCGCCCACTGGCTGCCATCAATCAGCCAGCTGTTAGGCTGAAGGAGCGCACACACAACTACCGCAGAGTTTAGGGTCAGTGCAGGGGGTCAGCTTTACGGAGGCTACCTAAGGAAGACGCCAGGAGCGGATGTTCCTGGAGCTTAACGAAGCGTGCTCCGTGGGGTGCCGTCGGAAACCGAAACCATATTTCTAGTAACGTATTCGGGCCGCACCACATGGGGTCGCTTAGGTCGCCATTGGTCAAGGAAGGCTGACATGGGATCAATGGAAGCGTTGTTCCGAACGGTCACTCCAGTCCACCTACACCATATGAATCCTGCAAGCTTCAGCCGTGAAGTGGAACTGGCCGTACGTCCAGTAGAAAGGAGACATCCTGATATAGTTCTCTGTGTTGTCGATGGCAGTTGGTTTGATAAAATGCATGCACGATTCATGATTTGGGTGTTATTATCAGGAGTTATGTCACAAAGACAACCACAGAGATCCAATTCTATAGCTCTAGGTAACGCAAAAACAGCCCAGAATATCCCTGTAGAAAAAACTCCATGTTGAATTTAAGTAAAGAAGACACTGCATCTCCCTCCATCTGCTCTGACCACTTCCTTCTCCTGAGCAAATGTCCTCAGCTTTCAGTTCTGACCCTCTGATATTGGATTGGACAAAAGTTACTCCAATGATTGGAGAATGACCTGAGTGGTTTGGCCTTATCCGGTCCTCCAGGAGAAACTAGGTCAGGAGACCACATCATTTTCCAGAGAATGGGCTGTATCCGCAGTAGGGATCGGCCGATATGGATTTTTTAGGGCCGATTAGGGTTGCCGCGGTATACGGTATTACCGGTGTTGAGGCCAACACCGATTACTCGGTGTTGCACACCGGCAACACACATTTTCTTAATTATAATTATATTATTCATTTTTACTGAATTTGTTTTTTATTACTGAAAAAAACAAAACTGAAAAATGAATAATATAATTATAATTAAGAAAATTAAAATGTGTAGAATAGGCCACAGTTCTGCTCTGTGCGAGAGAATTGTCACGCCGAGAATTGCCGTGCTCCCTTACAAGACCGGTTACCATAGCAACGCCGGTAAACAAAGCTCGCGAAGCCCAATCCCTACGTGAGCTCCCCGCGCTACGGCCATCCGGAGGCGCACAGAGCTTTTGGCCGTGATATTATATATATAAAATTATATTATACTATTACATATAGAACGTTATAAGACGCCGAGAATTGGCGCGCTGCCAGCCGCTGTCACCGAGTGTGAGAGGAGAGTTGACGGTGAAGATGGCGGTTGACCTATAGTTTCAAAGTTAATACCGTTTATACCGGTAATACCGGTGTTGACACGAGCGTATTACTCGGTGTGAAAATGTCCACACCGCGGCAACCCTAGGGCCGATACCGATTTTTTTTCATCAGCCTTAGCCGATAACTGATACGCCGATTCCGATTTTTTTGAGGCGATAATGGAAGCCGATACTACCCTGGAGATCCAGAGTTGTCGCGAGAGCACAATACCGAAAGAAAAATCTGCCGATACGATACACGATAAAACCGATTATATCGGCCGGCCGATATATCGGTCGATCACTAATCCGCAGGCAGACACAGGCAGACAGTACACCCTGAGTTCAAACCAGGCGGTGAGATGATTTGGGTGTTATTATTATGCATTATGTCCATTTAGATGATTTTTATAATGGGAAATAGTAACTGTGTAATTGGTAAAATAAGTAATAGATATTGATTGTCACACATGCAATGCAAAACAACGATGGCCTCAACCAAGTCAACTCACACACACACAAATACAAGGCACACACATGCTACTGAACACACACACACTCACGTAGACACATTCACACATTAAAATACATATTTGCTTACAATCATACTCACCGTCCAGGTTTTTCCTTGTCCGAATCATGACTTTATTCATCTTTAGGCTTACTTAACAGCCTAAGTGCATTAGAAGGCTTAACAACATCATGGTAATAAACATAGCGATAAGTCTGTGAATAGGCTACTTTATTAAATACATTACAACTTCACAAACAAAGCTTCCAATAATGAAGCGGTAAGCTGTGTTTAGTGTAGTTTCTCATTCTCCCCGGCAACACTGGACTGCAGGCAAAGTTTTTTTTTACCTGCATACAGTCTCTCTCTTCTTTGTTTTCTTTGTTTGTTTAGTATTGTGTTAAAAATTGTAATGCACCAGGCCAGTTTAGCAGGCCAAATAATAAATACAATAATGATTCTGAACCAAGAAACTCTGGAGTAAATGTTGAAACATTCCAGACCCGGGCCCAGGCCTGTCCAGTCCGGTAAGTCCCCTTTCTGCTGTGGATATTCCACAACCACTGGCCAGAATCAATCTTTCACATAAGTTGACTCATGTGCCACACCTGATGAACATTATTTTTGATTTTGGTTTATCCTTTTCAATGCAATTCAAGCCAACAGGTTTTGCAAATGCAGCTGAGAATAAGAATCAATATGACGACTAGACAAGCAACATTTCAGCCAAATTTCCCTTGAGAAGCTATGCGTGCATCTTGCCGTCTCAATGCTTTCTGTTGGAAATTGAAAGACATTTTTAATGAATGCTGCATGCAGCAAAATCCCGTCTTTCAAATTAGTCATTCAAAGTCATTCAAATTAGTATCGCTAAATTGTGGCGACGTTGAACTTCTTCAATAACACTGCGCTTCTATTTTTGTGTAATTATCCTTGCTTTTAACACTATTTGGGAACCTCTCCATCCATCAAGTTCATGGAGTATCCCTGCTACACAATACCTCAGCGGTGATCAAAGCAAGTGCTTCTCTATCTAACTTTGTGTAATGTTCACAGTGGTATGAATATTATGCAAGCTCATTGACCGATGGCGTACTAAGATCAGAAGAAATTGCGGCAACCAAAAGAACAGGCTATGTGCACACCGTTCAAATAAGATCATTGCCTTGCCAGGTGTACAACAATAGCACTGCAACAGCCACAAGGAAGATATCCATATAGTATACAGATCACCTCTCTGAACTGCTCCCTCAATACTCTGAACTACTCCCTCAAAATCTGCACGCCTCACCAGCCAGACTGCACACCTGGGCCAACTGTGCCTTCGACCCTAAACAATGGAATTCATAACCACCATCATTTAGAGACTCAGAATGTATCACAACCTTTAAGATTGCCTCAAAACCCACCTCTTCAGAAGGATCTTTACGCAATCCCTCACCAATTCGCCATTTTGCTTAGTTCCTTCTTTGTGCCAATGACAATGTTTTCTCTGCTTTAACCTTCCCAGTAAAGCAAGGTTTTATATCCCTGAATATAACAGACTGCTATCATTATTAGAGAATAATTGAATGACAATACCAACATCAACCTCCATGCACAGTTTGGAAGTTTTAATGTCTCTTTTGGTGTTTTTGTATTTCTCTAAAGTGAATTTAAGCTACAAGAGAAAATGCAGGTTGAATCAACTGAAAACAACTATCAACATTGACTCAAAGCAACCTATATGTTAGATTATTGTTCATTATTTAAAGTTGAACAATAAAACAGCTCAACAGATCACAAAGGCATTTAAGATTTCCACAGGAAGACTACCAGTGAACACCCCAAAGTCATATCATTAATTTGTCTGTGTTTGGTGTTTCATGGCTGCTTTTCTTGGTGTACTCATGTCAAGCCATAATAAATGTCCGTCCCTAATGTTTCACAACGTGTCAGTGGCACCACCATTCGAGCTGGAAGTCATGTTAAGCATGTTACATAGATGTCATTAATAATTCATAGAGGAAAAATACAGACTGGTCTATACCTAATTTTAATGGCCTCAACTCAAATATTTGCCGTTGGGTTCTATAAATAGGCTACTGCCTTGAAAGGTTGGTAAAATTTTTTCGAATACTGCAAAACAATTTTTGCCGTTCCATTTCTTTTTTTGTAGGCCCTAAATCATTTTCACTAGCACTCTCAGGTTGGAATGCATTTCCACAGTGTGAAGAACCAGGGAAAGTCTCTCCCTACCCAGGACAAATATTCCCTCATGTGGTTCCTGCTAAAATGGCGGGGGATTTTACTCCTCTTGCTGGATTCAAGAAGACTGAAAACAATGGTAAAGCCATCTTTTTCTCAGTTCATATTCTCAGTGTCCTTAGATCCTCCCTCACTTTTTCCTCATGGAGTTCATCCACTAAACATGCCATGTAGGCCACAGGATCACCCTTCAGACCTTAACAAGCTGATTACCATAGCATAGGTGTGCAACATGGCTGTTCTTTAGCATAGAGACCCACTGATGTGAACCGAGAGCATGTAACTTGTTATGTGAGATAACAAGGCTGGATTATAATAGTCCTTTGAGAGGGAGCTGTTTCTTTTACCTTCCAGACTTTAAAATAAGAGTATGAATGACATGATGAATGTCATTGGGAGGCTCTCAGTGCGACACTGGTATGCGGGGAGAAGAAAACGCTAGACTAATAGCAGACTGCGGGTTAAATCAAGTACAGCGTCAAAAACGCAGCCATATTCCCGGTTCAATTGATACAATCCCAGATTGGTTGACCCTAATTGACCGGTACGAGCTCAGTATGTGTTCCAGATGAATGGAACGATGCCAAGGGGCTCCGATCAAGCGGCGACCCTGACTGGCGGCTAATGGCAGAAAACACAGATATCCCACAGAGACCACCTGGCAACAGCCAGTGACAATAAACAACCATCTCTCGACGGCCTCACCACGTGGAATGCAACAGCAAATCATCTGGTTCAATTAGTTTACCATTTGGAGTATGGGGGCGGGGGGGAAAACAGGCTATTATTTACTTCTGACTCCAATGCGTCTAGGTTATCAACATCAAACCCTTAACCCTTTTGACCTGCTGCCACGGTGAGTGTCATGGTCGCTCAAAGACTGACGTCACGATGGATTCCGTGCTTAAAGAAGTGTGCAACAGCTTCTTTAAGTCAGAGGGTGTTGACCTGTGAATGAATGTATGGGCATGCTTGTTGGTTACACAGCCTTGAAAATTGAGCCACTGTTTACCTAAGGGGAGAGGGAGCGGAGGGTTTAAAGGGAGCAGAGATGCAGGCTATGCTTTTGCTATTCCAAGCCTATCCGCTCCCCTGCCGAGACACACGTTTCACACTCTTGCGTCCAGGTCCCGGAGGAGACTGAGTGTTGCCAGGCAAGAGTCCAATGGTCTGCACGGATCAGGATCTCTGAAGCCTCGAGTCCAAACATTAACATATTTTACTTGATGACTCTTCAGTTCATTCAAAGCCAACCCTTTGTATGCTAAATCTGTGGGGACCGTCTTTCTCAATGACATGCCTGTTGACACCAGACACTTTATTTCCAAGGTTTATATCTTGTACAAAACCTCCGTGATGACATATGTGAAAGCAAGGGTGACAAGAAAGTCTGTGTTCTATGAAATTTTGAAAAAGGAAAGTAACAGTGTCCTTGGCTGACAATAAAATGATGAACACTGAATAACATCTCTGCTCCGATTAGTTTGAATAGCACATGAAATCCCCCATTCATCAATTTTGTAACGATAATACTATAATACTGTAGGGTAAACTGGAAAGAAACGTTAGGACGAATCAGATCACCTGACAGCATAGGATCACACAGGGATCTATGGCCCTCTTTAGCTAAGATACTTGTAATTACCTATCGAGGTTTGGGATCAATGTCATTGTAAAATATAGGCAAGAAAAATCAAACAAAAGGGACTTCTTTAAAAAAGATTTCCTTATCACCGATTGGCCAAACTCATGAAAGCAAGCTCCTTGTATGGAGACATTTCAAAGCACACAGGAAATAGGGTTAAAGAAAAAAGCTGTCTCATGGTGAGGAAAACACATTTTCAGTTTCAAGGAAGTGATACTACACCAGAAGGAGCGATCTCAACAGCAGAGGAAAAAAAAACATGCTTCCTCATATCAGGCCTGAAGAAATCGGTTAAAATTGCTGAACTAGGAACCCAGTTACACCTTGAAGTCAGTGTGGCAAAAAATAAAATGAATGTACAGTAATATGGCTTCATCTCTGTGCAAGGATACACACCAATACGTCTGGTTGCACTTCCATAGTGACATGCCTGGGTGGAGATTGTGTGACATCTTCATTCAAACACAGTGGACAAAAGGAGCATTGAGGAGTAGATATAAAATTACTTAGAAAGACAGGAGGGTACTTGGAGTGGAGCCCTTGAGACTCACTTATAGCAAGTGTAATGAACTAAAGCCATGACTGAGACAGTCTAATGGCTTCTGCATTGTCCTGGGTACAATGAGGTCCATCTTGTGAAGGAAGAAAATAAATGAACCTGAGCCTGGACAAGGGCCATTAAGGATGTGTCTGCTGTGAGACGGTACTGTGTGAGAGTGAGTGCATAGACGGGTGGGTGGGTGGGTGAGTGAGTGAGTGAGTGAGTGAGTGGGTGAGTGAGTGAGTGAGTGAGTGAGTGAGTGAGTGAGTGAGTGAGTGAGTGAGTGAGTGAGTGAGTGAGTGAGTGAGTCTGTGAGTGAATGAGTGTCTGAGTGAATTAGAGAGAGAGAGCTGCAGGCTGGCAGGTGCCTAGTGAGCTTGGTTTTGGGGAGGGGAGAGAGACTGTGTACTCTGTCTGCCGGCTTCACTCCAGTCCATCAGTGGAATGTCTGGTCACCAGCCATGTGTGCGGTCTTACTGCCTCCTGGGATACCTGGTCCGTGTGCACACACACACACACACACACACACACACACACACACACACACACACACACACACACACACACACACACACACACACACACACACACACACACACACACACACACACACACACACACACACACACACTCACATACAGACTCGCACACAAACACACGCACACGCACGCACACCGGCCCACCTAGCGCGGATCACTGACCAACGCAGCTGGTGTACGAAAAAAGAAGTCTGAACAAAGTGAGGTTTGTATAATTTTCTAGTGCTCACTTAAACTCTACCTTGTTAGCAAACAAGGGACATCACCTTTCTGCACCTTACGTAGCCACTGTCATCCACAATGTACGGGATTGAACCTGATACCCTGACATCTGCCTCACAAGTCCTTAATCCCACCGTGGGAGACGGCATAGGGTTAGATCTGGGTTGCAATACAATACATTATGCATAAGTGGAATGGTGGCCATTAAGCATCATATAACCTAGGCACAAAATAAGGCTATTTATCCTGTAATGTGAACCCAGCATAACTACCATGAGAGCCAATAGAACCAGAAGGAATAGGCTGGGGAAAAAATGTGGTGTTTCGATTG
>NC_044058.1:15488389-15493389 GCF_902167405.1 Gadus morhua
CCCAAAACTGTTTCAACGTACATTCGAGACAGCGTTACCCGTTGATCCAGGAGGGTAACACTCCATACAACCACAATCTTGAATTTTGAATCAATCATTGACCTGTTCCCAGGAACCACACAGAGGCCCTTAGGTGTAAAACCAATGACAGCTTTTGGATTAGGGGGCTAAACACTCAGATTGACCAACAGCACTCGCTTTCACTTTCCCGAGAGAAGTGTTTGAAATCGGTTCTGTTGAGCCAAATTGACAGAGTAACCAGAGCAGCACACCGCCAGCTAGGGCCTCTGGTGCTTTAAAAAACATGACATCCATTATCAGACACGTGACAGCTTAATTTCCCCCCATCATCAGAACTCAGAACACGACTCACATACTGCATTGTCAGGCCCCAGTCATTGATGGAACCAGTTGTGTGGTCTGGCGAACATTTCCGAAAAGATCATTAATTTCAGTCGTACTACAGCCACAAACACACACACAGAGAGAGAGAGAGAGAGAGAGAGAGAGAGAGAGAGAGAGAGAGAGAGAGAGAGAGAGAGAGAGAGAGAGAGAGAGAGAGAGAGAGAGAGCGAAAGAGAGAAAGAGAGAGAGAGAGAGAGAGAGAGAGAGAGAGAGAGAGAGAGAGAGAGAGAGAGAGAGAGAGAGAGGAGGGAGGGAGCTGGTCTTGAAGTCTCCAGAGTGGAGTCATTAACTTGCCAAACAAGCATGTCTCTATGCAGTCAGTGAAAATACCTGACCTCAGTCCCCTGTGGAAACGATGAAGTTTGAACTGCACTGACCAACTTATCAACATAAGGCACGCTCCCGTCCTGGCTGGCAGATACTTAAACTTTGGCCAATGCCAGCCTCCCATCGGACAGGAAGAGCTTTCACCTGAACCCTAGGAGGCAGAAGAAAGTTGTAGTTGTAGCGTGTGTGAAGTTAGCAATTAGAAAGGAAACATGGACCGCAGAGGGGTGGGAAAGAGATCATTTCAACAGCCAAGGTTCACAGCTCAATGAAAAGTTAAATGTCAGTCTTAATTATAGACTAAACACATAGAACGGCTGCGTTCAAGGTCTACTTGAGAACATTTCACACATTTTCTCAAGCTTTTCTTTAGAGTTCTGTAGATCTCTGTATTTCAACTGTTCCGAGGTAACAGTTTACCATAACTGATCATAAAGAACGCTACTGATCATTCAAAGGTCAAGTTATCCAGTGTGATTCAACAATGGAGGCCTGAGAAATAACAAAAAATGACGCAGAGGATCTTCAATGGTATGGTCTTCCAGGACCTTGGACAGAGAGCCCTCACCCCAGGCTGTCATTTAGACCTGTTTGCCCCCCTCGCCCCCTCCAACATCCAAACAAAGGAACACACTGGAAAGTCAACAGGCTACCAGAAGCTCATTGTAACAAAACGGGCAAGCCGGAAAAAGATCTGGAGAAGGGGAAGTCAATTGCATTATCATTCCTAGAGACGCTGATCGGTTGCCCTGGTACCGACCGTCGTCATGGCAGGGGGAGCTCCTTCGCCAACCCGCTGGTTCAACTCCAGTTGAACCAGCGGGTTCAACTGAAGTTAATTTGACTATATAGATAATTTGACTATCTATATAGTCAAATTAAATCCTATTGATATAGCGTACATGTTATGCATATAAACAATGCTTATATTCAATCCTTCGCACCTTCCTTCGTATGATCAATCTTCATCAAAATGTTGATGAAGATTGAGAATGATAATGCAAATGAATTGTGCAACAACAGTGTTTATCGTTAGGACAACGGCATGGATCTCTGTCTAAAGCATATTATATATCTATTAAGTATAAAAAGGCCTACATATTTGAGAATGGTAAACAACATTTAGGCTGATTGAATAGAACTGAAAGAAGACTGAAGTTGAACCAGCGGGTTGGCGAAGGAGCTCCCCCCGCCATGACGACGGTCGGTACCTGGGCAACCGATCAGCGTCTCTAGGAACACCTGTGTTCTTGTCGAGACGGCTCAGTGTCCGGTCACTTTAAATCTAATTATAGCCCCGCTCTAAAGCTGATACTTCTAACTCCGCCGGCAACAGGCAGGACATCTTACTGGTAGTTAGAAACAAAAATAAACTAAAGGCTCGTTTCGTTTTACCTTGTTGAGGTGGGGGTTGCGGGTCACGTCATACCCCCTTTTCTTTGTGTAAACAAAGGTTTTACTTTTGTCTTCGGCTGTATGCATCTCCGTCTCTATGGACTCTCGTCGGACTAAGCCGCGTGCCGCCATGTTGCCCCTCTCTTTAAATAGACGCACCGTAGGACTGCCGGGAATACGGCTAGTGGACGTGCGGTTCAGACGCTACCTATGTCACCGACCGTGACAGCTGCTGCTTCTGCTGCGAGACAATTGCCCCGCGTGATGATAATGATGATGATGATGATGATGACGAAATCCGGTTATCTGTAGGCCGCTTTATTGCTCCAATTGTTAAACTACTTGATCCAAGTTTTATACATTCAACAAGCATAACTGAAACATCTAACAAAGCCTTCACAGCAATACATTTTTATATCCAATGAATAGTACATATGGGTAGACGATGTCCTAGCAAGTAGCTTTTCCAATGAAAAGATAAGTAAAGAAATTAAAAGTGCGTAGGTGTGTGTGTGTGTGTGTGTGTGTGTGTGTGTGTGTGTGTGTGTGTGTGTGTGTGTGTGTGTGTGTGTGTGTGTGTGTGTGTACGCTTGTGTGTTGATTAATATTATCCAGCAGTTATCTAGCTTTATGGCCTATCTTCATCAATCATACTGCTGAAGGACATGATGAAGGTCTTGAAGATTAAATATTGGCGATCACACTAGGCTTAGCGATACAATTAATACTTCACTCACTTCGGTCTGAGAAGAGGGTCTGAGAAGGGCTCTCTTTGAGTGGATACTTTTAACATCCGTACAATATTAAATTAATATAGGCCTACATATAGGCCTAATAGACATGTAATAGCATAATCCTACGTCTATATACAGTAGCAAATATTATATTTACTTCATATGTCTTCAATATCAGTGTCTAATTTCAGGACATGAGATAATTAGAGGTAATATGGGATGTGTTTAAAATAATTGCTTTAAGACACACCATGTGTTTTGTCTATTGCCAACCGGCTATAACTACATTAGCATTAACCATGTGCTACTATAGCTAAGCAGGTGTTAAACCAAGGCCAGTAACCTTTTTAACGGAAAATGTTGAGAAGAGGGGAGACTGATTAAAGTCAGATGAATAAATCTAAAAAACAATCTGGGATTTGATCACAATCAAGTGCACTGCGGCTATCTTATCCCTCAGGTTTCACACTCACCATCCTAAAATCACATTGAAGTCTGAAGACGCACACCCACCAAAGTGGTACATTCCCTGAAAAACACTTTAACGAGCAGTTTTTGGTCAAGCGCCCCAAAGCCCCACAGGACAGTCGGGTGAGCTGAAGGGCTGCTCTCGTGCAGGGGTCAGCGGGTGGGTGGTTGGTGGTGGGAGGGGAAGACATAGACACTGAACCAGAAGCAGGAGATAAGAGGGCTCCATAATGCCGGGAGGCCTCAACCCTGACGTATCGGGATGAAAAACATCTGCTGTGTCTTGCTGCTGCTGCGAGGCCAGGAAGGGCAGAGGTTGTTTTTGAAGTGGAGGGCGGTGTGTTAAATTGCTGCGGAAAGACTGTTGGAATGCAAGGAAGGATTCGGAGCATAGAGGAGCACCTTCCACCAACCCTGTAAAATAATCAGGTTGTGCAGGAGTAGAACCGACCAGAGGCATTTTCTTAAAGGATGCCGTTCACAACTGTATTATGCACAAAAAAATAGTTTCAATAGATTGCATTCTCCGCTTTTCATCCAGAGTGATGCATGGAATTATAGTGATTAAATGGAAATTGCACCTTGATCCATGTGGGGTGAGTTTGTTCGATTTACAAGCAAGTGCCAAGTGGCGCTTGAAAAGTATTGATGCACAGCGACTTCTTATGCTGATATAAAATTATATAAGAACCTGCAATTCAAAAACACTTTCAACCATGCCAGGACATTGCACAGACCGTTTTAATGATGGCTTGGTACCCATGCTTTCAAGTTTGGTATCATGGTTAAGGGAAAGCAGGATTAACCTTAGCATTGAAATAAACAACTCATTATATTTCTGATTTTAAAATAGCTAGCATACTTTTTTTGATATACATAGATATATGCATCTCTTGGCAGCTTTTACCTGTCCTTTGCCAAAGCTGATGTCTGACAAACTGGATCTGCACTTATCTCTATTTAATAGCAGACACTCTCCTGACTGACAGAACACAGAACCACTGGCTGTCTCTGTTTTTTTATTCAAATCCTGGTGTGGTTTTTGTGGCCAGGAAGAGGAGGAGACAGACAAAGACAAATATGAATTACAGTCGACCAAATCATTCAAAAACAAAGGATTATCTCCTTGGCTGCAATTCAAATCTGAGACACACTAGGAATACCTGGGCTCCTTTAGTGAATCCTAAGCAATATAATGTTTTGCCAAAGCCCCTCATTATATAGGATTATTGCCAGACGGGGGTAATGGGTAAACCATACCCATAACCAGATTGCCTCTGCACCTGCCAGTGTAAACTGCAGAGAAAGTTATACAACTCAGGCTCTCACAGGGAGTAATGGTTATGATCCATCAGACCAAACCATACAGAAGACAAGGTGAACTTTACAATAGCACACAATGAAGCATTACAACTGTTATATCCTGGTTAACCTAAAATATGAAATAAATGGTTCATCTTAGTGCATAAAGGAGGAAAGGAAGTTTGCCCATAGGGTCAGACAATGATTCATGCTCAAGTCATCGTCTCAATGAAGCTGCTTCCTTCAGTGGGTCAAAGTGAGTTCACAAGAATTGCCTCTTTATTGCCTTTACCTTGGACTTGAATGAACCCTTATTACTTATTAACCATTCATAGATATGCCTATCCCCCCTGGTTTCCCTACAGCTAA
>NC_044058.1:15498389-15655889 GCF_902167405.1 Gadus morhua
CGAAGCGATTTGATTGGCTGACGGATGCCTCTGCAAAGACTACTCGGTGCAGTGGGCATGTAGGGTAACCCTACATGCCCACTGCACCGTCAGTCAACGGACGTGGGAAGGCGTGGCTGACGGATGGGGGAGTAGTCTTTGCAGAGGCATCCGTCAGCCAATCAAATCGCTTCGCCGGGTTCTTCCCGCTTCTTCCTGCTTTTTGCGATGCAAGATGACCCGCTTTCCCGCTTTCCAGTATCGTCAGAGCCTGAGTCGCGTCACAGTGCTTAAATTTGCACACGCGATCTGATTGGATGACGGATCCGTCGCTGCCGAAAAAGTTGAAAAAATTTCAACTTTTTGACGGAGCCGAAGGCTCCAATGGAACGGACGGATCCACAATGCATTGCGCGTCCGTCCCCATTCAAAGTCAATGGGGATCAGTCAACTGACGGAAGTAGTGGGCACGAGGCGTAAGGGTGCACTCACACTTGGCCATCTGGCCGTGGCCGTGGCCGTTTTAGCACCTAACCGTGCTCAACCCGCCAGTGTGAGTGTGGCCAGTCTGGCCAGGCCGGGCCAATTTGGCCACTTGGGAGAGGTTTGCTGCTACGGCACGGGCCGCTACGGTACAGATGCTAATGAGCCGACACGCGCACACGCACGGCTACGCAACCTGAGCTGGATGACGTATAGACCATGCGACGACCACGGACATAATAAAGGCGACGAGCCTTCTTTCCCATTAAACGGTAAACATATATCCAAATAAGCAACAGACTCAGCAAAGTGCGAACTGTGTTCTGTGTGTTGTTGTCCATTGTTGTTAGAACTCTGACTGGTGGCAGACTTTATTATGGTCCATGACGTGTTACTTACGACGTGATGACGTATGTACAAGAGCCTACCGTGGCCAGGCCACAGTTGCGACGCCCAACGGCCACGGCCAGATGGCCTAGTGTGAGTGCATACCAGAGAACAATGGGGCCATTTGAGCACGGTTAGGTGTGAAAACGGCCAACGGCCACGGCCAGATGGCCTAGTGTGAGTGCACCCTAACATACCGCAGACCCAGCCTGAAGGGAAAGGATCACACAGCAGCCCCTCCTGCTGTGTGATCCGTCTGAGGGACGGAGAGTGGATTCAATATAAATTAATCCAATCAGTAATCCAAATGTCTGGCTGTTATCGACCACCTCATCTCGGAGTCCAGGGTCGTAACCAACAGCCCACCCTTCCTTCCACGCCCTCCTCCATCCCTGACGGCCGTTCTCCCTCATTACACATGCATACTTCCAACGTCTACCCTACCCCCCACCCCCTGCTTGGGATTGAGCTCTGGTGCGCTGTGAGTCCACTGAGAAGCACAGACAAATTGCGTCACCCCGTTTCATGATTTATGGAATTTGGTCCCCTAGCAATAAAGATCCAAATATTCATGAAAACACTGCCAACTTCATCTAAGATCATGTGACGGCTCATATTTCTTTTCAATATATATTTGGGTTGAGACGGTCAGGGGGAATCACACTGTGTATTTATGTTGGCCTCTGTGTTAAACACATTGTGTTCTATGTTAGGAACAAGTCATGCACATCATTGTGTGGCTGATTGGCGATGCTTGTCCGGACTGGAACGGCCAAGACGGGACATAACATGCTGTGGATATTATCAGTTGGCTTTAAAACAGTTATTCTCAATTGTTGAGTTCCAATACAACACGATACAGCAAGAAAAAAAGTTATACTACACAGCGGTATTTATGAAATGACACACTTTCTTCCTCCGATCATAAAATAAAAACTCATACTCAATTGACACTGGTTTTGTTGTTTATTTTCCCCACGTGTCTATTGTGGCCCAGGGCATGCAAAACACTAAAACGGCTGTGTTTGTTGGAGCTAAAATGGACATGGCCTATATTGTGGACCAACTCAATCCTTCAGAACAATAATGAAAGACCTCAAAATGCCATCGAGCACAAATAGCTCTAAAATACAGGCGCTTACGTGCGTTTGTGCCTGCCTGTTTGCGCCCACGGGCGCGCCGACGAGGGGACCTCCTAACTTCTAAATGGGCTGTTGCCCGCCGCTGACTTCGCCTAGTACAGCCTTCAGTGAAATTGTTTGGTCCCACCCATTTGTGAACAGCTTTTTTCGCTCATGGTGAAGAAAAAAACCTTTTCCTTCCCCCCCCCCCCCCCCCCCCCCCCCTCTCTCCTCCCTTCCTCAGCATCAAGTGCAGCCCAGGCGGACCGTCCTGGCTGCGACTTCTCCCAGCCTCTTTTCAACGCACTGAGGAGAAGGGCAGCATCAGCACCGCACCGAGCACAGGACGTCTGGGATGCAGTACTACTTTGTTTTACTTTCTTGAAAACGAACTGAAATATTTTTGTTTTGAAGACAAACAATAGAGAGCGGATTTTGGCGTATCCGTCAACCGGATGCAAGCAGGTATGATGAAGTCTTCTTGTTGTCCGACTTCTTGGAAGAGCAGCGGGAAAAGGGTCCATCTCTTTGGATTGCCATTGAAATTTTCGGTGGATGTTTGGATATTTGCAGGATTTTCTCTTGCAGAAAATCCCGTTGTCAATACTGGCCACGGTTGTCTTTTGAAGACTTACTTATTTTGGAATGGAATAAGTTCAGCGACATTTTGCAAAGTTTGCCTATAGTTTGCAGAGACAGGCTTATGAGTAGGGAATGTACCAATGTCAATTGTGACAATTTTTTACAAACTAAGATAAAATGTTGTAGAAATGTCCCTGGAATCAATAACATTCAATTATTCAAACTAAGTTGCGTTTAGTTTGAATAATATAGCAACACATTAACAGTTTTTCATTATATGCATCAATGGAGAAAATCGATGGAAGACAATTCAGGATCAATTGCGTCCATTGAATTAAATATACAATAATGCTAGTTTATGAGGGATAACCAATTATATTTGATGACGAGATTTGCAGACATTGATACACATATTTTATTCTGCTAACCCACATTGATAAAACAGGCAAACAAATCACTTAAAATGCTGTCCTGTTTAGATTAACTGAGTAAGTCCAGCACGACTATAAACTATTAACGAATTCAGCGTGTTGCAAGGCATTGATTAACGATGCTTTATTGAAAAAAAATATTGAACATTGAACTATAGTGCCATCTGTTGGTGATTCTGTAAATTTCCTTAATGGTGTGGTAAATCTCTTGGATCTAGGATGGGCTTGCCAGTTTGGTTTGGAAACCAGCTTGATTCCTCATGGAAGGGTATCAGATGTAGCAGCTTAAAGTAATATAAGGCCTTGTTTACATATGCTTTAGTCACTGTGGCAATCGTAAAAATGTAGCAGTAATTGGGAAAAAGTTTTAAAATTGAAATGTGATTCTTAATCAATGGTATTGCTATAATGCATTAACTACCTTTAGTTCTATAGTATTTCTACAATGCATTGTCGACCCTAAGCTCCCCAGGTATGAGGCAGATGGCAGTCTTTCTAGGGGTGAAGCATGAATGGTTTTCTCTGGCAGCGTCCTGCCGGTGAACCCTGGCTAGCCCACACTATTCAGCTACTGTGACGTCTTCTTCGTCCTCCCTTAAGCAACTCCATGGCGCCACATTGATCCACGATTTAGGCTATACAGTTTCCATGGTTTCTAATTGTGGTTTTGGTTTGCTGTTATACTTTTTTTTTATTAAGAATGGTCAGTGTGCTAAGTGGCAGGCCATTGCTGACCAATGCGGGAGACAGACAAAATGAGAAGCTTCGCTCTCTGTAGTCTGCTCAATGCTTTAACGCATCAGGCACAATCAGAGGATACGTTCTCATGAGCTGACGTTCACTGTAGCTAAACTGTGCTTTGATTGCCTGGCCATGCGGCCGGGAAGCTGCTCAGCACTGAGAAACCAGATACGATGGTCATTGCTGAGAAGGTTAACCGCTGTGGAGAATGCTCCAAGCCACTGTCTCAGCCCAGCGAGGGGATCATCTTCTGCCCTGTTCCCGGACCACAGCTCAGGGAACCACTTCATAAATCCTCTCCAAACCGCAAAGTTAATGTATGCATTTCCAGAGAAGTGATGATCGTTTCACTTTTAACCATAGGCCTTTTGGAAGCAAGGCAGCCGTCTGGTTTTGTGCAGAAGACAATATAGCAGACCGGTGGAGAACATGCCTGGAACGTGCCGAGGGTTAAGCAGGAACCGCAGGATACTTGCTTGGCTGGCTTGTGGTTAATTTGTGGGAGAGCGTAGATGACTCCCCCTGGGCTTCCTTTGGTTGTGTCGAGCTCCATAGTGCAGTATACTCTACTCTGGTGTGCTGCGCCCTCTTGTGGACCAAAATCGTAGAGTACAGAAGCAGACAAATAAACTTCTTGCTCGGTAAACAATCCATTTAAAAATAATTAGGATCAGATCAGAATTATATATAAATAATGAATCCATAATGATATTGGAACTCAAAATACTGAAATGTAAAAAGCGAAAAGCAAAATGTCAGACGGATGCGAAAGTACGTTGACCAGTGTCAACTATGTCAACCCCTCCAACCCCCGCTGTTTTTCCTTCCTCATTTCAGAGCCAGGCCCACCTTAACAATGGGCCTCGTAACGCGGTCCCTCCTGGTCCCGTTGGCAGTGCTGGCTGTGGTGGTGGCAGCCTCGCTGACAGAACAAGCCCCAGCAGAAGACGAGTACACCTGGCCACAGTGGGAGCTTCCCCTGGTGAGGACCAGGCGCACGGTGCCCCTCAGCAGCCCCAGCTTCTCCGCCCGCCCCCAGGCGGAGCTGAGCGCCACCTGCGGGATCGAGTGCCAGCGGCGCCTCCCCGAGCCCTCGCTGCTGGACCTGGAGCAGTTCCTCTCCTACGAGACGGTGTACGAGAACGGCACGCGCACCCTGACCTCCGTCAGCGTGCAGGGCCTCGACGCCCCCGCCCGGAACTCCTCCTCCCGACCCGCCTCCTCGGCCAAGTCCCGCCGCAAGCGCGAGGTGTACGGCATGGACACCCGCTTCACCATCGCCGACAAGCTGTACTCCACCAAGTACCCCTTCTCCACCACCGTCAAGATCTCCACCGGCTGCTCGGGGGTCCTGCTGTCGCCCAAGCACGTGCTGACGGCGGCCCACTGCATCCATGACGGGCGGGACTACCTCAGTGGGGCGCAGAAGCTCAGGGTGGGCATCCTGAAGGAGAAGTCCAGGAGAGGGAAGGGAGGAAAGGGAAAAGGAGGACGAGGAGGGAAGGGCAAGAGGAGGAAGGAGGAGGAGGGCAAAGACGAGGAGCAGCCCGAGGAGAACCAAGAGAAGGGGAAGAAGGGAAAGGGGAAGGGGAGGAAGAGCCGCAGTCGCCGCAGCGCCGACAAGGCGGACAAGCCCTCGTTCAAGTGGACCCGGGTCAAGCAGACCCAGGTCCCCAAGGGCTGGTTCAAAGGAGGCACGTCCGAGGGGGTTACGGCAGACTACGACTACGCGGTCCTGGAGCTGAAGAAGGCCCAGAAGGTGAAGCACATGGATCTGGGCGTGGTGCCCTCGGTGAAGAAGCTACCGGCCAGCAGGATCCACTTCTCAGGCTTCGACGACGATCGGCCCGGCAACCTGGTGTACCGGTTCTGCTCAGTGTCGGAGGAGTCCAAGGACCTGCTGTACCAGTACTGCGACGCCGAGGCGGGCTCCAGCGGCTCCGGGGTCTACGTCCGCCTCAAGGAGCCCGGCAAGAAGAGGTGGAAGAGGAAGATCATCGGGGTGTTCACGGGCCACCGTTGGGTGGACGCCAACGGGAACGGGCAGCAGCAGGACTTCAACGTGGCCGTGAGGATTACACCGCTCAAGTATGCCCAGATCTGCTATTGGGTGCACGGGGACTCCAGCCAGTGCCGGGCCGCCTAAGGACACACACATTGCCCAGATACACATGTACACACACACATTTACAAACACTCTTACACACACATACATACAGACACACAAACACACACAAACACACACACACACACACACACACACACACACACACACACACACACACACACACACACACACACACACACACTCAAAAGCAAACACAGACACATATTCAGCAGGAAACACACATGCAAACAAACAAACACAAGCGTACAAATACGTATACAGAGACAAACACAAACACAAACAAACACGCCTCAAAAACCATTCACCAGACATCTCACTACGATCGGAGCACTCATAAAGAAAGCAGTGCTAGGTCACTTTACTGTCAATCTAAACTCCCTCAGCTGAAAAGGGGACTTGTCACACTAATTGACGGTATCAATATCAATATGTCACAGAAACCTGTATGCGTGTAGCACATGCAAGCAGACAACCCACGGCATCTACAGACCGACATTCAGAAAAACAAAGAGTCCCAAATACGAACACATATGCGCTTACATTCACACATGCATCCCTTCACAGACACAAAGCCGCAAAGACTCCATGTTGACAATACCAGGAACTTGCAAACTCAACGGGTGCTAAGGCTTAGCAGCTCTTCTAATTTATTTAAACAAACAAAAAACAAAAAATATCATTATTATGTATTTACAGATAAATTAGGTGCCTTTTTTAAAAAATGTATATATTTAAATGTTATAAATTGCTCTATATTGGCAAATCCTCACATAACAGCAATGTTTCCAATAAAAGTTTTACTATTCTGCATTTTTTTGGTGGGGAGCATAATTCATACAAAGCAAATGCATCGGCCTTAACACAAGACAACACAACAAGACCCAGGAAAAAATATTTTTTCTTATGAATTTACTATATTAAAATATTGAAAAGAGGAACGTTTTTATGATGATTTTTTATACTCGAAGTCCAGTGTTTTCTGTATATCTAGCTTTAAGCATATTTTTCTCTTCTTTGTTTGTTTTATCCGTTTTTGTTTGTCAACCACCTTTGAAACCATCATTTATATTTCTTTCTAAATAATTAAGTAAATATTCCCAGACTGGTTATGGTATGAAACTCATCACTTAGTCTCTGCTCCTCCAAAGAGGTGAACTGCGGATTCATTGTTGTTTCAGTGGTGCTTATCAAGATAAATGGTGCTAATGTTTAGTTTATTTGTTTATTAAGTGTTTTGGGGGAGAGTGTACTTGAGTAGACTCGTCAGATAATATTTTCATTTTGGCTCCCTCATGTGGAGGTTTGTCACACAGCACTGTAAAACTCAATTTTCACATCAACTTTTTAGATTGCCGCATTAGGTATATAGTTAAACTAAATCCTATCGTCAAATTTTAAAAAAAATTCCAGTGTGTGTTGAATTTCAACTCCTGTATTGTATAGGCTTAAGATATTGTTGAATGAAGTTCCATAATTCATTTTGAATTCCTAACAGTGTTGATGCAGAGTGAAACAGACCAACCATTAAACCAAGATTACAATATAGCGTGTTACTTTGTGTGTTCATGAACACCTTCTTGCCTAACGTCAAAGTTCTATATTTATTCATGGAAATTCGGTATATTATGAAATTCTATGTTTTGTTGACATTCTATGCACAAAGGATTGCAGGACAATGCAGCCTTTTATCTATGAACAAGATGGCGACTTTTAGCATCTCTTTGAACTCCTGTCTCCCTCTTTCATCTCCTCTTCTCGTCTCAAATTAATATTTTCTATTCTCATTTCAAATAAATTGCAAAGCATTGCTCAGCAAATTAAATATACCTCTGGCTGGTTATTCCACTTGTTGCAATTGAAAGCAAACAACCTCTTACTACTAATCTAAAACGTCACTGTGTACGTTTTTCCATTTGCAGCTTGTAGTGGCTTGAGTTTTTGCTACAGTACATTCTTTAATAGCCATGCATTATTTCATATAATGTAATGGTTGGATCTTTCATGCCAGTCACTTTAACCTGCTTCCGTTACGTTTTTTAATTTTTTTAACAAATATTGCAGATTAATCAATTTAATTGTGTAATAGATAATTAATTGTGTGCACGGAAGGGGATTAGGGCCACAAGTGATTTTCTTTTTTGAGTTCTGAGTTTATAATCAGAATTCTGAGAATAAAGCCAGAATTCTGAGAATAAAGCCAGAATTCTTACTATATAAAATCACTTGTGGCCCTATCCTCTTCCGTCTACGTGACCCCTCGGCCCGAACCCGCAAAAACATGCTTGAGACCGATTTATTCGGTCAGCATGTGGTTCCCATCCTGTATGTCGCAAAGCGACTCTCATTGAACTTGGTTCCTTATAGGTAGCCTTTAAGGAACTTCCCTACTTAGCATGTGAGATGAAAATCAGATTTCGGACTAAATTGTCATTAGGAATAGTGAGCATCCGTGGGCAGTTTGTTCCGTCATCGGGTTTATTGCATTTCATAGGGCTTACATGCACTGGGTAGGGCCATCGTAAATAAAATAAACAAAATGAAACAACATAAAAATAGCATTTTTTCATCCCACCATTTAGTCATCCAATTGTCTTCCCACCAGTTGCTAAAATGGTCCATTGAAGTTACACAACAATACGCACACAAATGTTTATATTAACGGGGGTATATAAAGAGGTATACACCACAGGACTTGGTACTCGCTGGTAATACACAGCCATTCAAACACAGGTCAACGCCAAGAACAAAGTTGGGTCTAGTTGAAAAGTTCATGGAACTAGGACACACTGTGCATGAGAATGATTCGTTTGAAGCCCCTACCCCCTCCCGAAGAGTCCCACAATACACAGCGTTTCACTGGTTCACTGTTACTGACGACGGCTGGACAGAAGCAGGACCAGGGGGTTCAAAGAAACATGTAGAAAAGGAAAGGGGTACCTGATGGCTCATCAATCTGCTGTGTCCTTTCTTCAACGCATCCAATCACACGCACCATGACCAGTTAAGAGCCATTTTTCTTTAAAGCACATACAATGGTTATGGATAAAACAAAAACAATGTCATGGACAGTATCAAAAATGGCAAGTTGTGTGTGAGTGTAGATGAGTCACACGGGTCAGTTGTTCACATGGCAACCGTGATCCAATTGACCGGCGTGAATGAGTTATTCTATATTGTTTTGAAGAGATAATATGTTGAGGAAATATGTTGAGGATAAATACCAATGTTAGTGAATATTAACAATATGTGATACTAAAAAAAAGACACGACAAATCATGGAGCACAATATTGACCGAAACATTTTAAAGGCTGTGGATGAAAAATAACAAATGGATGAAACATACAATTATCTTGTACAATTAGCTTTAGAAGCCCATAAATGTTTCTTACTATACAGATACCATCTATCAGGATTTATATTTGTCACTTAATTCTCCCAAACAATGACAGAAAATCAGATAATTCTCACAAGATTTCATAAATTCCTATCGGATCACATGTATATTTCTTCTCCACAGACATACAGAATACAGACACAATCCTTACATTTGTCAGAGAAATGTATGTACATCAAAAAAGACCCTTTTGTAAACGACACACTACACGTTTTGTTTGTTGGTCTGTTCTTCTGTTTGTTTCCAAACTAATGTGAGTTTTTTTTTTCTTTTTTTTTACCATTGCCCAAGAAGAGCAGGAAAAGGAAAAGAGTTGCCCTCACATTCGCAAAGTACGCAGAGTTAGACGGGATTATGGGTGGGGTTTAGGACACATGACGCACATCCGAACCAAATTCAAACGGCAAACACTGGTAACGAAGAATCAGAAAACACACACTCCTTAACCTTCTCTCAGTTACTTTTGTATATATTTTTTCTGTGTTTTCTCAGCTTTGGCTTAGACCAAGGATTATTACATTGACATAAGCACACGCTTGTAGTTTAGTATTTTTTTTCTCCATCTTTTATATATAGATAAACCGCTAGTGTTCACTTTCACATTTTGTGCTACGACATCACACTGGAATGAGGGAGGGGTAGGGCTGGGGTCAGGGGGATACCGGGCCGGGGATGAAGAAAAGGGGTTTTAAGAAGCTAAAGGGGATGTTGGGGGGGGTCTCTGGTATCTTGGGATTAACGGCGACATCCGGCAAACGGGATGAGAGCTCAGTCTGCTCCCCAAACAGCAGTATCTAAAAGAGAGAGGGAGAGATACAGTCATTCAAACTGTTGATTTAAAGGTGGTCTAGGTGAGATTTATTATTTGAGTGAAACGCCGTAGAAATGCCGTAGCAATCCATCGGCTATTAGTGAGTGCATGCTCCGTTAGAATTTCTCCCTATCTGAGAGTGGAGAGGTGTTCTTTGGGGTGGGGTTGCCGTCCAAAACTTGCTAACTCTTTTCGGCCCTCTCTCTTTTCAAATCTTCTCTACATGACCTATATTATTCTTATCTTCTGTTGAAAACCAAAGGTCCTGACTGTGCTCAGCACCCACCTGAGGCTTTATAAGAAGTCTTTGAGGTCCAGTTCTGCCAGAGGGTCCTTGGGTTTCTTGGGACTTTGGCCGGCAGGTCCTTGAGAAATCTGCTTGATAGAGAGAGCAAACGACTAGTGGTAATGATCAATAAAAAATACACACTATGTATAATATAACTGTACAGTGTAAAGTCCTATAAAATCTGTAGTGTATATGTAGGCCGTTACATGTAGTGTGTGTGTATGTGTGTGTGTGTGTGTGTGTGTGTGTGTGTGTGTGTCTGTGTCTGTGTCTGTGTCTGTGTCTGTGTGTGTGTGTGTGTGTGTGTGTGTGTGTGTGTGTGTGTGTGCATGGTATGTGTATGTGTATATGTGTGTGTGTGTGTGTGTGTGTCTCTGTGTGTGTGTGTGTGCGCGTGCGTGCGTGTGTGTCTGTGCGCGCGTGTCTGTGTGTGCGCGCGTGTCTGTGTGCGCGCGTGCGTGCGTGCGTGCGTGCGTGCGTGCGTGCGTGCGTGTGTGTGTGTGTGTGTGTGTGTGTGGTTTACCGGAGCCCCTGGTGCCGAGGCCATGCCAGTGAAGGGTGGTCTCATCATGGGCTGGCCCATCATCGGCTGACCCATCATGGGCTGGAGCGGAAGAACAGAAACCATCAGATTTTCAGCTACAGAAACTGTAGAGCAGTTGGCCCATTTCCACAAGGGGGCGCCACAGAGTTGCCCTGAGGAGGCTAGGAATTGTAACTTTGATAAAGATACTGAATGCATACAAAAAAGGAATTAACATTCTATCATTTGGCCGACACATATATCATACAACTTATCAGTGAGGAGAAAAAACACAAAAAAATTGTAAAAGAGCATGCATCCTATCTCATTCATAGTGATTTACAACACTGATGAAGGCGAAACATGTATTGAAGGCAGGAAGAACCTCTGGTTATGGTTTACAAAAATGCTTCATCATATCATAAATGCTCACCATGCCATAACCAGACTGTGAGCCAAGCGGTGGCCCCCTGGCTCCAGCAGGGGGCGCTGCAGAGGTGGCACCGGCCTAGGATTCCAAGGAAGAAGAGACATTAACAATACTCCATTTTAAAATACAGACTACATTCAGACTACTTTTCTAAAATACCCCGGTAATTATTTAATTATTATGTTCTTTCATTATGGTGCGAAACCATGAAGCATTTTCATCAGGTTTTGATAAAAAAAAAAGATTGTCACTACAGAAAAAAAACAACCACAACTAAAATGTTACTATCCACTATGAATAATATCTAGAGTGAAATGCGGGCTCATACCAACGGGGCTGCAGGTGTACCCCAGCTGGAAGGGGCTACCTTGGGGGTCCAGTTGGCCCCTCCTGTGAGTTTCTTCTCACTGTTTGGGTCCCTGGAAGGAGAACCAGTTAGCCAAGCTGTGTCAAATGGTGGAGCCTTACTGTACATCAAGGAGCTATGGATCACTGTGTACAAGATTCCAGAGTTGTTTTCATCAAAGGTCCAATAAAACACAGGGTAGTTGCATTGGAATTATTACAGTATATAATTCCATTAATAACTAAAGCTACTTGATCAAAAAATCAAAAAAACACACGCAAAACAACACATTAACTTACCTTTTCTTCATTCCGAGGTCTGCATAATAAAAAATAGAAACAGGGATCAACCGAAGACAACCAACAACTGGCCAACTGTGGTTTTGTTTGTTGGTTTATTTCAGTTACATATCAGTTACATTTCCCATTACTGCCTCTCCATACTGCCTACCCCCAGGTCACCCACACTGCCTACCCCCAGGGCCTCCACACTGCCTACCCCCAGGTCCTCCACACTGCCTACCCCCAGGTCCTCCACACTGCCTACCCCCAGGTCCTCCACACTGCCCACCCCCAGGTCCTCCACACTGCCTATCCCCAGTTCATCCACACTGCCTACCCCCAGGTCCTCCACACTGCCTACCCCCAGGTCACCCACACTGCTTACCCCCAGGTCACCCACACTGCCTACCCCCAGGTCCTCCACACTGCCTACCCCCAGGTCCTCCACACTGCCTACCCCCAGGTCACCCACACTGCTTACCCCCAGGTCACCCACACTGCCTACCCCCAGGTCCTCCACACTGCCTACCCCCAGGTCACCCACACTGCTTACCCCCAGGTCTCCCACACTGCCTACCCCCAGGTCCTCCACACTGTCTACCCCCAGGTCACCCACACTGCCTACCCCCAGGTCACCCACACTGCTTACCCCCAGGTCACCCACACTGCCTACCCCCAGGTCCTCCACACTGTCTACCCCCAGGTCCTCCACACTGTCTACCCCCAGGTCATCCACACTGCCTACCTCCCACGAGGTTGGCCAGGGACGAGTCCAGGTCCCCTACGATGGTTTTAGTAGGTGGAGGCGTCGGTGGGGGGGCCGCCGCCATGCCCATGCCCATGCCCATGCCCATGCCCATGCCCATGCCCGAGACGGGGGTCCCGAGGCTGCCTGACACGCTCCCACCCCCGGTGCTGCCCCCGGTGCTCTGGGGTGTTATGGCGGGCATCAGCAGGTCACCTATTCCACCAAACACTTAGGAGGACAGGAAGGACAAGCATGAAATACAAGGAGGCATGGAGGTACAGAGAAGTAACCCCAATAATGAACAACACCGGTCTTGCAGATTATACCATTGAAACCATCGCTCAAGGCTTCACCAAGACCTCTTTTACCAATGTTATTACTCTTTAGCACATTTAGCCTGAGCGGGCATTGAACATGCATGCGCCAGTCTTGAGAGTATACAACCTCAGTGGCACTTTTGTCTTTTTTTAAATGTTGTTTCGTAAAGTACTTGAATTGTAATTTGCTGTCCTATTGTCCACTAATTCTCAGACTGACATTCATACATAAACGTAGACAATTATATTGGTAGATCACTGATTTAGTGAAGCCAGGAGAAACAGCTACGATGGTTCCATCCCCCAAACTGATTGGTCCTGTAAGCAGGGTAGAACAGGGGTAGGACCAGGCTGTGCTTTTGGTAAGGGGGGTCAAATGTCCACGCTACACAGCCCCACCAAGTCGGCTACACACTGCATGCGGCATTTACATGAGGGAAGGGGGACACACACAAAAAATGACTGCAATGCCATTTGTCTGGTATCCATGAGAGAGCACGATTCAATCTGTGAGTCACTCCCTGAATAGGTTGGGGGGCAAATGAGGTAGAGCAGTGCAGCCTGTCTCATGCATCTGAAGGAAGGGAGGGGAATGCAGTCATACATGCCAAACAGGGCTACAAATACTTGCTTAAAAGGAATTTGGTTCCGTATGTGTGTCTGTGTGTGGTCTAGCTTAAAGTACCCATGCTGCACGTTCCATAGCGTTTGGGGGGCTGGGGGGGGGGGGGGGGCATAGAAACTCACCCATTATATATTAGAAGTAAGCAAGCAAGCAGAAAGCCCTCAGCAGAGAGAGACAGAACAGAGGGGAGGGAGTGAGTGGTGGTGGGTGTACGGGGGGGGGGTTGCAGCAGCAGAAGATGAAGAAGAAGAAGAAGAAGAAGAAGAAGAAGAAGAAGAAGAAGAAGAAGAAGAAGAAGAAGAAGAAGAAGAAGAAGAGGAAGAAGAGGAAGAAAGGCAGATTTGAGTTACATATGTAGAGCAAGAAAATAAGCAGAGCGGGCCGTTTGTTGGCCAGCGAGAAGGAGGAGAGAGAGTTGATCGACAGATCCGCAGATCAGGAGAGAATGGAATTGCGAGGGCTAGAATTATGGATCAATTCTATAGAGACGGATAGAGAGCGAGAGAGATGGATAGAGAGCGATTGAGAGAAAGTGATGGAGGGAATGAGAAAGCAATGGAGTGAAAGCGATGTAGAAAGCCAGAGAGATGGGGAGAACGTTTGCGACTAAAGGGAGGCAGCAGCAGTAAGGCGTTAGCTTGCTGTGACCGTGGTCAGTGACCGTGGCTTGCCATGCTCTGAGGTAACGAGGACCCCTCGCACCACTCATGCGCAAAGAAAAAATGCAGTGAGTCAAGACCAGAGCAACCGAACCGCTAGGCTAACAGACCACAGCTATGACAAAGCGCCAGAACCGCTAGGCTAACAGACCACGGCTAAGACAATGCGCCAGGCTTACTTTACAAACCAATTCACAGATGTAAAACACATTTAAAAATAGAAAGGCTTTAATGACTTTGGACTGAATACAACATTGGACTGAATAAATGTAATGCTATTCTACATGTTGTGCCACAAAGGTGTTGTAACAGAATAATCGTTGATACAAATGAAGAAGAAAAGAATTTCACGCTCATTAATCCTCCACTTACTCGAAGCATCAAAGCCACCAGAGGGCGCTGGAGCCATCGTGGGCTCCATGGTAGCTGCCGGTACCATGATGGGCACCACGGGAACTGAAGCTGGCATCGGGGGCGTGGGGGAAGGCAAGGAGCCCAGGGCCTCAAAACCAGACTCCAGGAGGTCGTTCTGGAGGGGGGCCAGGGCCGGAGCCATGGCCGGAGCCAGGGCCGGGGCTAGGGTCAGGGCCGGGGCAGCTGTTGGCGCCAGACTGGGGGAGATCAGTCCTGGGTGAGACCAATAGAAATATACATCAATAAATACAGTAATATATAACATTAAATAACAGACAGGCTTCAATCAGAAAGGTTGAGAAATTGAATTTGAAAAAGCAATGAATTACAGTCAGTAATAGGGTCAAATAAATGAGTATCCTAACATATTATAACTTATAACGATGATAACAAAGTATTACATGAGGATTTGGGATTATAAATGACATATCCCGGCTAATAAGCAACTGTAATAGAAAGGTACTTCAACTGTACTACAACCAGATTACGATGAGCGCTCCAATTTGTGTTCCACGTGATGTTTGAGCGATCCAAACTTTAATTAAAACACATTCTGAAAATGAATCAGACACGCAAGCGTAGCGGGCTCACGTTTACAGTAAAACCACAACCGGCAAAAAGTCTAAAAGTTCGCAATCGCAGACTGACGGCTGTGAAGGAGCACCAGACTGACGGACTGACAGAAACACACACCTCCCAGCAGGTCCACAGCTTCCACAGGGCCAGTGGGTGCTGAGCTGGGTGCTGCGTCGCTGGGACCGCTGAAGTCATCTGTAAGGGTCGTCCCGTTCGCCAGAGGGCCGCATGGAGGGAGAAAAGGGGTTTAGAAGCAGTCAGCCTCGGGACTTTCCCACTGGGACAAGTGAGGGGGAACACCAGGTCGCACAGGGTGTGTTGTTGTACTGTGTAGCCACACACAGCCACTCCGCACAGTCGAGGAAAGTTTCAATCATGTGACCTGAAGTTCCATAAAGGAAGTTCAAGCCCGCGGTCATGGGAATCTTGACCAAACATTCTAGAAGGACCAACTAGCCATGTTGTTGTCATTGTTGTAATAGTGGTGAAAACATACCAAGATGGTGGCTTGGAATGTGCGTGACATCATGCGATATCGTCCTATACTATAAATGACCTGTACTTCTAATGTCTAAACTCCGCTCTGTTCTCTTGCTATAGGAAGCTATCTACGAGCTGATCTGCTCCTGTCTAAATCACACTCTATTATCTCTCTATATACTACAGGGATCTATCTAAGGGGCGGTGAGGACACTACCTTCAATGACATCAACATCATCCCTGGTGATGGAGTACCTGTTCCGGTCCTAACAGCCAGACTACTGATAGGAGAACAATACAAGTTGTAGAAGCGTAGAGAAAGGTGAAATTATCAATATAACGGTTAAGAAACAAATAATGGAGGAGAATAGATAAAATGGAGGATCAAGGCTTTGTGAGTAATTCTGCGTTTGAGTGCATGTGTGCGTGTTAATATCCATGTGTATCTGCATATGATTGTATGCATCCGATTGGCTGTGCAGGTCATTTGACTTCTCGTCAGTGCCAGTACCCAGCAAGTCAATGACGGCTGCTGGCTCTGCTTTGGGTGGAGAGGGGACGTCTGGCAGTGGAGCTGGAGCAGGAGAGGCTGCAGGAGCTGCAGCAGTAGTAGGAGAGGAGGAGGAGGAGAAGGTATCTGGAGCCCGAGACCCAGAAGATGACGAGACAGGTAGAAGGATAGAGCGGTAAGGATTACTCAGAACAAGACAAATCCACGTTCATTCAAGTGGACGGATTCATTTGTGTCCTCTCTTGTTAGAACAAGCCGAGAGCAAAGGAAAGGCATCCTGCTCAGACAGGAGGTCACAAAAGAGGAAGGCATGCCTCTCTGTGCTACACAAGCACGCTACTCCGACACGCCTGATGTGATCCGGACAACCGCACGCACCGAGGACTAAACCTAAACACAGAGATCCACCATGCCAGGCCTTAACGTCCGGGTAAGCCCCCCCCTTGCAGTGTGCAGAAGGAGGAAGGGGGGGGGAGGAAAGAGAGTAGTAGGGGAGGAAGCAGAGGCCTAAACTCACCCGTCACGATGTCCCCAGCCAGAGCGGGCTCCTCGGGCAGAGGAGAAGGCCCGCGAGACACGGCAGGGAGGTCTACAGCAGCCAGCGAAGGCCAGGCAGTGGCAGTGCAAGGGAGGAGCAGCAGCAGCAGCATAGGAGGAGGAAGAGGAGGAGGAGGAGGAGGAGGAAGAAAAGGTGGAAGCATAGTAAAGGCGTTAGCGTAGACAGGGGGAAACGGGGGGACAGAGACAACAAGAGATTGAGACAGAGAGAGAGTTAGACATAGAAAGAGATCAACAGAGAGGAGAGAGTTATATTGATAGAGAGATACAGAGACAGAAAGAGGGACAGAGAGGGGAAAGAGACAGAGAGAGACAGAGAGAAACAGAAATTAAAGAGAGAGTAAGAGAGCCAGGGAAAGACAGAGAGACAGATAGGGAACGAGAGAGAGACAGAAAAGAGAGATAGACAGAGACAGAGGGACAGAAACAGAGACAGAGAGAGGGAGAGACAGAGACAGGGAAACAGATAGAGACAGAGACAAACAGAAAGGAGAGAGAGAGAGATCGATAGAAGCACAGACTGGAGAAGTTGCTCCTAGTGGCCGTGTGGGGGAGGGGAAGGGGAAGGGTTTGGCGTGCACAGTCACAGTTGTCATACCACGATGGACGGATCAAGACACATGCCGCCACGACTAACAAACGACATGAGAGACGACAGGGAGCAGTGAAGGTCCAGTGACCGATGGACGATAGGGGAGGGTTGCTCTTAGAGAAAGAGAGAGTGAGAGAGAAAGAGAAAGAGAAAGAGAGAGAGAGAGAGAGAGAGAGAGAGAGAGAGAGAGAGAGAGAGAGAGAGAGAGAGAGAGAGAGAGAGAGAGAGAGAGAGAGAGAGAGAGTGTTAGAGCAAAATAAAGTGGAAAAGAGAGATAGATTGCACTACAGAAGAAAAGAGTAAGAGAAAGAGTGGAGCAGATAAAGACCAAGTGCGAACAAAAGAGTGAGAGCAAGAACATGAGGTACAGAAAGGTGGTGGACATGGGCTCCTGTACCTGAACCAAACAGGTCTACGCTAGGTGTGGTAGCAGCTTTGGATTCAGCGCTCGGGCTTTGCTCAGGCATAGAATCAAACATATCTACAAACAAAGACACACAGGTCAGATTCCCAGGCCAAGTGCATTCAGGACATGATGGATAAGTAAGAAAAATAGACGGATGGAAAGGAATGCATATATGAACTAAAAACTCTCTCTGGAATTGTCTGAGTTGCAAGGATTCATTTATTGTGGTGAGAAAATAAGGGAGCATCGGTTAAAGAGAAGGAAACCAATAAATTTCATTGGATGCCATGAGGCCCACTGAGCAATCATTTAAAGATATTACTGATATCAAAATAAATTTGATTAAGCATAAAAAGGTTGAATAGCTTTTCACAGTAGTCACGCATAAAAGCTTGTCATGGTGTCACTGAAATATATATATTTTTTTCTCATATCTAAGTTATAGTGACACAAAATAAGCAGTATTACACATGGCTCTTGAAACTGAGTGGTATTCCCTTTAAGCGATGCACAGGCTCAGGCGAAGCACTACAAACTACCGCTAGCAGCTAGCAGTCCACGTGCCTACAACCACACCATCCAGAAGTCCGAGGCGAAGAAAGCATTGTTAGCGTGTTAATGGTCAACTGTTGTGAGAGACAACAGCTTCTTTCTTCGCCCAAACGTTGGACGGCGTGTGTGTTAGTTTGTTAGTTATCACGCGACCAATCAAATTAGGTTGTGTCACGTCTTTGGATAGGATATACGTCACAAAGGTAGGATATAGGACAATGTCGTAATAACTGACCATGTCTGTGGCACCGATGTGTCCCACCGTTAAAACTCATGGTGGCTTCAACAATGTGTGAATGTTTTCGGAATATTTCAAATAATTGGATTCAGTTGCCGTCATGTGGCCAATTCAAGTGATCATGACAGAAACTCAAATCAAAACAGAAATGTAGGGATTTGGGTATGCGGGTTACCATAATCATCATCATCAGCATCATCACCATGTCATGGTCATAGTCAAAATGCAGGGCAATGCAGAGCGAGAGGCTTAATGAGAGCAAGAGAGAGAGAGGGAGAGAGAAAGAGAGAGAGAGAGAGAGCGGGAGAGCGACTTTACCACCAAAGATATCTAGAGCGGGTGCTGCTGCAGACTCTGTGGTGGTGTTGTGACTAGCGGTGGTGGTGGTGGTGGTGGTGGTGGTGGTGGTGGAGGTGGTGGTAGAGGAGGAAGAAGAAGAAGATAAAGAAGGGGTGGAGGCCGCTGCGGGGGCCGGCGCCTCACTGGGGGCGGGGGTGACGACCACGGTGGCGACGGCGGTGGGCGTGGCGGGGGTCTCCGCGGACGGGGGGTCCGAAGGCCTCATGGCGAACAGGTCCATCTCTGGGGCCATGCTGGCACTGCCCTCGGTCGTGGCGAAGGGGTCTTCAGGCGGACGGAGGTGGGGGTTGGTAGGGGGTTAGGGTGGAGGGTAAGGGTGATGACCAGAGGAGGGGGGTGGGGGGGGGGATAATTAACAATCATATAATTAAAAAAGGGAAAGCCCCCGATCCAGGGTTAGTTGGGAGGTAAAGTAAAAGGCTGCATCCCTCATTAACTTCTGTCCTGCAACCACAGGCTTGAACAGACAGAAAGGCACTCACACACATACACACACGGACCCACGCACACACAGCCGCACCCACACACTCTTTTGATTACCAAATGTTAATCGTTTTTTTAACAGAAGGCTCTGTCTGAAGTACAGCTTTTACAAATCGAATATTCCCATTTAAATTTTGACCATTTCAATTACTGCAGTGCTCTCCTATTACGAACACTGTCTCAGGTTGCAGAACAAAGTTAATGTGGAGGCGTGTTAGATACAGGCAGCCCGGTAACCTTTGTGGTTATTCCGGCTTACACACGTTATGACATGGGTTATGTACAGGAGTTACATGAATTGTTATTGATTTAAAGAAGAACAAAAAAAAGATGGTTCCTCTGCCCTGCCCTCATACTTACACAACCAGGTCAAAGAGAGAAAGGACACAAATCATTGTCCTTAAATAAAGGAAAAGGCCTGAGCGATGATTATCCCTATCATCGTCTTCAGGGCTAGCTTGCGTTGGTATCGGATGGAGGCGGAGCTCCAGGAGAGTGTGGAACAGTCAGCAGCAGCTACTAATAGAAACTATTAGCATGCAAACTGTGTTTCCGTGTTCACCAGGTGAATGTCCCATGTTGGTAAATCACAGAGTGAGGGCTGCGGGGGGGGGGGGGGCTGCGCGAGGATTCATGACAGACCCTATCGGGGGGGCAGGGGTTGGGGCGGGGGGTGTTTGGGGACGAAACAGTATCCTTCTGCCAGGACACACAGTCAGGGCAAAGGATCCCACTGTTCTCCTCAAATGTAAGCAAAGAAAGCTGGTACAAAACAGACTCCTGCCATTCATACACTCAGACACAGACGGACAGACTCACAAACACACACATACACAGACACACACACACACACACAGACACAAACACACACACACACACACCCACACACACACACACCCAGACACACACACACACACACACACACACACACACACACACACACACACACACTGGCTGTTTTGTCACCCACCAGATCCACCGAAGGCATCGGCAGCAGGACCGGCGGCCGCAGCTGCAGGACCATCTCCTGGGGAGGGAGCAAATGCATCTATAGGTGGAGGAGGAGGAGGAGGAGGAGGAGGAGGAGGAGGAGGAGGAGGAGGAGGAGGAGAGGAGGAGGAGGAGGTGGAGGAGGAGAATGATGGGAGGTGGAGGTGGAGGAGGAGGAGGAGGTGGAAGAGGATAATGAGAATGATGGGAAGAGGGGGGGGAAGATGGAGAAGGAAGAGGAGGTAAGGGTGGAGGAGCAGGAGGATGAGGTGGAGGAGGGAGGAGATGGAGGAGGTGGAAGCGGGGAGAAGGAGGGGAAGGTGGAGGAGGAAGAGGAGGTGGGGGTTGAAGAGGGGAGGGGATTGATTGGAGGAGGGGGTGAAAGTGGAGAAGGAAGAGGAGGTGGGGTGGAGGAGCAGGAGATAGAGGGGGAGGAGCAGGAGGTAGAAGGGGGGTTCGGAGGAGGAGTAGGAGGGGCAATGACGCGGAGGAGGAGAGCGTGGATGGATGGTGGGTGGAGAAGGAGTTGGCGGGGAAGTGGAGAGTTTGAAAGGGGGTATGCATAATGAAACGCGAAAAGAAAAATGTACACAGCGACATTGGACAGAAGGAGATTAAGTATGAGGAAAATAAAAAGAGCAAGGATGGAAAATAGAAAACGCATGGACGCACGAGGGACAACACATAAAACGAAGAGGAACAATGAACGAATACAAAAAAGTCTGTTAGGAGGGAGAAAATTAAAGCATAGAATACAAGAAATATGCAGCCCATGTGGATCAATTCATAAGATCTGTCTGGTCTTAGGCTGGCGGGGCGTCACTCTTTTGGAGAGTGACAGGGGCTGCATAATGCTGCATTCGATGAGCTTGTAAGTTGCCATGGAGGGAGGGGGAGATGGGGATGGACTCATCATTGTCACAAATGGTACTTTGTGACAGAGAAGGCGAACTGGGTTCAGCGATGAACAACAAAGCAAATAATAAAATCTCTCTTTGACGGCAAGCGCCGGCCTTTTCAGCGGAAAGTGCACAAGTGCATTTTTATCATCCTAATATTATTTTAACGTATTCTAACAATATCACCATTACTGCTGTAATTGGTGAAATTGATGACGTCAACACTTCACAAACTAGGCTACTCACCACCATTGTATTTCCAGTATTTAAATCCTACGAAAAGGTTAAGCTTGACATGGGAAGCAGTAAATACCAGTAGAACACAATCTCATGCTTTCCTGTCCTATAACTGAGGACATAGCGTAGTCAGGCAGACAGCGAACAACATCTGCAGCATGGGTTTGTGCCCGTGTCCGTCACGCCTGTATCTGTTGAACTACGACCCCACTGACCTCCAAACAGGTCCATGTCAGAGGTGGCAGAGGCTGGCGGGGGCAGGGTGGCCGGAGTGGGCGGGGCTAGTGCAGTGGGAGGGGCTGTCTTGGCAGGAGTAGCAGGAGCGGCGGCGGCAGCTACAGCCCCTGCGGAGGTGGAGGAGGAGGTGGTGGTGGTGGTGGTGGAGGGGGTGGTAGTGGCGGCGGGGGTGGTGGTAGCATCTCCGTCAGATGCACCGTCAGAAACAGCCGCCGGAGTGGCTAAGCAGGCGAGAAGCGCAAACCCACCCCCGCAACCAAACACACCCACCCAACGACAACAGCCAGATCGTAACCACGGAACAGTGGGAAACAGACAGACAGGGAGAGAGAGAGGGGGAGAGAGAGAGAGAGAGAGAGAGAGAGAGAGAGAGAGAGAGAGAGAGAGAGAGACGCAGAGAAAGAGAGACGGACAGCGAAGGAGAGAGAGAGAGAGAGACACAGAGAGAGAGAGAGAGACACAGAGAGAGAGAGAGAGAGAGAGAGAGAGAGAGAGAGAGAGAGAGAGAGAGAGAGAGACGCAGAGAAGGAGAGACAGACAGAGAAGGAGAGAGTGAGAGAGAGAGAGAGACGCAGAGAAAGAGAGACGGACAGAGAAGGAGAGAGAGAGAGAGACAGAGAGAGAGAGAGAGAGAGAGAGAGAGAGAGAGAGAGAGAGAGAGAGAGAGAGAGAGAGAGAGAGAGAGAGAGAGAGAGGGAGAGAGACGCAGAGAAGGAGAGACAGACAGAGAAGGAGAGAGTGAGAGACAGAAACAGAGAGCAAGAGAGAGGGAGAAAGAGTCAAAGACACATACAAAAGGTACAAGAAGACAAGGAGAGGAATAGAGAAAGGAAGGGAGGATAAGAAGGAGGATATAAGAGAAAGAGAAGAGAAGAGGTGTCAAAGCGATGACAAAGTGAGAGGAATAACGATGCACTCGTATATCCCAAGAGCATAAAGACAAATTAAAAGGATTGCAGGGAACTGACTCAAACCATTGAGCAGGGCAGCTCTACCCACAATATACTGCTGCGACCTTGAGAGAACGGAAACAAGTTGGTAGGCCAACAAGTAGTTCTTAGTCATCCCTCCTATTTATACTGCAGAAGGAAACTGTTAACACTCACCCCCTGCCAGGAGATCTGCAGAGAGGGGGAGAGGGAGAGAGAGAGAGAGAGAGAGAGAGAGAGAGAGAGAGAGAGAGAGAGAGAGAGAGAGAGAGAGAGAGAGAGAGAGAGAGAGAGAGAGAGAGAGAGAGAGAGAGAGAGAGAGAGAGAGGGGGGGAGGAAGATGAGAGACAGAGAGAGATGGAGAGATGAGAGACAGAGATGATTCATGGTGGGCACACAGAGGATCCAATCAATAGTTTTCATGGTGCCAACATGACAAAGCTCTGCCCTCCTGAAGTCAGACTCATAAGACTAAAAGGCCCATTATGACTCAGGCCTGATGAGAAGCCTGGCCAAGAGCAATGGGGCCAGATAGGAGGGAATGCCAACCACGCGCACACACACACACACACAAACACACACACACACACACACACACACACACACACACACACACACACACACACACACACACACACACACACACACACACACACACACACACACACACACACACACACACACAAAAGTCTACAACAAAGTCAAAAATTCAGTGTCATTCCAAGGGTTTGTTTAAAACATCTATAATGAAACCATTTGTGATATTAAACAGCTAGTCCTATGGCCCGGAGCCCAGCCAGGGGGTCTCACCTCCCCAGGCTGTAGTAGAGGAGCCAGCCGCAGCGCCCCCTGCTGCTGAGGAGGACATGGGATCCAGGTCCAGCAGGAAGCCATCATCCAGGGCACTGGAGGGAGGGAGGGAGGGAGGGAGGGAGAGAGGGAGAGAGGGAGGGAGGCAGGCAGGGAGAGAGAGGGAGGAAGAAGAATTTGATTAAAGGAGGAAGATGTGGGACTGAGTAAAATGAATAAATACTTAGGTATATTAAGTATTTAAATTATATTTAAAGCTGGGATATATGTTATATCTTGGCTTTATTTTAAGGAAGGGAGTTGAAATCGACTAGAGGTCTTTGCCCTTTTCCACAAATAAGAAAGATGCTTAGTCAATGGTGGCATCAGGGAAGACGATCTTAGGTAGAGCAGAGATGGTGTGGGAGATTTGATAATGACAAGTGAGAGTCCTTGTCACAACAAAATTGGCATGAAGGAACCAATCTGTTGGTGGTCGATACATCAGGGTGGCCAATACATGATAACATTGGTCACGATGACAACAACAGGGAGGGATTATATCTCCCAGCTGTCCTGGGAACACTTTGGTCCCCCCAGGGTGAGCTGGTGGACGATAGTATCTACTATCCCCCCCAACCACAGAAGATGGATAACATCCATAACCATGGTGCCATTGTCGAAAAGGCAGGAGCATTGGACCGACAGCAGGTTATCGTCCCGTTGTGTGAGGTCCTGAAAGCGAGGGGACTCCTACTTGCTGCTGGTCGGGGCCAGGGCTGGAGGGGGGGCAGTGGGAGTCACGGCTGGTCGGTGGCCGGGTCGCGGGGGGGGTCCGGGGCGGGCCGGCGGGCCACCGGAGGCGGGTGGGCCCGCCGCTGAAGCAGCAGCGGCAGCAGCAGCTGCAGCCGCTGCTGCCACGGGTCTGGGTGGAGCTGTGGCTGTAGGTGTAGCAGCAGCAGCCATCGGCGTGCCGTTGTTCTCTGTGGAATCCTGACAGAGAGAAATACACGGAGAGAGAGAGAGAAAGAGAGCGAGAGAGAGAGAGAGCGAGAGCGAGAGCGAGAGAGAGAGAGGAGAGAGAGAATCCCACCCATTCATCACTGTGGTGACCTACACAATTGACATCAATTGACAATCATTGTGGAACATTTGAAGTGTATGCGAAGAATAGGCGGCTTACCTTGTTTGGTGACCTGCCAAATAAAGGATAACAGTATAGTTAAAGTTGAACAGCTTATGATTTATTGTGGCTTTTATTGTTAAGGGAGGTAAAGAGGGGGGAAAAGTTAAATAAAGGGATTAAAGGTGCTGTAGGTAAGATTTAAGAGCTGTATTTTCGTGTAATCTGTTGCAATGGTATAGTCATCCCTCAGCTGCAACAGTGAGGATAATGCTCTGTGAGAATATCAGTTCTGGTTCAGTTCAGTTCATTTCTAATGGTCTTGGGAACCCATCTTTCCTGTCAATCACATTGGGGTTCACAGTAATCACTCTGCGTTATCATCTCAAATGTGGGGGAGAGATGAAGGGTATGATTTCTGGCTTGTTCATTTTCACAATCTTGCCCTCTGACACTCGTCTCCACACTATTTCTCTGCAACTCTCAAATCTTACCATCAGACCTTTAAGTGGCCAAATCACTTTGACAGACGACAGTACCACCGACTTAATGCAAAGCTTTACTTTCTGTACAGTTTCATGATCTGACGGAACATGCTCCCGGAGACTTTGTAGGAAGTTACAGTTATGGTCATGAAGTCAATGGCAACGATGAAGAGCTTTTAGTACATGTATGTGAAGGGAATTCATCGTAATATGTTAAGACATATTGCAGGGTTAATAAATGATGAACGTATCTTTTAAAAACACAACAAAATATCAAACTCAAAAGAACATAGAAACTAAAGGGAACCTCTCATTCTGTTTAGTCTTGATCTGTTGTCTTGACAACAGTCAACATTAAACAGCAATATGAAGACAAATTGCTTCCATGGATTAGAGTGAAAATGTTAACATGAAAGTACAATGTTAACGGGATCATCAATAGGTTTCGTCATTCACAAACTTACTTGTCCTCTCTGAAGGTAGAAAAAAATAAAGGATAGATCATATTAACAATACTGCACATTTACATTTCAGCAGACACACATGCTGCGTACATGTATCTCAAATGAAGTGATTTGACTGTCTACTCACGGCTTCTTGCCCTCCAGAGTGTTGAGATGAGTCTCCAAGGACTCCAGAAGACTCTGTGGGGCCTGCAAAAGCACACACACAGCGGAGAGAGCACTTAAATATGCATGCCATACATGTAGAACCCATAGAGAACACAGTGAGGCCCATAAGAGAGTTTAACATTGACATGGAGATGCACCTGACACAGTTACCGATAAACAAAGGCACTGTTGGATAGCTGGGATCAGATGGAGATATGTCCACTGAGATGATGAAAGTAAAAAAGGGTAGTAACTAGGAGCTACTGGTAGGTTCCAAGGTCCTGAGAGTGGGCAGGGTATGTGAGGTGTAGGGACGGAGCACCACCTGATCTCTCTGCCGTCAGGAGGACCACGGCGGGGGCGACAATATTAAAGGTGACATATTATACCAGCAGGTGTGTGTGTGTGTGTGTGTGATTAGCCGTTCCAAGCCGTATTGAAAATCTGCCGCCCACTTATTGAAAAAAGTGGGCGTGTTCACCTAGATGTATTACGGATAGTTGAGCAACATTTGCTACGGCCCACTGGTTAGGCTGGTAGACTGATCTATCCAGCACACATCTAGGTGGACACGCCCACTTGTGATGTCAGAAGAGGCAGATTACCGGCTTGTAACGGCTAATCACACTTGCACATACACCTTGTTAAGGGACAAAATAAAATATGGGAAATCCACAATGCACATGTGACAGCATGCCCCAGCTGAGTTGCTAAAGGCAGTTTTTCGCCGTAAAACATGCAGCAGTAAGAACAACACAGAAAAAACAGCAGGTCTGCTGCCAGTCGGCCACCAGCTAATGGGGTTTTAAAGTGTTGAAGTTAAATGGATCGCACTGACAAACGGCTTCTAGACTACGTCGCCCTAAATCCTCCACCGCCACTTATTTCCTTGCTCCGTTGCCCGACTATATATTGTGAACACAGAAATACAAACAACTCTTGTGGGTTGGCAGTGGCGTCAATGAACATCAAGCACCCACACTCCTAACACACCCACTCAAACCATCCAGAGACGGACTGCCATACTTTTCTTCGTAGATAACGAGCCGTGTTTTATTTGATCTATCCGTTGAGAAGGTACAAGACCCAAGCTCTGACAAGTGGACCTGAACCGGGTGTAGTACATCACTTATTTGATATGCTGATCCTGCTGCTGTTTCTTCCATGGTAACTAGGCTCCAGGGAGCCTGTACTGGAATAGAGAGCATTTGTTAAACCTGCCCAGAGGTATTATACGATGTGTCCCTGTGGTCCATTCATAAGCACACACAGAGATCAGACCAGAATTGGTCTACTCCAGGTGAAAATAACCGACTGGTTTGTAATATTGTCACGGAGCAGGGATATTTGTAATGTGTGCTCCTCTGAGAAAACTTTATCCTTTGAATCATCTCAATCAATCCCTCCAACACTGTGATGTTAATAAGCGGAGCGATAAAGCTGATTCAATTAAGGCACAGAATTCTGTGACTTTCAAAACTTTCTCTCCATTTAAATCATGTCTTCAGATTCAGTTACTTTTCTATTTTAACATCCCCCAAAGCCTTATGTGGGCATCCTTCCGGGATCTTGCAGAGAACATAGTAAAATGTTGATTGCATTTCCGAAACTTGCCAAAAGCTGCACCTAGAGACCAGAGCTCAGGTTCATGCAGTCAGGCCCAGCAGCACAGTGGCCTCCCCATGCTCCTTCCCTGTACAAACACACTGGGGCCTCATCCATTATCCATCTTCTCCAGCCCAGGCTTCAGTTACATCCGATGCACGATTTACATTTGACTAGGTTTTAGGCCAGTCGTGCATCTTTATAACCCTAACTGGATTAATTTAACGTTTATCAAAATGTCAAAAATTATTTCTAATATGAAATGAACACGTAGAAAAAGGTCAGATGGACATATTAACCGCTCATAGTTCAACCTCATTCTGTGGAAATAAGTCAGCCCAAGACCAGAGCATGCTCTGAATGCGAGTCATCGATACTACTGGGCTTTTGGTTTCACAAGCCAATCTTAGCTGTAGAGTTTCCACAACATGACAAGTGGAGCAGTGGATCAGACCAAGCAGATCGGGGTCGGACACAGTCACTGTGTGAGAAGGTGAAATCCTCCCCCTTCTCACTGTCCCGCATTAGAGGAATTATTATTATTATTATTATTATATTGTGTGTGTGTATACATTAGATTGGGCTGGTATAGAATTGGTCCTCCGTCCCGGTAGGGGGCAGTATGCTAAGGGAGCTTAGGATCAAAGTATCAGGGAATAGCCCAGGGGGGTGTTGATAGAAACAGCTGTTTTGTAAATATCTTTAGGTTCTGCACAGGGTGTGGGTATATATGTATTTGGTGATTGTTTGTTTAGTATCATGTTTATTTAGTATTCACACAATGTACTTTCTGTTCAGTTATGTTGGATTGTTAGCTTTAGGTAAATGTTCCCCCAGCTAATGGTCTGGCCCATATGGCCGTGATTGGTCCAATTACCATTTCCCTATTTAAGGGCCTTTTCATTTGGTGTTTGGGGCTGAAGGTGGTGCTGGCTTGGAGTGAGGCCAGTACGAGAAACGTATGTTATGGTATGCTGTTTTATGTTATCTTAGTTTGGTTTGCTGACTGATGCAGTCATTTCCTTTTCATTTTTGAACGTTGCTCTATTTTTGTGAATGTTTGGAGAGATTAAAACTTCACTTTTCTTAGTCGTCAGTCCATTGCCCTCATTCTTGCCCACACTCGCGATACCCAGTTGCCCGTATCCCAGATACGTGGGGCGACCACTCCGGTCCCTCACACACTGTTTAATGAACATTATTTTCAAATATATATATGTGTGAATACATGCTACATTGGTAATTAGTATATTGAAGGCTGGGGAATACTGTATTGAATAACAATATGAGAAGTGTTAAACATCTCCCATTTTTCACTTTCAAATTTGTATTTGAATGCACCAAATATTGGTCACGGTAAAGATCAAGACAAACTTTTTTATCCATGTAGGAAATTCATTTGGTCATCAATAAACGCTCCATTGTTATACAGCCTACTGTATAGCATTAAAAAAACATACATACAAAACATTATGAAAACTGCATGCGCAGAATATGAAATCCCTCGGTGGTGACAAGACACTTTCGTCAAGCTAATAAAACTGCATTTAGTTCAGATCCGTAGAAAGCAGATGCTCACGCGGCAGCTCAACAGCTAATATCCTGTTTGGGATTCTCTGTTTGCTTCCCTCTCAGTCGCATCATTCATCCGTTTCACTCCCCGTCCGCATTTCGTCCGTTTGCTTTCTGCACGCTTTAAGCATTCACAAACCCACCAACCGCATAGCGCACTCCCAATTCAGTTGCGCTCAACACTCAAGTCCTCAAATGTTCATGCCTCCCGCATTAGCTTTGCTGGCAGCTCCCTCCCGCGCAAGGCTAGCACATACTGTGCGCTAGACGCTACTCACACGCTCAGCCTGTACGATCAATCTGCATCTCTGCAAATAAGAAGGAGAAGTTGGCAGAAGATGTGTCATCTCTCAGGGACAGACGGCACAACTCATGGGCCGCAGGAGGAAGTGGGGATCCATTGGGGACCCCCCTCTCCCCCCTACCTCCCACCGTGCTGTGATGTTTTGATTCATACCTGGTTATTGCTTTTGTTTCGCTGAGGCGGAGCCTATTAGTAAGCACCGCTGGAAAGGGTTTTTAACAGGATTTTGTTTTAAGACAAGATCCAATCATGCAGCAGGTGATAGAAATAAACACCATACCATTGTCGTGCCAGAAGGAAGAACTGTGCACTATATAAACAGGAAGGAAAACCAAAACTGAGCCTTTCTGATCAACAGCAGGGTGTACCTGAGTGTGCTCCGGTATGTCGTTCTTGTCAATTCCCATTTGCTGTAAAAGAAGAGATACGGGCATTTTAGAAAGGTTTTCGTCAATACTTTTGCTTATCTACAGTTATATGATTGGAATGTCCATCTGCATTTGTTCAAGGATCCAGCAATCCTTCTATGTTACAGCAGAACTTGTCATCCAGCAGTCCTACTATGTTACAGATTTTGTCCAGTCTTTATGGTGTTCAGTAAAAACCTTCACTGAGGTTACAAATCCCCGCCTCCAGGAACATGATTGGTCCAGAACAAATATGAAGCAAAATAAAGTGAAAAATCCCAGTTCACTATGTCTGATTTGTGAGACTAATCTTCGCTCCTACCTGTGCGACTTTGAAGAACTCTGAGACACGGGTCATTCGCGTGAGGAACCTCTTGTAGATCTCAAGACCGTCTTTGCACTGACTTCTCTTCATCTGGAAGAATTTCTCTGGAAGGCAAAACAGACAATTGTTGTGTCTACAACTGCAACCCAAGTGACTTTTTCTTTAAATCTGTTGGGAGAAGAGTGACTGGGGCACCTAGGAGGTTGATGATGCCATCGTTGTAGCAGGCGTACAGCTTGATCAGATCTTTGAAGAGCATCAGAAAGCAGCAGTTGATCACCGCGTTGTTCATATCTTTTGGCTGGACCTAGATATGTGAAGGGTGAGGGGAAGCGTGACATAAATATACACAATTGATTTTGGTTTACAGATAGCACATTGAGTTATGGAATTGACCATGACAGTTTTACCCCTGATGTGTATTTGACTTCCGAAAAAACTTAAGTTAGTACTATCAAGAGATTTGATGTCATAAGAGTGTAGTTGCATTTGTAAACCTTTGACAAGCAAAAACAAAGTATGACTTGCAGTATTGTACGCAAAACCATTTTTTCCCATGTTATTGGAAACAACGTCCATTCAGATCCAACGTAATAGTTATTGTCACTCACGTCAAACTCCATCAGCGCGTCTATCTGGCTCTGCAGGGTGGGCATCCCTTTCAGCAGCTTCTCCACGGACATGGTCCTCATGGCTCCGTCCGCACTGGAACCGTGGAAGGAGAGGCAGAGGGGCGAGGAAGTGAGAGGGAGAAGTATGTGATGGCGTAAGGCCCGGGACGGGGGTTAATGACATTATTGCTTGAACCAGCATTTTCCAAAGACAAACCCCCCCACAGCAGTACATAAAAGCAACCCTAGGTGCTTCAATGTAGGGTCCTCCCATTTGAGATACACAGGCTTAAATTCCCAGTAATGATTTCCTAGTCTCTAGAGAAATGCAGCCCATTCAGCCAGACAGTCGATTTCCCGGTTAATGGAGTCTGTTCTATACTAGCTGCCACCGAACCACTGATGGGGTGGGGCTGGGGTTATCCAAGCCCACAGCACCAATGCTCAACTCTATCCACCTCAGTTCTGCACTTCTGTAGAGGTTGACCTTGTGTGTGCCAGAGGTACGGAGCGTGCCGGGCTGTAAGTACAACTAACAGCCTGCTCAGTATGCATGAAGCTGCGGAAGGCAGAAACCGCGTTCAGATAGACTAGACAGTGTGTTGCCGAGAGACAGAAAATCAACCTTCTCACGGGATTATCTCTCTCTCTCTCTCTCTCTCTCTCTCTCTCTCTCTCTCTCTCTCTCTCTCTCTCTCTCTCTCTCTCTCTCTCTCTCTCTCTCTCTCTCTCTCTCTCTCTCTCTCTCTCTCTCTCTCTCTCTCTCTCTCTCTCTCTCTCTCTCTCTCTCTCTCTCTCTAAGCACATGCAACAGGATAACACAGGGAGAATTCTGGAGATGAAATACAACACACACCCCTTCTTCACTCGGCCGAAGTCGAAGGACATCTGTCTGTAGGCGAAGGCCTTCTCGTTGAGATAGCGGCTGTAGCGCCTGATAAACGTGGACATGTCATAGCCTGGGGGGGAGGAGGGGGTACAAAAGTGAGAACAAGGCAGCACTGCCACAACGAACAAACATGAATAAATTTACAACGGAGCGACTGATTATCGTTTGACATCGCCGCAGGGAGAGCCTGGTGTCTAGAAATCAGATGAGTCTTCGGATGAAGAGATAAATAAAGTTAAAAACCAAACAAAAAGCTGTTGAATGGATGGTGTGACACAGAGCAGAAGTGGCAATGCTCAAGGGTGCTGTAGGTGAGATTGAAGAGCATTTATGGGAGTGTCATTGGCACTGCCATCTGTCAGCTAACAACTAATGAGTGAAAATGCCATGTGAGTGGACAAAATCTGTTTAGAGTTGAATGAGTCTGTGTCTGTATTTACACCTCTCCCGCCTTTTTTCTGACCAACAGGGTATTTCTTCTGTGATTGGGGGGGTGGATCCCTCTTGCCGGTCAATCAGAGGTATGTGAAATGCAACTCTTCTCAATGGTGGAGAAACGTGGTGAGGCTTGGAGCATAAGGGGAGGGGATTTATTTTAGGTTGTCAAGTTTCAAAATCTTTTTTGTATCTACAGCACATTTAAGAGGGGAAAAGTGTAGACGGTGCTAGAGACATGCAAGTCTAGCATCGTGGAACAAAGTAGCATAGTCCAATCAGATTTTATCAAATTAAATGATGCATGGAGAGAACTCAAAAGGGTTAAGGGTTTGAGCGGGAGCATTAGCATGCATATTAGATTTAACGGTACACGTGTCAAAATAAAATGAAGGCTTGCTGAATGGACTGTAGGCTCCAGTCAGATATGTGCATCTCTACTCACCATGTGAACCAGTTTTATCCAGGAAGTTGCTGAGGTTGAAGAGGGTGTTTCTGGAGGCCAGGAACTGGAGAAACCTCTGTTGGAGATCACAGATACACAAGGTTAGTTCACTCTGCTACAGGGGGAGATATAGGCACATGAACTGCTCATAATGTTTAATGGTTCTGTTATCCAACAGCCCCAAATATGCAAGCTCAGACACAATCGTTTTAAATAAAGGGGCTCTGAAAATAAATTGAAGGTTCATAGTGATAAAGATTTAATATTTACAACACTTTCTAAGTGATTGATCGGGATGAACAAAAGGATGTACAAATGCAAGATTGAACTAAAATGGCACTGAATTAACATTGGTATACGGTTTCAACTTAGACATTGAACTCCAACAATAGAGCCAAGTCCCTGGGCCATTATATAGGTACCGAAACTCACTATATAATAATACCTCCCCAAGGACCACTCTCAAGAGCAGGACTCTAATAACACCCAACCATACATACACAAAGCGAATCATGGCTTTCATGCATGGAGTCTAAATCCACGCCAAGCCTGACCCTATAGGCAGGCTTACCGTGGAGCTACACACATACAGTCACAACAGAGCTGTCAACAGCCAGCACACCCACTCCTGTTGCATGGGAGGCTAGTGGAACAGAACGTCCTGGCGCTTCAATTACCTCTGGTCACTGATAGAAGGGTTTCATTACAGCAGTGACACAGGGAGAGGGGGGAAAAATCCTGCTCCATCTGGAGCCCCTTGCTTTACTATTTTCCTTTCACAGTACAGCAATGGGTCCCTGCCATGACAGTGGAGAAGGTGGGCGAGCCACACACTTGCACAGAAATTTATATAGTCTTATCCAAGTGAAAGAGAGGGGATTGCATTTGACGATGGCAAACCAATAGAGCGAGGCATAGCTAGTTTAATCAAGCTCATTATGGGTTAAGCTCTGTTGCCCATAGCAGCATCTGTAAGAAATGTATTCTATCTCCCTCCTACGCTCTCTCTCTCTCTCTCTCTAGCTTACACAGTGTCACCTCTGTTCATCCTCCCTTATTATGATTCAGAGGTCGACCCCCCATAATAATAATCATACTAATACTTTGGATTTCTAAAGCTCTCTCCCGAAGACGCTTTGGGTGCTCAGCCAAAGTGCTCCATACATCGGTTCTTCCTCTTTCTCTCACATATTCCCACTGTGCATCGCCTGTTTGCATGGTTGTTTGTTTCTGAAAATTCTTCTCCCTCTCCTCCACATGATCCGGTTCTCTCTGGATTTCTTTGAACCATCCCATTCTCTAGTCTATAATCTGCTCTAGTCCTCCTCTTCTTGCGTGTGTGTGTGTGTGTGTGTGTGTGTGTGTGTGTGTGTGTGTGTGTGTGTGTGTGTGTGTGTGTGTGTGTGTGTGTGTGTGTGTGTGTGTGTGTGTGTGTGTGTGTGTGTGTGTGTGTGGGCGGGTATCAGTTATGTGAGAGCAGAGGAGAGGGTTTGTCTGGACCGCCGAGGCGGCCCTGGTAAAGCTGTCATCAAGGCAATAAGCGGACAGGAATGCAGCGGTGCTCAGAGCAGTACTGGAGAAGCTGGAGGTAAAGTGTATTACTACATTCTGCTGGTTCCTCCCAGTGTGTGTGTGTGTGTGTGTGTGTGTGTGTGTGCGCGTTTGTGTTTGTGTGTGTGTGTGTGTGTGTGTGTGTGTGTGTGTGTGTGTGTGTGTGTGTGTGTGTGTGTGTGTGTGTGTGTGTGTGTGTGTGTGTGTGTGTGCTATTGTATTGTTATCCCTTATGCCAGTGGTCAAAAAGGTACAGGTAAAGAAGGATGCATGCAGAAAATTGAAAATACTTTAAATCGTAATGTTTGTACGAATCTTTGGAATAATTAAACTCTCTCCTCCTACACACATTCTTCCAATAAAATAGGAGGCATTTAGGTTCCTGTTGGTGTCGTAATTTTTGCACCATATCACGCAGTATGCATACCGGTATATATGCACCATCCACACACAATCCCAGCTCACCTCGTTGCCGTGCACCATAAGGTGGTGGGTGGTGATCAGAGCTTTGAAGACCACCACCCAGCTGGCATTGCCCACCCTCTCCAACAGCGTGTCCGCCATTGTGGGCACAATGACTGTGTTCTCCTGGGTGGCCTGGATCAGACCTGAGGGGGAGGAGGAGGAGGAGGAGGAGGAGGAGGAGGAGGAGGAAGGAGGAAGGAGAGAAGGGGAACACAGGATAATGTTAAGATGTACAATGTGTGACTCATTGCTGTGTTTATTGGGTGTATACGTATACCTTTATTGCGTTTTCTTTGATTTTTATACCTTAGGGTTTGAGGTTATACTTAGGAATGAGTACGAAACTTTGATTTTCAGATGTTGTACTGAACTTTGTAAAATCATTGAAACAAAAAATCCAAATACATTCAAAAATATATATCTGATGATATTCCATTCATGCTTGAGTAGTCCTGGGAAAATATTAATGTCTCTACCATCCTGCCTTTACATGGCCAGGATGGGTTGCCCCAGCCTTAGTTCCACATATTAACTACTTGGTAGTTAGGCTATCAGTTATCTCTGGCTTGTACTGCCAGTTCACCATATGGCTACCTTTACCAGGGACAGGTCAGACAGACAGCTCAATGATGCTTTCATGTGGGTCCCCCCAGGATACCACACTGGTGGTCCCAGGGTCCAACATGGTGGTCCCAGGGTCCAACATGGTGGTCCCAGGGTCCAACATGGTGGTCCTAGGGTCCAACATGGTGGTCCCAGGGTACAACATGGTGGTCCCAGGGTCCAACATGGTGGTCCTAGGGTCCAACATGGTGGTCCCAGGGTCCTACATGGTGGTACGCGGTGACCAAAAGCGCTATAATACACTTTATACAACGGGTGACTTGAATCCAGCGATCTGATTGGTTCCTAACTGTTGTATAATGAGCGTATACATAACTGCTATGACGCCCAATCATTTTGTGAAAGTTTGCATATCACTCGCGCCTGGAAGTAGAAACAGTTATAAAGTAAAAAATATGTTGAATGATGGAGAGGGTGTAATGTTGTTACTCCGGGAGTGAGCAAGACGATGGAGAGACTAACGAAAGCTTAGGCACACGCCGAGTGAACTGCTCCATAGGATAAATTGCCGGCGAACCGCTCTATCGGAGCCTTCACTTGGAGGGACGCTAAAGTGTGTTGCATAGCGACCGTCGTGCATTTTGAAGGCAGCCAGGAGGGACTACTTTTTTGTATTCTTTAATAAAACGGTCACTTTGACTTTCTTGGTTTATTTTGAAATGTAGAGTGTCTATGACTTTCGTTTTGCCATAATAGTAACCGTTGTATAAAAGCAATAGATCACTTCAGTCAGTGGTATGTGCTCATTATACCACTGTGAAGGGGGTCGCCGGCCCTCCGCTGCGCGTCGGGGCCGGACAACGCCCCTTAACAGTGGTATAATGAGCACATACCACAGCCTGTCGTGATCTATTGCTTAATTCACTAATGACCTGAGCACATTTCTAAGTACATCTATGCATTTGCAAAAAGCATGGATATATTCAAAATAACATGTAGACATAACATAAATAACATAATAGTTTTCTTCATTTTAAGCAAGACGACAAATGAGTTTGTACAATTCTTAATATCATAATTGAGTCTTTTCGCTATAAACCCGAATGGAAGAGGAATGGAATATTCCATAGCAGATAAATAAAGAGAGGGAGGGAGATGGAGGGAGGGAGAGAGATACAAGGCATATTAACCAGGATGGAGTTTATAAGAGGGACAGGGAGAGAAGGAGAGGGATGGAGAGGTGTAAGGGCAACATGGTGCGTCAGAAGGGAAGCTGCCCTGTCCTTCTAAGAGAGACACACACGGCAAGCTGAAGGAATAGATAAGAGAGATGCGGTTAAAGAGATAACAAGCCATGTTTCCTTCCTGACAGCCAGCATTGAATAGAAAAAACACCTCCATCTACAGGCTTGATCCATCGTCAACTGCCTACAGAGTATCTCTGAATAATCTCCCCATGGACAAGGGATCAAAACCAGAAGAGATTCCCGGCATGTAACCAAACCCCCTGACCCTGTCGCCGCATCACAACATCAAGCTCCAGCGACGCCAGCAGCCCAGCCCTCCACTGTGGAGTCATGAAGGACAGAGCGAGGGGGCGGATAACAAGGAGGAAAACCAAAGCAAATAGACGTGGGTTTAGATTTAGAACTCCAGTCCGTGACTCTAGTTGTTTCATGAGGGCTTGGGGTTCGGCTGAGCAGGGCACCGAGGAGTGCCGGTGGTCAAGTCTCTCTGTCCTGTTAGCCGTGCCACGCCCCTATCTGTTCCATACACTGCCCAGGCACAAGGCCAGACAGAGGAGATTGCTATTGATTTTTTCCTCACGGGCATAATAGCGTCCGTCATTACCAATACACGTACGTGTCCATACCCATCCGTCACTTTGGTTGAGACATTTAGGTCCTTTCAGTCGTAACTGCTGCGGCCAAAGGGGACACGCCTGGATGGATCCCGTCCTCAACGAGTTGGCACAGGAGATAAACGTTTAACACAATGACATTAGTCTTATGTAATTGTGTTAATTATACACATTGGATCCATCCCTCGCACCAATCGCAAAACTAAAGGTGACTTCTTCAATTTTAGCCTCAACTCTCCGGAACCATCTTCCCCCATCTATCAGATTCGCTGTATCTTTGGATTGTTTAAAGCAGCTTCTAGAAGTACATCTTGAAAGGCAAGTCTTCTTTAGATCTGCATCTCAGTCTTGTCTTTTGAATATGGTTTAGTTTAAGTTTTAGTTTGGTCTCTGATATTGTTATTTATTTGTACTTAGTTATTTTAATAATGTTCAATTTTATGGGTGTGTATGTAGAACCCTTTGTAACTGTGTGCATAGGAAGTGCTATATAAACAAAGCCCTACTTACCTACTTACTGACTTAGTACAACTTTTTGCATAAATTATATATATTGTAATCATTCATATCATTCATTGATGTATATAATTGTTATTCTATGTATATTTTATAAAAAGAAAAAACGTAAAAGAAAACTGTCAATGTTATGACAACGAAGATGATGATGATAGAGATGTGGACAAGTAAGAAGAACAAGGACAAGCAACCATGCACTCCACAGTGCACTCTCCTCCCCTTCCATCCTTCCATCCATCCATCTTTCAGTCATTCTGAGCAACCATCCATCCATCCATCTACCACCTCCCACTTCATCTACTCGACATCTACCATTGCTATACGATTTCTAGGAACGAGAACCCAGAAGCACAAACTATGATCTGTAAACACACACACACACACACACACACACACACACACACACACACACACACACACACACACACACACACACACACACACACACACACACACACACACACACACACACACACACACACAATATTAAGGATAATCCCGGAGACACACAGACTGACAGACATGCAGGCAGCAAACTAACCTTTTGACAACAAACAAACAAACAAACAACCATCATTTAACCTAAATAATAACAATCTAATTTTAATGGAAAATGAATTCCTCCACCAGCTTGGTTTTAAGATTATGTTTGCAAAGATCTCAAGCTGAACCATGTGACGCGATGGAGATTTAAAGTACCGATAAATTACATTATGTCCCAATAACGGTTCGTGGTTTATTGTGCTTATACCGAGGCAAAGCAGGATAACACTAACGAACACTATGTACCAATAACCGGTTGTGGTATATTCTGCTTACACCACAGTTACTTACACTGAAACATAATACATAAAATATTAGTAACTTTCCTCTATAATGTAATTTGTGTATTGACTTCAGCTTGCACAGTTTAAATTTTTTGAAACAATCAGGATTAAGTATTAACCAATGCTGTGGTATAATGCATTATAGTTCAGTCTTGGTCAAGCCCGGCTGTTGCAGTCTTATGATTGACATTAAGTGATAGCAATAGCCGTGGGTTCAACAGCGAGAGATTACCAATCGCCAAAGTCCAACACACACACCTATCACAAACTAAACGGCAAGCAACATTTGCTGTTTTGCTGATATATTATATTTGATTTGGATTGAGGGTGGTATCTGATATTTATAAAACTGTATAATGTCGTGTTCCTCCTTGAGTGTCCTTTACAGAATTTGTAGTGCCGCCCACACACATTTAAGGCCCGCCGACACAAGGTCATGCATCCCAGGGAGAACGACAATCTCTAACATGATCTGTCGTTCTACAGAGGATAGAGAGAGAGCAAGAGTGAGAGAGCAAGCAAAGAGAGAGAGAGAGAGAGCAAGAGAGAGCAAGGCTAAGAGAGAGGGAGAGAGAGGCAGAGAAAGAGGCAGAGAGAGAGGCAGACTGAGAGAGAGAGCTAGAGTACCTGAGGCATCATTGTGCAGCAAAGCGGGAAGGAGAAGGGCCACGTCCTAGCATGATGTGTGTGTCACAGCCCCGTGTGTGCACGTGTGTTTAACTGCAGCATAGAGGAGTTATAAATAGATAGCCTACCACACTCAAACTGTCACCATTTTAATACATGCTATCCCCACTCGGTGAGCTCTATGTTTACATCGTCTTAGCATGGGTGGTGTTAGCGTGGGAAATGGGAATCAAACCCGTAACCCTGGCAGTGTGATTTCCTGTACTCTCTCTGTATGCAATCAAGCAATCAGACATACATACTGTCACACTGTGTATAGGCTTCAACAGAACCAGCATTCCTCATCACAGGGATTCTGGCTGAAGACCAGACTAAAGTAGCTATAACTGGGACTGCAAAATAGACAAGGATAAAATGCCCAAATGTTTGTACACCTATTCCCTTAGGTACAGAGAGAGAGAGATTTAGTACAATATATTTATCACAATGTTTGTTTTTTCTGTGAGTCATGACACACAGAAAACAACATATGAAACTCCCACAGAAAAGCATATGAAAAGTCATGCTGACATCATCATGCTGTCACAACCTCCTCTCCCACTGCTGACCAGAGCCAGCATCTCTTGGTTCGGGGAAGGAAATGAGATGCAGGCCTATACGCCAACGCATGGACAGACCGCCAGCCAGGTGCAACACCGAGAGACCCAGTGACAGGCTGATCCCTTCCCGATCTGATGAACATAGAAAAGCACTGTGTGATCAACCATTTACGAATGCATCAGTGGGGAAGAAGAACCCAAAACGGCAGACTTGAGTGAAGTAACAGGGTCACATTCTAACCCGAACCAAACCCATGACCAATGCTCATCCACAACAAAAGAAGCTGTAACTTACATTACTGTACAACCAGTTAAACACATTTGGTCATTACGAAGATCCTTTAACCCAAAAAGACTTATGAGTAAGTAATGCCTTATTTATATAGAACCTTACAGAGGCTGTCATTATATACCCTGTCATTATATACCTTGTATATAGTAGTATGTGGAGTAAGACCAAGACCCTGAAGAAGGGGAAGGGGGAAGGGTCATCGCTGACCCAATCCAGCGCTGAAATCCTAGTTCACTCATTTGTCACATCACGCATAGACTACTGCAACGCCCTCCTCACCGGACTCCCCACCAAACTTATCAACAGACTGCAGATCATTCAGAACTCAGCCGCCCGGATCATCACCCGCACCAAATCATCTGACCACATTACCCCTGTCCTCATTCAACTTCACTGGCTCCCAGTACACTACCGCATCCAATACAAAACCCTACTCCTCACCTACAAAGCTCTCCACAACCTAGCCCCCAGTTATCTCTGCGACCTCCTCCAAGAATACACTCCCTCCCGCTCCCTCCGCTCAACCTCTGCTGGACTACTATGTATCCCCACATCACGACTCACTTCAATGGGTGCCCGGTCATTCAGCTGTTCAGCACCCAGGCTCTGGAACTCCCTCCCCCCACACATAAAACAGTCAGACACCATTTCAACCTTCAAGTCACAACTCAAAACTCACTTGTTCAAACTCGCACACAACGTCTAACTGATCACTGTTTTGATTGTTTTTTTTTTTATTTATTTCTTATTGCTTATGTTTATTTATTTATTTATTTATTTATTTATTTTTTCCACAATGTCTTGCTTTTTAAAAAATGTATGATGACTATATGCTCTGTAAGGTGACCTTGGGTGTCTTGAAAGGCGCCTCTAAATTAAATGTATTATTATTATATTATTATCGCTTGCAGATAGTGCACCGCTATCGCACATTTACAAATGAGTAACCGATATCAAAACCAAGAAACAGGAGACGATTCACTGAGCAAGTGCACATCCCCACATGACACTCCTCAACAGCCACAGGCACAAGAACGGAGACAGCAGAATCTGTTCAGAATGTCGTACACACCAGAGTACCAGTGAGGACGTGCCAAGATGGTTGCCTGGGCAACCATCTATCACACTTAGTCATTGGAACTCAAGGATTCCGTAAAGTAAAGTACATTTAGTATTCCGGACAATCAGACAGGAATGATGTGGTCACAATGCCGGTGGTGAATCACAGACAAAAGCTAAATGGCCGCAGCCAAAGTCCTCACGCAGTAGAAACAAAAGCCAAACGCAGAGTGAGCCATTCCACTGTCGAGCAGGTTCGGTGGCAATAATGGAACATCGAATCTTTAAGGATATGATAGTACCAATAAGAAAAATGCTAGATAACTACCTGGCTGACTACTTTATATCAATTTGAAGCCAGGCATATATTTTCTTAACATATTTTGTGTGACACACTAATCCACATCTTTTAATTGTATACGTATTTCTGTCAATGCTTATTTGGATTGCAGATAAAGAATATTATAATTGAATGGCATACATCTTATGGTGTGCGTGTGTGCAAAGCTCAAGCCCCACCTATGTAGCCATGTAGCCATGCATCCATCCAGTCACGCATCCATGCAGCCGTGCAACCATGCAGCCTTGCAGCACATGATGACATGCAGCCATGCCATTGGGAAGGGGGGGGGGGGGGAATTGTTGGAACTCAAATGAATGAACAGTGAAAGCACCATGTTTATATATAGCTCTTCTCCCCCCTTGAGCAGCACACAGATGCTGCCGGGGGGGGGAAATTACTCATAATTACCCATCCAGAGAGCCAGTGCAACAGTAAAGCAGAGGAACACTACAATGCAAAGACCAGAGAGGCAGGAAGACACGTGGCCATATGATCTTCTGCTGCTACTGGGTTTATGACGCAAGCTACGCTAAGTGTGTAAGCTACGCCTGTAGCTAATGTTACTACTGTAGCTAATGACACTCAGTCTTTTCCCTATGCATATTTTCCAGCAACCTGGCTGAGCTGTGTGTGATGTGCACTTTGTTGATGTGCGCGTGCACAGTGCTGATGTGTGTGATGATGATCACAGTGCTGATGTGTGTGATCACAGTGCTGATGTGGGGCATACACGGTTCTGGTGTGGGAGTGGGCGGCGCTGATGTTGGTCGTGCACGGTGCTGATGGTGGTCTTGGACGTTGCTGTAGGGAGCATTAGGTGCTGATGTGGGCTTTAGGTGCTGATATGGCCGTGCACGTTGCAGATGTGGCCATGCACGTTGCTGATGTGGGCGTGCACGTAGCTGATGTGGGCTTGCACAATTGTGATTTGAGCGGATGCAGAGGATGAATGTGATCACTGATGCCAGTAGAGCTACTGTGTATGTGAGTGTGTGTGTGTCAGTCCCATATATAACAATATAACATAACTAGAAATAGCAGGCATTTGTTTGGCATTAATGTTAGCGTAATTACAATTGTCGGTCTGCAAGGTGTAGACTTACCATTGTCCGGGTTTGATAACACTGTTGCATCGAGCCAACACAATCAAAGATGTAGGCTCCCTCTTTTTGATAGGGTCACGTATGTGTTAATTTCACTCTTTACGGGTCCTACATACAATCCAAAGACATTCATGAGCTTATGCCACCTACATCATCATCATGTGTTTTTTTATTCTTCTATAGCAGAGCACTATTTTGCAGTCAGTATTTTTCGTAGGGGAAACACTACACTACTAGTATGGCTACATCTAGTAGGGCTATTGCTACAGCTTTAAGCTACAGCTACTGCTACAACCACAGCTGCAAATGCTGCTCCTATTTCTGAGACTAGTGCTATCGCTACAACTGCATCTAGTGCTATGTTTACAGCTACAGCTAGTGCTTTGGCTACAAATGCATCTACTGCTATAGCTACAACCGTATCTAGTGCTATGTTTACAGCTACATCTAGTGCTATGTCTACAGCTACATCTAGTGCTATAGCTACAGCTACATCTAGTGCTGCGTTTACAGCTACATCTAGTGCTATGTTTACAGCTACATCGAGTGCTATAGCTACATCTAGTGCTGCGTTTACAGCTACATCTAGTGCTATGTCTACAGCTACATCTAGTGCTATCGATGCTGCTTTAATGACTACTGCTGTTACTAATAGGGTTACTGTTGAAGCAGGGAAGTCCATCACATCCTTTGTTCCTCTCATCTCAGGATAGAATATCACATTTATTTTAGTTTACTGCAGGGCAGAGGCAATGTCAAAACTATGAAATATCCTCTGCTATCTTACTGTGCTCTTTACTCACAGCACATAGCAGCCACATAAGCCTTCAATAAGCCAGCTCGCTTCCTTTGCTAGCAAATATCCTCGTAATCCTTTTGAGTTGATGAGTATTCTCCGTCACTCATCAACTCTTGATAGTTTTCCACCATCTCCTCCCACCAAATGTTGTAGCCCGGAGTGCTAGCAATTTACCGCTAGCCCTCACACACCGAGCCATGCCCTAAGGAGGTGCGAGCTTCCCATTCTGTGCCTGTGCGCATTAGAGCCGTGTGAGCCTTCCATGCCGTGACGGAGCCAAGGGTGGGTTGCCATCCTCCAGTGCCATGCTCGGGTCTAGTGAGGTGGGAGCCTCCCCTGCCTTGCCGGCACCTAGGGTGTTGCAAGGGTGTCGCAAGATTCTCATGCCCCGCCAAGGGAGCCACGAGCCTCACGTGCGGCGCCTGGGCCAAGCATGGTGTGCGCCTGAGGTGACATCTCCTGTGTGCCCACAGCCCTCTGAGACTGTAGTATCCGGTGAGACTGTGCCATCACAGTGCGAATACAACGGGCCTTCATGGTCTGTTTATGTCGCGCAACTCTTTCTTTCTTTTTTCCTGACTGATCCCTCCTACTTTTTTTAAACAGCAGAATCTGTCTTTATCCTCATTTTAAGTTTGCTTCTTCTTCTACTATAGTATTCTTTTTTCTATTTGATTTCTCGATTTGCGAGTGCCCTTGACAAAAAGGAAACAAGTCTCGCCAAGGAGCGTTAATGCTGAAACTCGTGTTTACAGCACAGCGATGCACTGTTGGATGTTTACAGCACAGCGATGCACTGCCGCAGCACAAAATAGAGAGAACTTTTCCCACAGTGATTGAGCTCCCTGGCAAAGAGGCAACCCTGTCGCGAGGCAGAGATCAGAAGTTGAATCGACTGATTAAACAGCAGGAAACCCTAGACCTTCCTGCATTATTGATACCCGGCCTGGGTGCGGACAAGGCCCTTCGCCACTGTCTGCCCAGGGGGCCATGTGCTCAGAGGTACCACAGTAAGTCGTAAGGGTATGCAATCATAGCCAGATAAATATGGGCAAATTTGCAGCAACATAGCGTTGTCAATAATGTTAGGGGAGGATGAAGTGATGATGCTGGTGATGATGATGATGAAGTGATGACGGTTGTGATAGACATAATCAGTTAGTAATGAAGGTAATTTACAACGGCAAGTAAACTAGTAGTCCATTGACTTGGCTAATTGCATAATTATCGCAGGATAGGCCTTCACTTTATCTGTAGGGGTTGTTTGTCATTGTAGAAGTATGTCTAGGTATGTTTCAACTTGGTTGCTGGTGGGGCCCCAAAGAAGAACAAAAGTAAGGTGAGGTAAATTAACCCACACCGATTCATGTTTCACCGGGTCATTGTGGAAAAAACAGACACCGATTGTCCTGAATGGAAGGGCTTGTCACGGGCGACTGACAGTCTCGTAATGTGAGCAGTAAATAATTAGCTCAGGGCTGGTGTGAATGCTCAGGCTGACGATCAGACGCTTCGGGTCATATCATCGCTGGCGACAATGCTTTGGTGCTTTGCATTAATGAATGCATTCCTGCTTCAGTGATCTATCGTATGCGGGATGAGATTGCACCCATGGCTAATGCTAACCAGCTTCCCTTCCTTGGCTCTGTATTGTACACACTCCCACTCACACTCTTCCACATGCACACAATGATAGGTGTTAAGCCCTGTCTGTGAATCAGAATTTTCAACACAGACAAGCACAGGAACAAGAACAGGATGAAGAGGATGATGGTGATGATGCAGATGATGACCATGAAGAGTGGGTCCCTCTGAAGGTTGTGTTAGCAAGAGAAGGGTTGCCGGAACGGGAAAAGAGGAAAGCAACAGGGGTTATCAACCATACAAAAAACAAGCAAAAAACGGGCCCAACCTTTGGGAATGTTAACCTTTCACATTAAATCATGGCTCCCTTTACGGTGAGGGCAGCAAGGCCACAGAGTTCACAAGGGAGCTTAAGAAGAACGGTCTGATTGGCCATAGAGGAGGGCATGGGATGGGTCATGGGGTGCATTCTTCCTTTGGCAGTCACCCAAAGTGCTGCTACTGTACCCTACCGTGTGATGGATCTCGGGCTGGCTCCCTGTCCTCAGATCTCTATCCAGGCCAGAACTTTTGGCATCCAAAAACGAATTGAATACGAAATATGAAAATGTAGGGTTTGGATAGACACCAAACAACTACTTAGATTTTATTGACGTCACTTTGTAATTTTTAATTTGTATGGAGGGTCACTGTCAACCCAGCTCAGACCATAATGTAATCTCATTTGAAACCTAAAGTGACATCATCTCCTCCACAGGGCACTTTCTCTTGGAGGAGAAAGGCAGGGTGAATTTCCCAAAGATCAATACAGCAACAGAAAATAAATCCACTACTGTAGTAACTCAGAAGTAAACCTCAACAATAGCTGTATCCTTCCAACAAACTATAGATACAAGCGGCTTAACAGTCACTGTGTAATTCATTTAGGTATTTCTTTACCTTATATAGTATACTTTAAAGAAAGGCATTATTCCTTAGCTGCCATGAAGCACATCCTATGTGACCACTAAGGTAGGCCTACACTGAGCAGTTCATTGGTGGTGATTCTACGATGTGGTCCATATTGAACTAGACGGCCCCCTCGTTTTCTGACCTCTAAATACAAACATGAAGGTCACAGAGACAAGTTATGAATAAAAAGAATGAACGTCCAAACATAAAAAGTTAAGTAATCCGTACGGAACTACACATCGTCGACTGAATCCACTTTGAATCCTTTTAACAGGAACCCCACTGATGGGAATGTCTTCAGTCTAGCAGGTGAACTCGTTGACACCAGACTCAAGACTGATTGTGTAAAAATGGCTGACTGCTGTAGCTTGCCAATCGCCGTGGGAGAAGGGAGGAGCTGCTTAATATGCACTTTGAGATGCAAAATAAATGCTGACACATCCTCGGCTAGTAGGTTTGCGAATGATTAAAACCATGATAAACAGGTGGGAAATGACCCCATCTCCCTCCCTACCATACACACAGACACACACACAGACACACACACACACAGACACACACACCTTTAAGATTGAATTCTTGCCAATGCTCCTATATCCCTCATATTGAGAGTCAAAATCCACTCTATAGCACCGAGGCGGAATTAGCCAGACGAATCTTGCTAGCTCATTCACTCTCCCCCTCATACAAAAAATATTTCTACCCAGTATGTGATAGGCCGACCAATCACAACCGTTTATCTAATATGAGGCGGGATAAATACGATGATGTTGCATGGGAGGGCCGTAGAGGCATTTTCGACAAAGCTGGCTGCCGCCGATGTAGTGGCAGCTCTTCTCTGTTTACAATGTTTTCGTCGCTCAGTGCTGCGTCACCCGTTTCACTGCTGTGATTGGTCGTAGGCCTATCCATTTGGCTGCCAGAGGCATTTTGATCTGTGCCTGTTGGTGACACCCCTTGACAAATTCGAAAATGAATGGAGAGGTTCCAGACCCACTGCAGTTTGTAATTCGGAGGACATACCTATACTCAAAACTGCATTTCCAGGTGTAATTATGTTAGTATATCACCTTGCAATTCACACAACCTCTTATCAAAAACACAACCAGTCACGTTATCCAATCACTGTCAACGGTGTAATAAAGAGGCTGGGGCTGTCAGAAATGGTCTTCTTCAGTCCAGTAAACCTCCTTAAAGTCTAAACTATTGTTAAGTCATGGTAAACCGTTCAGTTGCAGTACTATAGCATGCAGAATGGATTGGGCTGTGAACTATTTGAATGTGTTAACGCAGAGAGCACAGACGCCAGAGGCTCTTGTGAAATCCATGGGCGGGTGTAATCACGATCAGTGATACAGAGTGCTTGTGGTTATAGGAGAGGATTGATATTTCAACGTGACAGACTTTTGGCTTGTATATGGATGTCCTCAACACTAGGGGTAGCTGTAAGATATGCTGAGTATCTCACCAGAGGACCTGTTCCAGCATTTCATCACTGCTCTTCTTCTTATCAGACAGCCTCTCTAAATCTATATTCAGCCTAAAGACTGAATAGAAAACTCTCAGTGGGGCACTGTAAGACAGGAGTCACACACACACACACACACACACACACACACACACACACACACACACACACACACACACACACACACACACACACACACACACACACACACACACACACACACACACACACACAAGTTGCGCCACGCCCACATGTCAAACACACATACACACAACAATTAGGGTATGGATTCCAACTGCCCATACTGTACATCAGGTATGTGTTTGACTTGCATTACGGTTGCCAACCATCTGTCTGTAGTTTTAGAAGCGTTCAAAGAAAACTTTATCCGTCATCCGTTCTGGACAGATGGTAGCTCCCTGCACATCAACTGGTTGGATGTGCATGTGGAGTAGCATTTGAGGCAGCTACACCTACATCAGCCCTGGCTGTGTATTCCCTGCCGGTCTGAAGCAGGAACCAACTCATTAAGCAGCCTGTGAGTCAACCTGGGAACGAGAAGGGAATGCCAAAAACGATCTCATGATTATTAAGTGTCCTGTTCCTCTGTTTCCCATCAGGTCTGTTTTTCGTTGATTAAATTTAACTCGAAAATGTCCATTAATTGTATTACACACATGCACGCAGAGACACACACACATCCCCCCCCCTCCCCCCGCACACACACACACACACACACACACACACACACACACACACACACACACACACACACACACACACACACACACACACACACACACACACACCCAGGCACACAGTGGCGAGTGTGTAACTTGCATGGTATCCACGGGGGGCTGGCTGTCAGAGGGAACAGAGGAGTAGGAGGTGGAGAAGGTGGAGGGGTTCGGATAAAGGATGGAAGGGCATTCATACTTACATTCCAGGTGCTTCTTTTTTGGTGCAGTCTGTTCGTGTGTGGTAGCCTTGCATACAGCTCGGCACACGTCGGAGCCCGTCAACGTGTACTGGGCCGCGGCAATGCGGTCGGTCAGTGTCTGGCCCGACATCTTCTCTCCCCGGCGTTACGAACCTCGAGAAGCAACGTCAAATACGCTCCCCCCCCACCCCCCCCAAAGAACGTCCTCCCAGGTTCCCTCCACGTACCCACTGAGAGAGGCAGGCCTACTACTATGTATACTATATACTATGTACTTAATACTATATAATAGGCTTGAAAAAGAAAAACAAACATAAGACCTGAATGAACTAGTTTCTATCTTTACGGCGTGTAATATTAACCGTCGCTTTAATTAGGTTGACTTGACCCAGAGTGTCCCAGGTATCATTAGAAAGAGGGTATCTCTATACGATCGCAATAAGGGAATGTTTTGTGACGAATTGCTCATGTCCTTCTGGAACAATCATCGGCTGGTTGTAGTAGGAAATCAGGCATGTTAAATTTCCTTCGTGGTAACCCCGTTTGGGAAAAACAGAAAAGGCTGATTTGGAATATTTTTTCACAGCATACTCAAAAAAAATCTATCCTACTGTCTTATGTTTCCGTGCAGGCTGTGCTGTATGCTTACTGTATTCTAACGGACGTTCATATGTGGAGAGTGTTCCCTGGTCCTCCAGTGATGCTCGATTATCCTCCACCTTCCTAATCCTCCTCACTGCGACCCGTTTTGTGGTGAGCTTGGATGGAGAGACGGATAGGGTCCCTGGTTTGCAGCATCCCCCATCTACAACACTTTAGTTTATCCCCACAGATCGTGTCCTTCCAGGAGCCACCAATTCAAACCAACCACCGACAGTATTTCAAACGGGATCGGGGGATGGTGGCGTTTTTTTTTTTTTTACTTGATTCGCTTCCTCTCACTTATTAATTTATTTATTTTCCTCACATCTATCTATCCCCGCCCCTCTCGTCGAAGTCAGGTGACACGCGACTGCCAACACATATTCCTCTACGTCATCAACCCTGACTGCGTCTTTTTCTGCACTTCTCGCGGGAACGAAACAGCCAACCACGCAAAAGATCTTCTTGACGTCATAAACGTGAAGCACGAATCAGCCAATGGGCAAGCCCACCCAGAATGTAGGGGTGGGGGTAAGCCGGTTTTGGTAGAGGCTCAGTACATGTTATGAAGGTCACGATAGCAGTCAATCAAGCGCTCAAACCCTATTTGAGATTTTATTTAAATAAAACTTTAACCAACGAGGTTCTGGTTTCATTTTCCTATAATAGGCTAAAGCTCACGCTGTGTAACGTGTCAGTAGATCTCCTACTGCGTTAGATCCCCCGCCTTTTTAAAAAATAAATAAATAGCCAATGTTCAATGAATAACAAATAAAGTAGCCTAGATAGTGGGTGATGTCTAGCATTACAGAATTGAGTAATGCCAATGCCTAGGATGGAACCACAGTAGGCATACGGGCGCTCCAGCGGAGCCAGATGGTCGCTGTCCAGGGTTCTGAATTTACAACCGGGGACTATTTCTTCCATGTAGCCACTAAACCCAAATTGATGACAGTAGTTAGGTAGCGTGAACCAGCAGTACTACACCAAGCAGTTTTATAGTGGTTCGTTTTAGATATAAAAAGACGAAAAATAAATTATCCTCCATCAACCCTTTAAAGCTTGTAGTCAGTTAGTCCTGCAGACACTGAATGTACACCAAAGCCTCACAATTTGAAAGCATTTATTTTATTAAGTCACATTGATATGGAATGGCACAGCATCTTTACATTTTCCAAAATAACTCAAACTCACAAATGTTAAAGTCAGTCATCAAAGCATCTCCGTATATACAAATAATTAAAATTAAATAGCATTTAAGAAGTAAAAGTCATTAGAAATACAAAAAAAAAATCTACAAACTTGATTATGTTTTTTTTCTCCCTTAGTTTACCCATATCTATCTGTACAGACTGAGGTGTTTCACTAGTGTTGATCCGTATAACCCATCCCCTCCCCCCGTGATATACATATGTTTTTTAAATACTCCTTTCTCTTTGTGGCCCTTCTCACGTCTTGATCAGTCCCTCCAGGAAGTCCTTCTCCACCATCTCCTCGATGTTCTGCCGGGCGCGGCTCCAGAACACCTTCTGGCTCTCTAGCTTATGGCCAGCGTCCTTTTGACCCGGAAAGTCTCCCTCGCCTGGTGCTGGGCGGCCGCAGGCCGGACCAAGGCGGCTCCCGGACTTACAGTTGAAGACCTGGCTGAGCAGGTTGAAGAAGGGCAGCAGCTGGTCCATGCTGCGGATCACGTACAGCGTGAGCAGCAGGTGGCCCGGCTCCCAGGAGAGGGTGCGGATCGAGAAGTCCTCCTCCGGGTTTTTCTGCGGATCACAGGATCGGGTGGAAGGAGTGAGGGGGTTGGGCTCCCTGTGCTTTGAGGGGTGTACTGGAGTGACTTCTTCAAATTAATTTTAGCAATAATTATTAGAATTAATTATTAGAATTAATTATTGTACTAAAGGGACTCTCGGATTGATTACTGACGGCACTTCTGTGTCGAACTGAATAATAAGGGAATTACAATGCACTCCATTATAGCGACACTGCTAAACCAACCAACTGAATCCTGCTTTCTGTACCAAGCCTATTCTGGGCAGTGCAGAATGGTAACAAAAATATGTTACGTTTGCCTTTTAGGTCTAGTCAGTACAGTAACACTGCAGTAGATCAAAGACAATATAGGATGTGTGACTAGGGGAGCTACCAAAATTTTTTAAGATTCAGTAGCATAATGTAGCCTTACGCTACCATATGCTGTCACGGTAGCCTTATGCTACTGTGCCTGTAAAAAACAGGTTAGAAAAAATACATATCCAGGCAAAAACCCAGAAAAAGATCTGTCAGCAAAGAAAAAGCAGCGCACAAAACGCTTGGTTGCCGATGATAACAATGACAAAATGACCCCCCCCATCTGTTAAAAAGCCTTGGTGGGACTCGAACCGAAAACTTTCAAAATTCGCCCAACCCCTTAACCATGTCTAGTTCCGGTCCTCCACTGAGGTCAGAATGTGAATTACCTTGGCCCGTTTCCTCAGCAACTTGGCCAGTCGGACCACGTAGGGCTTAAACTCTCTCTGGTGGGTCCCCTGGCGCCTCACTTCTAGCCCGGAGTCGTCAGAGGACTCTGGGATGAAGGCCCAGCGGTACCTGGGTAGAGACCGGGCCGAAAGAGAGACCAGAGACGGCGTCAAACACAACCCTCAACACAATGATCTGGAGATCATCCCAATAGCTCCGCAGGCAAGTCCATCCTTCCTGAGCATCAACAATATATTTTGAACACAACAAGCATGCACATTGCCGACATCGCTGCAGTGGTTTTGATCCCAACCCACACGTACAAAAAGGTTGACTAGTTTCACAGCCAATGAACGCAGGAGTAAATGCAGATGAAGAGTAGCACAAATTATCAAAAACATTATCACTTCTCTTTTATGTCTGTGACTCAATAAACCTTTGGTACATCCCCTCGTGAAAAAGAAAACCAACAGATTTCCCCCTCCCCCCCAACCACTACTTCAAATTCCCTCTGTTTTTATCTTCCCATAAGCAGGACCATGCAAAGCGGCTTATGCATGCTGCACTGACATCTGGAACTGCGGCAGGCTCTCGGAGGGCAGGGCCAGGGCCAGGTCCAGCAGCTTGCAGGCCGACAGGTAGAGGTTGAGCCAGCGCTGGCTGTTGTACGAGGTGGAGAAGCCGTTCCCCCCGGAGTAGGTGGTCTCCAGCCCCGCCACCGAAGGGCCCGACGTTCTAGGAAGAGAACAAAGAACTTTACCAAAGGAACCGGTGCTGCTGAAGATTGTCATGCCTTCTATTTATCTTCTTCTATAAGTATTTTCTTTACTTTGATCCTGAATCTGATTTACAACAGCGCTAGTGTAGGCACTGTACCCACTTTTATTCGCTACTCACTGTCCTGTCCATAACAGGCACAAGCCCAAACTAATATATAAAAAATACATATATATATATATATATATATAACGGTTTGCATGACAGAGCTTATATCCAGAGGGAGAATTGTTGTTATAGAGATGGTTGATAAGTTTCACCTTGAATTCTGTGGACAAGGCCTACCCCCAATCCCCCCACCACCACATTGGAGAACTGGGTGAGCCCCATTCCCCCCACAAACGCCTTTGAGGGCAGATAACTGGGTGACCCGAACACTGAGTTCCAGCAGAGCTCCGGCGTTACCTTGAGATGTCCTCGTCGGCCGTTAGCTCCTGCTCCATCAGGAGGAACACCGTCACCTACAGCCAGCCAGGACACCAAAGGAACACTTTAGTCCTTTAGCATTTAGTCCTTATGCCACAGATTACCCAGCGGACCAGTTTCTAACAACCAGGAAAGGAGTGGCAGTGTTAGTGGAGCAGTCAGACGCAACGGAGAGGGAGGGAGAAAGAGAGATATAATGTTAGAGAGGAAGAGAGGGAGGGATGAACTATACTGCATGACATTAGAGGAAATTATATAGTCAGAGGACTCTGACGGTATAAGATAGAGAGAATGAGAATGAGAGACATAGACCAATGGATAGACAGTCAAGGAAATGGAGTGGGGAGGACACAAAAATGCTGACAAATTCTTGAAAACCTTTGTCAGAGAGAGAGGTAGCAAGCACATGAGAATCAGAGAAAATGATGAACATAAAGAGTAAATGACTCGCAGCAATACTGAGGCAGAGACAGGGTGTGTGTGTGTGTGTTTGTGTGTATGGAGGCGCAGGGATCCCATTATAAATCTAGCCTTATAGATTTGCTATCCTTTATTGTAAGGCTAGCAAAAAGAAGAGCCTCTACCAAACGTTGTTGAGTCCCCAGTGTGTGCTCTCTCACCAGCTCTGTGATCATGGTGGGCCACAGCGAGGTGAGGTGCTGGGGGGACATGCGGAGCAGCAGCACCCTGAAGAAGAGGAAGACCTGTGCGTGGAGGATGGGCACCGCGGGCAGCCGCAGACTCTCCACCAGCCGCTCTGCACGGGCAACACACACACAGGTCACATGACGCAGGCCGCCGCCACACACACACATAGGTCACATGATGCAGGCCGCCGCAACACTGGGGGTGTGTGTCTGTCTGTCTGTCTGTCTGTCCGTCTGTCTGTCTGCCTGCCTGCCTGCCTGTCTGTGTGTGTTTGCATGCGTGCGTGCATGTGTGTGTGATCTGACTACTATCTGAATGTATACTGTGTTTGTATGCGTACAAATTGGTGTGAGTGAGTGTGTATGAGAGTATCTTTGTGTGAAGCACTACAAGTGTGATAGAAAGCTCGAACTTTGACTGTGAATGTAATGCATGCGCGTGTTGCCAACATGTGAAACGGTGTTCATTCAGGCTTTGCCTGCTGTTAGCTATGTCTCGCCTATGAGAATGTGATTACGTGTGTGTGTAGATGCACGCGTGTGTGTGTGCTTGTATGTGTGCTTGTCTGTGCCCGTGTCTATGTACCCTGGATGTCTGGCAGGTACTTCTGGTACTGGTCCACCTCGCTGCTGTAGATGGTGAAGGCCAGTCGTTTCAGCAGCATAGCCCTTTGCTCCAGCTCAGCGTCGCGGTTGGTGAACAGACTGAGGGAGCTGCTCTGGGCTACGGCCACGCGCGCTAAAACAAGGACAAAGCCACCGCGATGACATCATGAAATACTATCAAGGTGGGCTTGGAATGTGTGCTATGGGACTATGTGCAACGCAGCCTATATTGAGAATGGCACATGGGTAGATTTATCGACCACACAATCCTTTTACTATAATCGGATCTAGTCTATTGATCCGGTCAATTGATTACCTGTTTGAAAAAATGATGGCGCCTCCAGCGTCGAGGTTTTAATATTAATAAGAGCAGATTCATTTTAAATGAATCAATACCTTGTTGCCGATGACATACATCAATTTCAATAGTTGAATGAGCTCTGAAATGGGGGGGGGAGGGGGTTGTAATGGTAACTCTCTCCAAAGAGAGCCTGAGGGGAAGGAGTGTTTGGGGCTTACTCATGAGGTCCCGGAATGTGGTCTTATCATGGGTCATCAAGTGATCGATGATGGCTCTCCAACTGAAAGCAAGGCAATTAGACCACATCGTTACGTTTCAGTAATTATTCATCAATGTTAGACACACACATACATCTATCATTCTTTTTTATTATTGTGAACATTTGCCTTGTTCCCTTTTTGCGTGCCTCGTCTTAAGACTTTCCCCGCTCAGTACCACCCAATGTTTTTCCTGTGCGTCTGATAAATCAAACTCTGGCATCCCGAAGCCTCGCTCCACTCACTGGCTGACGCAGGAGGAGTCCATCTGGAAGAAGGTGTGGTCCATGAAGAGATCAAAGGCCTCCTTCTTCCAGGCGCGCCGGGTGTACTGGTACCCACTCAGGCTGCTCAGCAGCTGGATGCACGCCCGGTAGCTGGGGGCGTTGTGGGCACTGCGGCACACGACCAAACACCACGGCACAACGCATAGTAAGCAGGACACATCAATAACAGAACCATGACTCATCTGAATCTTTTGATGTAGCACCTTTGTTCTTTTGCTTTTTCATTCGTTTCTTTTTGGGGGATATCGCAGTGAAAACCAGCTTCTGTGTGCAGTTAATGGATGTGGATGATCTACACCACACACTTTAAAAGGTGAACCATGGACAGAGGTCCCTGTTTCCTCATCAAAACGTGCTGGGTTTACCTGTGGTTGCGGAGGTAGGGCACAACATAGTGCATGATGTTGACCAGCAAGGGGATCACCCTCTCCTTCTCATCACTGTAGAACACCATGTCCAGGAGGTGAGCCAGCACCTGGACACACACACACACACACACACACACACACACACACACACACACACACACACACACACACACACACACACACACACACACACACACACACACACACACACACACACACACACACGTAATGCAACTTTAGACTTCATCGAAACTTTCCATCATACAAAAGGCCCGGCTAACACTGCAACACCAATAAAATGTACACTAGCAATAGCATAATGTAATGCAGCATAGACCAAACTGTGAATCATCGCCTTGAATAGTCTAGAGATCAATGCAGCTAGTCTGAACCATGGAGGCTAAGAAGAGGCAAAGAGAGTGTATTCTATCCCCCGCCTCCTTCCGCCTGCTGCTCTGAAAGACCAAAGCGGATGGATTTATTGGTTTGTTAAAGCTGAACGAAAACACTCAGAGGGTTCGGGCATAAATCCCCCACCAGGAGATGGTGATGGTGATGGCGGGGGGGCTGTTGGTGGGTGTAAAGTCTTGAGGCTCCCAGTGCTCACCAACGCTGTTAGTGAGCACTGGGAGGTCATGCTACAGACACATGCTGCTGGCGTGTGAGATAGAGAGGAGGGGAAGGGGTAGGCTGGGAAGGGGATATAAGCAGGAGAAGGAGGAGGAGGCTGGGTTGGCGTGGTTACCTCGGCCAGCAGCGTGAGAGCGTGCACGCTGTACACAGATGGAGTGAAGCTGGAGGCCTCCATCACTGTGAGCATTAAATCTAAAGGAAGAAAGGCGAGGCAAAGACAAAACAAACAAGACACAACACACACACACACACACACACACACACACACACACACACACACACACACACACACACACACACACACACACACACACACACACACACACACACACACACACACACACACACACCATTAGTAGAAGCTAGACCAAAATGTACATGTTGTAATGCAGGAACATGCCAAACCTCTAAGCTCTGTGTATCCAGTGTGGGTTAACAAACATTCCATGGTCCTTGTTAGAAACCACATCTGTATGTAGATAGAGGTACCACGACCTTTCCACTAGCAGTATTCATTAGTCAATTGATAAAGGCTTAAGGCTGTGTGCTGGGAGCTCAACGGGGAATGCTTTAAGTTATTCAGCTGATGATCACACCTCGACTTGTCCTGGGGGGGGGTGAAGGGTGTTTCATAGAAACACCAACAGAGACAGATGGACTGTGTCACTGAATTACAACCCCAAATAAATTCATTTTTATATATTTGGATTTTATAAATATACAAATCGACACTATGCCACTTTTCCACGGCAGCCATCACCTAACGTGTCAAATGCGATTCCCTCACCAGTTTCTCCACAAACTGGGAGCCAAACTTTAAAGAACTAAAGGACTATATCAGAATATATATATGAAAAGCAGTACAGTGTAGGTCGAAAACCAAACCAAACCAAACAGACAGACGGCGAGCGTCGGATCTCACACCTTCTACGTCGGACTCCAGGTTGCCTCCGTCCACCACAATCTGCGGCGAGGCCTTCACCTCCAGGTTCCTCCTCAGCCATGTGGTCTGCTCCAGGGAGGAGCCCGCGATGGTCCCGATGGCCTCCACCACCTTATGGGTCACATCCTGAACGGAAGGCACACACGCACCAAGCTTTGATCGGCACAGTTCCTCGTCTCTTACTAGTCAAATCTGCGTGCCACCGTTTTTAAAGGAGGAATCAAATATATGAATTGTAGATTCATGACTGACTTTATTTAGAATTTGAATTTTATGGATGTGGAATTTATTAGCACCCAATGAAACATCGTGTTAATTGGGAGACATACAAAGATCGGAATTTATCAATGTGGACTGCTAAAAACCCGCACAGAATATAGATTCTGCAGGTTTTACAAAGCCTAAATAAACAGCACATGCTGAGGATTGGGTTAAATTACTTGAGACACCATGACACGCTGTTCCAGGCATGTTTACCTGTAGCTCTCGTTGGTCCTTTTTGCTCTCCAGGTTCGGGTTCTTCAAGATGAACTCGTTCAAAACCCTGGGGACCAGAGGGGGGCGGGCAGAGGGAAGGTGGTGTCACGTAACAGAGAGCGAGAGAGGGAGCAGCCGCAGAGAGCTCCCCAGAGAGACCCCTGCTGATGAAGTGCTATGCTCTGAGCTGTTAATCCTGTGTGCCGCCTGTTGGGTTAGGGGGTTCAAGCAAATACACGCTCATGCAAGGGAGGGTTTGACTGTTCTGAGAGACCCATGCCTGGTTCCAGCCCCTGAATACCCACACATATACTTTTAGGATATTACAAATTCAGGGTCTGGTGACAGTTGCTTGATCGATACTCAGCTCTGCGTGAATTTTCCCCAGGCCCAATGGGCACATTGTCGGCACGACACAAACAATATGCTGCTATGCTATCCCTTGGAAAAAGAATACTCTGTGAAAAGAAAAAAGCTGTGTGTGTGTGTGTGTAGTGTGTGTGTGTGTGTGTGTGTGTGTGTGTGTGTGTGTGTGTGTGTGTGTGTGTGTGTGTGTGTGTGTGTGTTTGTGTGTATTGTCTGTGTCGTGTGTGTATTGTCTGTGTTGTGTGTGTACAAGTGTATTTGTGTGTTTGTAAACACGGTGGTGCGCATGCGTGCGTCCGTGTGTGCACGAAGGGCGATTGGGACAGGGGAACCACCCACCCCAGTAGGAGGAACTGTCCGGGAGCGGGCAGGCCCAGCTGAACCGAGTCTTTGAGCAGCGCCAGCAGCGACGGCCAGCTGTCCACCAGACTGGAAACGGGGATCCTGGGGAAAAGGTTCAGAGGAGTGTTTCATTTACACTAAAACGCTGGGGTAGGGGAGGAGAACATCACAGCATGCAGATAACTCAGAGACGGACGGCCTCACCTCTGCACGTAGGCGTAGAAGAACTGAAGCATGCACACCTCCAGAGAGAGGTGCTTCTGGGGAAACAGAAACAGAATGAGCCGCCTTCTAATACGCCTCCCTCTGGATTAATGAGGTAATCTGATTCGGTTTTATGGGACTGATCTTGAAAAACGACTGAAATGACACCACTCAGAAACACAAAAGTATGACGAATGCAAGGCAAAACCTGGCACTTCATTAACAAGAATCGTGGAATTGAGAGCAAGCGGCAAGGAAGGATAAAATTAAACGGTGCCAACGGTGTTATATTTCTACAAGTGCTAGATTGATGCTCAAGGGAGAACGCATTTTCTGTGGCAGCTGTGGAACCGCCTCCCCATCTCCATCAAATCTGCCCACTATAATTCATATATTCAAATGACGTCCTACACCCACTTCTATTTACCAGCCTTTGAATCCGTCTGCACCACACCTAAGCAGATATTTCCTGTTTGGTTTGTTTGCTGCCATCTACTGGATTAATTTACACTTGGTGGGGGAGGGGGGAGGGGTGGGGGGGTTGGAGGGGCGGGCTGCGCCCACCTTCTCCTTGGCGATGGCCGGGGGCTGCTTGAGGACCTCCTTCACCGTCTGCATGACCGTCTCGGTGCGCATGGCGCTGACCGACCGTACCAGCTCCACCAGCAGCAGCTGCTCCTCGCTGGCCGCCGGGATCACCTGGGAGGCACAGACACACGGACGGGCGGGCAAACGGACACACACAGACAGACGGACAATCTCAGAAGAGCGGCAACATGAACGTTTGAAGGGCGCTGTACAGATGGATAGATGGTATAGATGGATTTAAGTTGTTTAATTTCGAAGCTCAAAATAGTGCAGTGCAATTTCATCCTCCGATGCGTTCCCACAAACATGCAAAAATAAATGCAAACTAATTAATTACATACAAATCCTTCCATTATTATTTAGATGCATCACGTAGTACGGTGCGGTGAAGCCAAACAGAAAGTACAATGATTGGATCTTATATGATCCCCACTCTATTATATGGTCATTGCAAGTCCAAAGTGGGCCCTTCATCCAAATCAACCCAGTGCTTCCCCTATACGCAGTCAGCAGCGGCACACTGCCACTGCTGGATTGTCAGCACCACTGCAAATATATGTATACACTTTATAATACTGCCAAGTTCAAGGCACATTTGCAAAATGATCTGGTCTCAGCAGTTCCCTTGACTCTGTTGGTTGTTTAGTCATATTTGGAAGCTCAATCTGTACATTTTCCCCTAAAAAACTCACCAGCAGTAACCATTAAAAGGGTTATTTTTCAACATTTTCTTCCGGGGGGGCATTCCCCAGACCCCCCTAGCGTTGCTAGGTTACCAACTCACAGCACCACTGCTACAAAAAAAAAATCGAGGGGAAACACTGCAACCTAAATGAATAAAGTCAAGTGGATGTTAAAGTAACCAAGAGTAAAATCCTTCAATAAGAACAGGAAGGTCTTCTGCACCGGTGAGGCCAACACACATTTACTGACCTTATTCCTGACTGGGGCCTTGGTGTGTTTCCTCTCGTTCCAAACATAGGCAATAGCGGCCATGAAGTGGGCCCCGTGGTTCATGGAGATGGGTCCCAGCAGCTCCAGGACCTGCTGCCGGAGATTCTGGAGGGGGGGAGGGACATACAGAGAAGAGATAGATCCACATGTTGGTAGGAATACCTAGAAGGACCTAACATCTCAAGTCTCGAACACAGAGCAGGAATCTGGCTTCATATTTGCTGTGCGAGCTATAAAGAAAGTCATATCGTTTTCACAGCGAAAAGAACACGCAAATGTAGCGAGGCTATGCAATGCGGCCGTGTGCTTTGGGCTTAGGGCTTCAGTTGGAGTGATCCAATTCAGTTGAAGAACCAGCTGTAGTCTTTGAAGGGGAATGGAAGTGAAGACAGCAGCTGCCTGCACCACTCAGTCTCGTCAGGACCAGTTTCTTCTCATTGTGAAAGGTGTGAAGTGAGCGTCCAGGCGTCAGAGGGCTCAGAGCTCGGTACAGAACACAGACAGGTGCTTAACAGATACGGCAAGTACAGTTGTAGAACATCTGACACAAACCGGTCCAGACTCAAGAAGCACTTCTTCCATCACCGTACCTCATTTTAAACCAACAGAGACACAGACACAGTCACTAGTGATGGATTAATTGGGCACCATGAGGTTGTATTTTCACGGACTGAAAATACAACCTCCACCTGTCAAATAGCAGACTTATGGCTGGTTAAGTACTGGAGTGTTGCTCAGAGCAAGGCAATTGATGCGTGTGTGTGCAGGTGTGTGAGTGTGTGTGTGTGTGCGAGTGTGCATGCTGGCGGGCGTACGTAATAGGATTTATAGCCTGAATAAGGGCACACGATTGAGCCGTTTAACCGACAACCTCCATAGGGCTTTGTGAAGGAATGGTGCTTGCATTGATCTGGATTCAACTGTAGGGTACAACCATCACAGATAAGTCCCAGATGATTCTGAGGTTTTATTGCCAGTGTTAAATAACTGCCTCCCTCCCTCGCTCCCTCAGAGTGTACAGGCTTCAACGAGCAGGGCCGTCCAGTGGTCCAGGGCCAGGAATAAGTCATAATATGTCACGACAGTAAAACGCTCAAACGGTGGTCCCGATACAATTCTCACAGAAGTGCTCATGGCGAGAGACGGTTGTCAGCAGGGGGCAGTTTGTTGGGTTGGTTGTATTTTTTAAATTGATCATGAAAGAGGCGGCAGGCCCAACCCGCTAGTACGCTAACCATGTGCTAGACAGAACACCTTGTAGCGACCCAGGGTCCACTCCCACCTGTATGCCCATCCTACAAGTCACTGTCTTATCTAACACACGTTCCTGTCGCTTCACTGTCCTGACCATAAAAGGCACAAAAAAAACGATGAAAATATATATTTTTTAACAATTAATCAAACTTTCGAAGTAAAGAAAAGCCCTAAAATGACCAATCGGTTTGAGGGCTTTGAGTGTCGTCTTGGCGCTGGCCTGCTCCAGACTGAACCTGTGTGTTGGTGCTCTAGAGGCGGGGCGGTACCTTGGTGGAGCCCAGGTTGATGAGGGAGGTGGAGCAGCCCGAGGCCACGGCGGGCTTGTCGGAGCTGTCTGCCTGGTGGAGGACGCTCCACAGCAGGGTGACCGAGGACATGATGGTGTGCAGGATGGACAGGATGCCGGCCCGCGCCTCCGCAAGGTGCTTCTGGTCCACGTTGACCTTCAGCTGAGGAGGGGGCACACACACACACACCACAGGTACCACAGACACACACATAAACACACATGAGAAGGGGCGTGTCTGGAGCGATAGACCCTTTCAGAGGTCTTAGGACACACACACAGGCGTCGCTCATGATGCTATGGGTCTTATACTCTAATGTACCAGGAAACATGGTCCAAGTTTAATGTGTGTAATCGTCTCTAGTTTAGTCTGCTGACTGCGCCCCGCTACATTTAAAGAGCAGACATGCATTTTTAGTAACTCTAAGTTTAGATTGTATCTTAAATATATGTTTGTAAGGTAAAGTCCAAACCACACAGCCTTGTCATCACAAACACAGAATGTTGAATGAATGAATGCATTCCAAAATAGACTTGAGTCATATTTGAAGCGAGCTTCCAAATACAGCCAGGTATGCACTGCTTGTGCTCTACTCCGTTGAAACGATGTGATTCTACAAATATCAGGGCGAAATTCCCGCTCCTGCAATTATAAGCAATGTCAATTGAGCGTGTTGCAATATCAACCAGATTAATTTAACATGCCTACCACTCAACAGCACACTCAGCCTAATAATAGACAGACTTAAAACAATTAAGTCCACATCATCTTTCCTAATTATTCACAAGCCAGCGTGACAGTGGATTAATTAGACCACAAACGTCGTCAACCTGAAATCCCATCAGATACAAACCATAAGTCGGCCTTATGGCCTAATGGATAAGCAAATACGACGTCACAGGAGTACTTTATAGTTCAAGCGAGGAGACACCAGAGGTCCCCTCTAGACGGCTACAGCCGGCTGGCAGCTAGTTGCCAACCCCCGCGTGATGAGGTTGCCTCTGTGAAAAGGTGACATCGTCAGCCATCAGCACATTGGTGGTAGACAGCGCCCCCACCTGATGGTACTGGGAAGATGGGTCCAGGAGGCAGTAGTGGATGATTGCAGTCACCCCCTCGAGCACAGTCAGAATCAAGTCCGGAGGGATGCACAGAGCCATCCACTGAGGTCTGGATCAACAAGCAACGACAGGGAACAGACTTTATGAATAATTCAAGAATCTTTAAGAATCGTTACGAAGAACATACATCTATGAAGCACATGTGCCAATGCTGATGTACCAATAAACAAGCACTCTTCAACTCCCTGGGCCATGCGAGTTAAGATGTGTATATGTATACCCACAACGCTGCAGACTAACTGTATTAATATCATTTGCTGATTATGAAAGGAGTCAAAAAGGTCAAAGGCTCCCGGCCTCACCTGACGTCGGTTATGCCGCTCTCGTAGCGGTACTGCTGCAGCAGGTTGTCCAGGTTCCGGCAGAGCTGCAGCGTGACCGAGGCCACCACACGGCGCAGCACGCGCCCCATGTAGGGCAGCGTGGCCGTGATCAGCCCCATCCACTGCGGGTGCATCTTGCAGGCGTGGTGCTGATGCAGCGCCCGGATCACCGCGCACAGGAACATGCCCTGCGCCGTGATGGGCTGCCCGTGGAGGTACTGCAGCGAGGTCATGGGCTGCTGAGGGTTCACGTGCTCCACCTCGCTGCAGCCCAGCAGCTCGAACCCGGGCCCCGCCGCCGCCCCTATCCCGCCGCCGCCGCCCCCGGCCCCGCCGCCGGCCCCGCCCACGCCCCCGGCCCCGACGCCCAGCCCGCCCTCGCCGCCCTCCTCCTGCGGCAGCAGCACGCGGTGCTCCAGCTCCACCAGGCTCTGCAGCAGCCGCAGCAGCTGCGACTGCACGGCGCAGCAGCCGTCGATGCGCTCCTCCGTCAGGTTGATCACGCTGTCCTCCGACAGGCCCTCCTCCGTGGCGGCCGCGCTGGCGCCCGACGCCCGCTGCTCGTGCCACTTCTGCGCGCTGAAGATGGTGGAGAGCAGGCAGTGGAGCACCACCTTCTGCACCTTGCACTTGGACAGCACGTCGCCGATGAAGGAGGCGAAGCCCTTGGCCGAGCCGCCCGTGGCCTTGGCCAGCTCGCCGAACAGCAGCGTGAGCACCTCCACGCTGGTCAGCTGCATGGCGCGGTTGCCCGCCAGCTCCTGGGCGCCCGCCGCCACGTGTGCAGAGTAGTAGCTGCGCAGGAAGTACAGGCAGAGGGAGATGACGATCTCCAGGTACATGGCGCTGCGGAAGGAGTGCGTGTGGGAGTCCTGCGGCAGGGGGCAGTAGAAGTCCTTGCCCATGACCGACACCCGGTGCCGGGCCAGCAGGTTCTGCAGCAGGGACAGCTGCGGAGTGTAGGTGTTGTTGACGCTGGTGGTGGAGATGGCGCTGACGAAGCCGGCGGGAGACGCCCGCAGCATGGCGGCGACCGCCGACAGGGCGTGGAGCGAGCGCGACGAGTCGTAGAGCTGCAGGTAGAGCAGGACGTGCTGGTAGAGGGGGTGGATGTTGAAGCGGGGCAGGGCGGGCGACGGCCGGCGCGCTCCCGCCGCGCCGACCCCGCCGCTCGTAGCAGAGAGAGGTGCGCCGCCGCCGCTAGCGCCGGTCCCGCCACAGGGCGATCCCGTGTCGCTCTCGATCTCCGACACGTCGCCCTCCCCGCAGCTGTACCAGTTCTCCAGGTCCAGGCTGTCGCCGAAGAAGATGTTGGGCGGCCGGGTCTTCTCGGCCTGGATGGCGGCCTTGCGCAGCCTCTCCTCCTCCTTCCTCTTGGCCTTCTTCACCTTGGGCTTGGCGCCGGGGGATTTGTCCGACAGCCGCTCCATGATCTTGCCCTTCAGGCTGAGCTGGGTGCTGCTGTGGCTGCGCTTGCGGGCCTGCTGGGGGTCCTCCACCTGCAGGCGGAGGTCCGCCGCCGGGGGGCCCAGGCTGTCCGGCAGCGTGACGATGGAGGGCGACGAGCTGTGGCGGGTGATGCCCTCCCGCTGCTGCTGCTGCTCCTCCTCCGAGACGCCCTCCGCCGCGCCCACCGACAGGAACTCCAGGGTGCCCCCCGCCACCATCTCCGGCAGGCTCTGGTGGGGCACGTCGGGGGCCGGGGCCGCGTCCAGGCGGGTCCCCGTGGAGGTGTCGGAGGAGCTGGTGCTGTCCGAGTCCGTGTGCGTCCAGGCTTCGGGCGGGGACGGGGTCTCGGCGGGCGCTTCCTCCTCCTCCTCGTCCAACTCCTCCTCCTCCTCCTCCTCCTCCTCTTCCTCCTCCTCCTCCTCAGCTAAACTCACCACCCGGTCGATCAGCTCCTCCAGCAAGCAGGCAACGACCTCCTCTATGGGGTCCCCCTCCTCTGCCGAGGGTTCCGATCCGTTGACCAGGTGACTGCCGCCGGCGTCGGGCTCTTTGAAGCTGCCCTTGCCAACGGCGGAGGACTGAGAGCCGCAGGACTCCAAGCTCTTGGGCTCCCCCTGCTGGTCGGCCGAGGAATACTCGCTGGCCAGCTGCAGGTTCTCGAGGCTCATGCTGAGAACAGACAGGCTGTCGCTGAGGGGGTTGACGGTCAGACAGAAGGGTTCCAGGTCCCCCAGCGGCAGGCTTCCTGGCGGCTGATCCTCCCTTTGGCTGAACGCTACGATGAGAACAAATCAATTAGAAAAAGTGTTGCTGTACTCTACATTGATCAATGTTATATACAGTGGTTTGTGTTGATAACAGATCAGCACGTACATAACTTTAATTAAATAAGAATACTTAAAATGTTTATCGTCCTTTTGTAATCTTCACCCTTTTATATTATGTATTTAGTGTCTTAAAGAATTCAGAAAGTGTCTTAAAGAATTCAGAAAAGCTACTTTTTAAAATGCATTGTTAATAACTACAAGAACATTGCTTACCATCGGAGAAGCCAGAATCCCTGATGTAGAAGTCCTCCGGGGTGTCCTGCTCGGTGGGGGGCGTGGGGAGGGTCTGGGCCCAGTGGCGCTGGGCCTGGACCCTCTGGATGGAGACGCGGTGGGTCTTGGGGTGCAGCAGGAGCAGGAGCAGCGGCTCCAGGACCCGGGCGATGTCGTGCCTCTGCAGCACCTGGTTGAGCCAGGCCCGGCCCACCGAGCTGGCCGACGGGTCCCAGTAACTCAGGCTGTCCAGCATGATGAACAGAGACCTGGGGGGAGGAGGACAGGGGGGAGAGGGTGGGAGAGGGAGAGATGTAGAGAGGGGGGGTAGAGGGATGGAGGAAGAGAGGGGTCGAGGGAAAGAGGGGTAGAGGAAGATAGAGGGAGAGAGAGGGGTCCATGGAGAGAGAGGGGTAGAGGAAGAGAGGAAGAGAGGGGTAGAGGAAGATGGAGGGAGAGAGAGGGGTCGATGGAGAGAGAGGGGTAGAGGGATGGAGGGGTAGAGGAAGATAGAGGGAGAGAGAGGGGTCGATGGAGAGAGAGGGGTAGAGGGATGGAGGGGTAGAGGAAGATAGAGGGAGAGAGAGGGGTAGATGGAGAGATATAGAGGGAGAGAGGGGGAGAGGAAGATACATGTGAAGAGAGAGTGACGCATGTCATGGAATACAGAACTGGCATTTAACCGACCTTGAATGAGCCTCGGTTTAAATGAGCCGTAAGAACCAAACGACAGACATGTTTCATCGGGGACAGGGTTTTACCGGTCAAATGTGCGGGTGAAAGGGGAAGACTTTGTGATGTTCAAGTCTCTTGTCAGGTGCCACAGCACCGAGAACTTGACGTGAGCCTCCAGGCGAATTCTCTGTGAAGGGATCAGGATCACAATTAGGCAGCAAATAGAACACACACACACACACGACAGCCATATTATCCTCTGCTGAGCGCATGTATGTGTCACACTGCACGGCTCTGTATGCTTTGTGTTTATGCAGTTATTTTATTTGCAGACCGGAATTCTCTCTCCTCTCTTTATTCTCCCCAGTTCACCATTATATTATTTTAACCTGAGAAAGCAACGTTCAGTACCTACAAAAGCGCTATATAAGTTGACTGTGTTGTCAGTATTATAAATATCATCATGATTGTAAGGAATACAAATTAAGACAACAAACAAATAATGGCCAGGAAGTGTTCCTTAAAGGGCGACTGCGTGCGTTTTGTTCACGACGACCAATGTTAAATCATATTATATATAGGTCAGTTCCCTTTATTACATGGCTGTGTATCCATCTCTCATGCGGCTACCCTGTACGTTGCATGACGGCCACATGTGAAATGAGGTCAAGCATGCTGGACTGCAGGGAGAATGCGTCAGAAGGTTATCATGTTAGGGCGTGGCCGAACCTTGTCCCGGTGCATGAGCTGCTGGCTGATGACGTCCTCGCAGATGCTGGAGGAGGGCACCAGGTTGTGGAGCTGGTAGAAGAGCTCCACGCTGCGCTGGTGGTGCTGTGGCGTGCCCTCGCCTAGCTGCTCCCACAGGATCACAGCCACGCTCTGGCAAGGGGGACGAGGAGGGGGCAGGATTAGCAAGGCTAGGCTAGGCTAAGCTAGGCTGGGGGAAGATAGTTCTACCAAGGCTACTAGTGTAGTCAAACGGTAACATCATACCCTGCTTATTATCGTATTACAACAATAAGTGCTTGACTCTCCTGGGAACTAAGTGGAAGGTGTGGTGTAGTAGTGTTAATGTGGGCTTTCTGATTGTATATTTATATTATTGTGTGGTATAATAACAATGATTAATATACATGTCTGTCTATGATATTCGAGCAAACACAAATTGTTTCAAATAGCTTTGTTATGCACTATAAAGAAGTTAGAAGTCTGAGTTTGACAGGAGTGTGGCCTGAACAAGTCCACATTATAATAGGATTCTTGGTGGGTTACCTTGAAGAAGTCTGTCTTGTGCGCCATGTACTTGAGTATTCCCTGAGTGAGTGGCGGGCGGATCACCACGGCAACGCGGCCCTGGCTGGGACTCATGGGCTGCTGGGCCGACTCAGGGCCCCCGCCGCCCGGGGGGCCCTCGCTCTCGGCCGTGACCATGGCGACAGACTGGGTGAGCCCCACCAGGTCCATGAGCAGGGAGATGGCCACGCCCTGCAGGCTGAAGTCCACGTCCAGGCAGCAGGCGTCCATCAGGGTCTGCAGCCAGGCAGGCGGCACCGCCTGGTCGCTCTCTGCAGGGGGAGGAAGAGGAGGGAGGGGAGGAAGAGGAGGGAGGGGAGGAGTGAGGAAGAGGAGGGAGGGGAGGGAGAGGATGGAGGGGAGGGAGGAAGAGGAGGGAGGGGAGGGAGAGGATGGAGGGGAGGGAGGAAGAGGAGGGAGGGGAGGAAGAGGAGGGAGGGGAGGGGAGGGGAGAAAGAGGAGGGAGAGGAGCAGACAGTGTAGGGGTTGAATTATTGAAGGGTTTCCACTGTTGCCGATGTATTATTGATACTCAAAAGTTCATAAAGTAGAAAATGGCCCGTTTGGTATTTGACACTATACTACCCTATACTTAAAAGAGATGAATCATCTAATATAAGTGATTTTTATGGCAGCTTTTGCACTACATATTTATCATATTAGTATATATATTAGAGCGTGGACCTTTTTACTCTGTGGGATGTTTTACTATGTGTTTAATAATATGTGCTATTTTTTCTTTTAAAATTCATTGACTGAGTGAACCGTACAAAAATTCCAATGCCCCTGTGCACCTGTAGTTCAACAAATGGCAAAATAAACACTTGGACCTTATCCTTTATTCCCAGCATCCACCTCTGTATCGGTGGTCCTCCACAATAACAGGTAATGAACCCGTCTCACCTCGCTGCTCCTCCTGTGAGGGGGAGGACTGGAGGTTGCCCTCGGCGATGTAAACGGGGAAGCTGGAGCACTCCAGGAACAGCTGACAGCCGGCCGCGAACGCCCGCACGTACTCCGTCTGCCGGGACCCCGGCCCCCCGGGAGCGGCCCCCGCCTCCGTCTGTCCCCCCGGCCGCACGCAGGCCCCCTGCGGCCCACCCACCGCGGCGGGCTCCAGCTCGCAGCTGTCGGCCCGCCGGTCGCGGCCCGCCCGCTGGGGGACGATGTACAGGGTGATGAGGTGGGAGAGGAACCGCTGGAAGTGCTCCAGGCAGCGCTGCATCACGGGCCTCTCCTGGGGCCGGGCCGGGGGGGGGGGCGACGGGGGGGTCCACCTCCTCGGACCCGCCGGCGCGGTACTGCACAAAGTCGCTGAAGCCGCACTCCGAGGAGCGGCTGCCCGCCGGGGGCTCCGCGTTGTTGTCCTGGAACACCTCCCCGTTCCCGGGGAAGACCGGGGAGGTGGCCTGTGGCAGAGGACAACCAAGCGGAGGGAGGGCGGAGTGAGCATTTCGACATGATGCACCTCTATAGCGTCTCGCATTCAGAAACAAGTGCTTTGTGGGAGCAGAACATGTCTCATGTCTGGGCTCCAAGGTAGTTGATATGAGCGCATCATAGAGAAACCAATACCATCATACAGACGAATACAAACACTTAGATAAGTACAGCACAGCTGTTTGGTTGTTCTCCCTCTGCAGCTAAATCTGGAGCAATTTGCAAATCAGGTCTGCAGCCGCAGACAGACCCACAGACTGTCTTTGCGGGTTGAATCCCACAATGCTTTGCTACAAGTGGCCGTTACAGGCGTTCTAAAACGCATCTGAGTTGAGGCAGGACTCCAGTCATAGAGCCTTGACTCAGATGGTCGATCCATAGTACTTTAATGTCCCTTTAGAGCGACTTTGATTGCAGTTCAGAGAGACGATGAGGGTTTGGAGGGGGGGTGGGAGAGGCAATGCTCAACGTGATTTGAAACGGCGCACCTATGTGGCACCATATGCCAGTATATTGCTTTTGTTTCCATTACTCTAGCCACACAGAGACAGAGAGAGGAAGAGAGACACAGAGACAGAGAGAGAAAGAGAGGGACTCAGGTGCTGCTGAACCATCCATGAGAGACCAATTCCCGGTCTCTAATGGGGCTGCCTGCGGTCCATCTGTCCTGTCCCCTGGGTGTGAGCTTTTGGTGAGGCTTCAGTGCGCTCACAAAGCACTTGAAACAGCCAGGTAGATGGACAGGGACCAGGAGGACCTCTGAGGCCCAGAGTTATATCCTCTGAGTGGATCTTCAAAAGCCTTGTGCTCAGCGAAAGAGAGAGCGAGAGAGAGAAAGAGACATTGAGCGAGAGTAGGAGATTGCCAGGCCCAGGCGCTTGACCCCCAAGCCAAAAGCAACACAGAGCAGAGGCGTGCAGGGTGCCAACCGGAGCCTGCCCTGGGAAGAGGGGATGCCATCAGAGCATAAGGGGCCAAACTGGGTCTTGCCCCTAACGGGGCTGCACCACAGGGGTCAGGGAGGGTTGTGTTACACTATAAAGCCCACATGATGAGAGGAATGAGTCATCAGCTTCCAAATATCAGACGCTACTTCAAGGCTTGGAAGCACTTGTTTTCGGACGAGGACAAGATAAAACAGTTTTAGTGATGCAGGGGAACAAGGGCTAAATGACTAATTCTGTGATTCCCCTCGTGTCTTTCATGTTGATCATGTCGTTCACCAAGCCCTGCTTGCGTACGAGTGCGACTACATGAAGGTAAACTCAGGCCGACCAATGGAGTTGCGTTCTTTGTGGAGGAATCAAAAGGAGAACCGCAGTTCCCCCAAACACACCAAAGTATTACATCAGTCAGAGAAAAAGTAAAGCGTTCTCTTTCTTATCTTGTCTCTTTTCTGTCTCACCTGTCCATTCCCCTCGCCGCCGGCCATGTCCTGGGTGGTTGAGGTCGTGGGGGTGTTAGCGGGCGCGCCGTGGCCCTGGGCCCTCGAGCCGCGGAGGGGGGGAAGGGACAGAGGGGACACCAGGGGCGGCTGCACCTTGCTGAGGATCTTGGAGCAGAGGCACAGGCAGTGGGTGAGCTCCTCCAGCCCCAGCGCCTGGAGGTGGCCGGTCAGCGCCGCCACCATGCGGAGCAGCAGCTGGGGGAGGTGCTCCGTCTGGATCTCGATGTAGGTCTCCTGTGGGGGGGAGCAGAGCAGGGCAGGGTGAGGACTCGGGGGAGAAGGGTGGAGGAGACTGCGATGTGGGAGTCCCACACTGACAAACAGACTCTGATGCTGCGATCGATGATTCCTCACTGTTGTAGATGATACTTACCGTACAGTCTGGGATCTTAACTTAGATCACCCGTCTCTCTTCTACCTCGATACTAATACATTTTATAATGAATTAAGAGGGATATATGATACGGTTTGCTTTCTATATCTGTTGGAGAATAAAACTAGTTAAATTCTAAATGGCCCAGGAAAATGATGAGAATTCAGAGTTGGGGAAACAAAGTCAGGAAATTAGCATAGAATTAAGGATCATATTTCTTAAATATGTGAAGGAATGAGGGAGCAAATTAACACATAAATGACGGACAGACAGAACACACACATACAGAGCATCAATTTCATTTTCACAAAGGCATAGCCACGGTGGCCTTTTTCCACCACCAATCAAATTGGTGGTGGAAATATTGTGTCATTATCACTTCTAGTGTAAGTGAATATGAAATGTTGAAATGTAGCACAGAGATGTTAAAGCAGTCTTTTTTTGGGGGGGATGTTTTTGGCCGGATTTGTGGAAATGTAATCGCAGCCTTAAGTGAAGCAAGATGAGGTGAAGAAGCAGGAAAGAGCAGTACTTTACCTGGCATATTACCCTCATGCTTCTAGTAGGCTTCAAGGAGAGAGAGAGAGAGAGAGAGAGAGAGAGAGAGAGAGCAGAGAGATTCAACAGACAGGAGCAAGCAGAGCAAAGGGCACACACCACGCGACCACACACGCACACACACACACACACACACACACGCACACACACAAGTGGTGTAAGGAATTTCCAAACTGTATTCATTGGAAACACTATAGAAGGAGCTTGCATAGTTCGAATAGAAAGCAAAAATAAATTTGGCAGCAAGCTACGTAAATGATTTAATTTCTGAACCTGGCATTCAGAAAGGCTTTGCCCGCACACACACACACACACAGGGGAGAAACACACATCCTTTAGCCAGGAATGTCAAGCATTCTGCAAGAATACGGAGTAAAAAATCCTTGCAGCTTTAGGATCAACCTTGCAGTGATGCTTTAATTACACTGCAAGTGGGCCCAGAGTAGGAGGACAACATAAAAAGAAAGACTCAAAGTAGCCTCTTTAAACTGAAAGAATAAAGGGAGTGGACAAGATCCCATCAGGAACAACCGGTAACACGCCGGTGCTAAAACGCAGAAGGTCAGAGCTCAGGGCTGAGGCGTGTGGATCTCACCAAGGACACGATGTCCAGTAGGAAGTCCACCAGCTGGCAGAACTCCAGCAAGGAGAGTGATGGGGAATCTATGCTATAGGCGTTCCGCGGCACATCACTGGCAGCACCGTTCACCGTCCTCCTGCAAGGAAGAGTGGGTTAGACCGCAGCATGACATGTTTCTACCGCAGCCACCAACCACATCAAAGATATATGAGGTTGGCCAGCTCTGTGACTAAACCCGCTAGTGCGCTAACCAAGCAGGGAGTGTGCCCAGTGGCGACCCAGGTTTGGTTCCCTCCTGCGGTCCATTCAACTATTAATGTGATAATCAGGTCTGCTTGCTTACACGGTTAACAAATTTAACTGAGAAGTTAAATAGAAAGTTTCTCAATAATAATACACAAACATCAACGAGTCAATACCTCAAGACAATTGACCAAATATATCTGGAGATATAACTCAAGCCAGGACTAAAACAACAAATAGCTAAAGACGAAAAACAACTACATTGACTTGACATCCATACAAAACCTCGCCATCGACGTCGTTCCACAAGCAAACGCGCTACCTGCAGCACTCCTCAAACCAGCGGGCGATGTAGTCCCACATGTAGTAGGGCTCGAAGGAGTTGAAGAGGAGGTTGGCTGTTTTGATCAGCTCTGCAGTCTTCTTATTCTCCCTGAGCTTACTGGGGGGATCGATCAGAGAGGCCGGCATTAACAACAGGCTCAGGCTGCACCGAAAACATTAAGGAGGCTGAAACATGAGGCAGGGCCAACCTGCTGAGGTGGGAATGATCCTTGCTGAAGGGGCTCTGGTTCTGCAGGTCCAGCTCTGTTCGGCACTGGGTGTGCAGCGTGCGGAACACCTCGATCAGAACGTCTTCCAGGATGGCCGGCCCTGAGGGGGGAACAAGAGGAAATGGGTTCGGGTTGAATATATTACATGGAAGTTCTTCATTGTACAACAACTACTACTAGGCAGTTTGCAAAAGTTTTACGGTTGTTTATTTGGAACCATTTACTCAGAATGGACTCTAAAGGGTGGGATTGCCAGCAGCAGAACTTTTATGAACAGAGCGGGTTCACAGGCCCGTACTACAGCACATCAAACCACAGCAGCATTGATCTGTGGGTCATCAGCTCTAAACACGAGAGCAATGGTGCCCAACGAGGGTGTCAGGGCGGGCACACCAGGTTGGTCTAGGAGTACAGTCCACCATCCAGACATAGGGAATCTCTATAATTGGTCATCTTTACAATATCTTCTTCCATGTAATGCATGTCTGTTGAAAGTATAACATATTGAGTGCCAACTGCTAATAACCTAGTATATATAGTATCCTGGAAATAATATATGGAACATTTATGCCCATCATGCCCTAAAACTTTAATTTGGTGTTCTTTGAATTTCTGGATGGGTCAAGGTGTGTCTTTGCCCCCAAATAAGGTTGGAACCCCTGCAGTAGAGAAACAGTACAGAATATATCGGCACCTTCACAAATTGACTCACCCAGCTCAGGCTTGTCCAGCAGACTGATGAGGATCCGGAAGGGCTTGAGGTCGTGCATCAGTACGCTCTCCTCCTCCCCCCCTCGGGCCTTCCCCTGCAGGATCCTCACCATCGCCTGGGGGACCACACACACACACACACACACACACACACACACACACACACACACACACACACACACACACACACACACACACACACACACACACACACACACACACACACACACACGATATTTAGAGTTGCCCAGGATTGCTAATTAGATCATTCCTGGCTAAATTCTACAGGAGCGCCAGCGTGTTTGGAATCAGTGCGGGCCCATCCACCTGTGCCGTGTGAGCACGCCTCATGTTTCACGCTTCGTCTGCCACAAAATGAGCCGCATACCCGGGAACAGACGTTCCCGGCAGCACCCACAGACACCCCCCCCAGGGGTGCTTGCAACAAGTGGCATGCGGAACGCCAGATGGCAGGGAAAATATTTGGAAAACACGCAGCCTATATTAACGTATAGGTTGGTGAAAGTACAAAAACAGAAAAAAATAGAAAAAAAAAAAATCTCCCTGGTGATCGCTCTCTTTTTTCCTGCAACGGTCCGACTCACTTCCCTTGGGGGCCTGGGATGCATCACACCCCAGCTGCACGATGGGGGAGCCATTGTTGTAGCCACGGGGGACTTACATAAGGGGGTGTGAGTGTGGTGTGTATCTGACCCAGTCATGAAGCACACTGGGCAGACGGCTTCAAAGGGAAGGCCCCTGGGACAGAGAGAGTCGCTGTGTGTGTGTGTGTGTGTGTGTGTGTGTGTGTGTGTGTGTGTGTGTGTGTGTGTGTGTGTGTGTGTGTGTGTGTGTGTGTGTGTGTGTGTGTGTGTGTGTGTGTGTGTGTCACACATTAAGGACCTCCCTCTCCTTCATTCAAGTATTTCTCTGAAGCCTTACGATTTGGGATTTTCAACTTTGTTTTTTATTTTAGGCCGATTTCAAACATGAGCGCAGCTGTGTTTATCGGTGACCTGGATTCGAGGTGTGTGTGCATGTGTAGGTGTATGTGCGAGTGAGTAAGTGAGCGAGTCTGAGTTCTACCTGAACAAGCATGTCTTTGGAGAAGGTGTTAAAGTAGTGGCTAGCGTGCTCCTCAGGGTTGCTCTGCCGTGCACTGCGAGGTCCTGTCCTCACACCGTTGTTGTCAAAGCCTTTGGAAGAACACAAGAGTACAAAACATCACGCTTCTTTATATGGTTCACCGGCATCATAGATGTTAGGACCAAGGCCAGGTATGCAGTGCATCTGAGAGTGCATTTAAGTGGTTCGTAATGGTTGTTGAAATCTAGAATCGATCAGCCAAGCAGACACTTACCGTTTGTTTAGGATTTTTTTATCCAGTGCAAGCAAGTTGCAAATCAACACAGAGAGAACACAGTTAAAGACAATGATCACGAGACCACAACAATGAAAGTCACGTTAAGACCTATGCACAGACAATGAGAATTGTCAATTAAGGTCAGATCTATTCATTTATAATTACCACAGGATACTTTTAATATTGGTTTTTGGAATGATGCAGGAACAGGTTACAGAGTTATACACTAGGCTCCCACCTGTATATGGATTACATTTTAAATAACAGGGCTGTCCTTTCCTTTTGGTGTACTATGGCATTTATGTGCATTAGTCTTTAGTAGTGACTATTACAAGAATGTTAGTTAATGCAAAACACATATATATATACACACACATATAATATGCAATAACATACAATATATACAGACATAGTGTGTGTGTGTGTGTGTGTGTGTGTGTGTGTGTGTGTGTGTGTGTGTGTGTGTGTGTGTGTGTGTGTGTGTGTGTGTGTGTGTGTGTGTGTGTGTCCCACCCAGCAGCCACGCGTAGAGTCTGCGGTTAAGCGACATGTCTCTCCTCAGAACGACATGCAGAGCAGCACACAGGATCCGAATCATGTCCGGTCTCGTCACCTGAACACCAAACACACACACACAACAGAGTATAACGATCATCTGCTAAATAACCCCACACACACACACACACACACACACACACACACACACACACACACACACACACACACACACACACACACACACACACACACACACACACACACACACACACACACACACACACACACACACACACACCAGTGCTGACCTGGCTCATGTGGAAGGGGAAGCAGAAGAGGATCAGGTCAAGGGTGCTGCGCTGCACCAACACACTGGAGTCCTGGACCGAGGTGCTCACTGCCTCCACCTGCAGGGCGCATCAGGGACAGCACACACATGTACAGACACGCACAGCTTATTAACATGCTAGCCCCGTCCAGAGTTAATGGAATGGAAATCGAGTGAGACAAAATTGTTTTTCTCAATAACTTTAAACCTAAAGTCAGTGATCATTGACAGTTATGGTGACGTCAATTATTGGTTATTTGCGCTTGGTTATTTATTTTGATTGATGTTCTATTTCAACTATAGCATGTCAACACGTGTAGCATTAGTTGAATCAAATCAAAAATGAAAGTATGATAGAAAGACGTGATGTGGGCACCATGAGTTCGATGTCGCTGCCCATGACGTAGAGCTGGTCCTCCATGGTCAGCTTGCGGTTGAGGTGCAACAGCACGAAGGTGACCCCAGGCAGGCGCACGGCGGGGCTGGTCAGGATGCTGCCCCACAGGGCGCTGTAGAAGGCCGACTGCTCCACAGCCGCCGCCACCTTCTCCAGCAGGGTGTTGGTTCTGTAGGAGGGAGAGGCAGGGTGGGGGAACACAATAGTAGGCTATTGTTACCCAAGACACAACAGAGCTCTGGGGGCCCTGGGACTGCCTTGGGGTTCATCAGATATGGAGGACAGGAAGTGGAAAGATATACTTGTGAAAATGTGCAAAGTCATAAAATGTCTGTGTGTAGAAAAGGTTTATCTGAGAATTTCTGATAGGGTTTATTCTGGTGTACTTTTCAGGCAGGGCTCTGGGCTGTTATCTACACGGTTAGGGCGTGGTCAAGTTGTGCTATTGATATCATACAGTCAATAGCCCAGAGTGAGCTGGTTACTGAACGTAAACAAGGTTAGCAATTACTGGGCGGTACTGACTACTGTAATAGTGAGCAAACTCAACTGGCTGTAGTGAGCTTGATAGATGTCTGCTTACTTTTATAACAGTTGCATGCAAGGGATGTACAAAAAACACATATTCACCGACTGCAAGTAACAATCATATTCCTTTGCGTGGCTCAACAGTAAAACACATACTCCAACTAGAATTAATGATTTGCCTACTGCTTTCTGTGAGCACCTAGCAGGTTTAGTATGCAAGCTTAGTTAGTTTGTAGTTTACTTTTGTTCACCAACAGTAGAACAAAAATACATCAAAACTACCATCAGCGCTTCTCAACTCTTTTTTCGATTGAGTATGAATTGTGTTATTGCTCTGCCCACCTGTCATAGTACTCTGACCCCTCCTCCAGGCCCGGCAGGACCCCTGTCAGCAGGCCTTGGAGACCCGGTTTCAGCGTCTTGCCCAGGGGGAGGTAGTAGGTTTCGTAGAGACCCAGAAGGGCTGGTTTCACGGACATCGCCGCATTGGACAGTAAAGGGAACAGCCCGGCACTACAGTGGCAGAAGGGGAAGTACTGCATTAACTTCTGAAAATATCGTGTAGCATTATTTATTCATCTGACTATTCTTATCAACATTGTGTATTCAGTACACACTGACAACGGAACTCAACCGCAATCGGGGGCTGATGGAATCGGAGCAGCCTTGTATTTAGATACAGGTCTTTAGATACAGGTATCGGTGGTGACCTACCTGTAAAGAAAGAGATCTTTGGCCAGCCTCTTGGGTCCTATGATCTTGAAGATGATCTCGTAGGTCTCCAGCGCCTTGCGGTGGACCCCGCTGGGCAGGGCCGGGTGCAGGCATTGGGCCAGACGTTTGCCAATCGTCAGCTTCTTCGGAACCACCTGGTACTTTGCATTGTTCTGCAATACCTTGGAAACCCAATCCCCACAAATATGGACTATTAGCCAAGCCTTTTCACATTACATTCATGTAACTGTGAGTGAAAGAAATCAAGACCTTTATGAATGGGTAACTACACGGCGACGAGACACAAGTACAAAGGATCGGGTGTACCTTGTTAAGCTTGCCCAGTGCAGAGATGAGATCGGCCCATTCACTGGAGTACTCAAAGTTCTTCAAGGCCTTGTCCACAGCTGCCACATAGTTCCTGTACTTGGAGTCGCTGAGCAGCTCCACTTCCTCTGTGTTCATTCTCCCGGGTGACGATTCTGATACTGCACGACACTAAGCAAGCAATTGTGCATCACACCTGTAAAGGGCAAAGAAGATGACGAAGAAAACAGATCAAAGATTAACAGGTAGACACTCATTAAAAAGTGAAAGTTGTTGGATCATGGTATGTGTTCGTGTGCTCGGTCTTCAGACAAGTAAATGACAAACCATGCAATTAAAACTTCATAAAAAATAATGCAATGACAATCACGTTGGGATATCACTTAAAATGTGAACCAAAAATAATGGATTCACATTTTAAGTGGATTACTAGGTAAAGGGTTAGGGTTAGGGTCAGTGTTTTCAGAAACATACATTATGAAAAAAGGCAGTTCAGAGATAAACAAACATTCAGAGACCAGTAGCAGTTCGACCTACCAGCAGATCACCTGTTATCCACGACAGAACATTCATCGCCTGCGGGATAGAAAATAAATGGGTTGAGCAAACTAAGTTACACGCAGGTGAATTGAGGGCCATTTGAGACGCTAAGGGGGGAGGCGCTGCTTTCGGTTAGCTGGGTACACCCAAGCTACCTCACATATGCTGTAACCAGCGATTCCAACATCACTCATCATCCATAACGCGACCAGCATTCAAGCTCACCGCTATTGAATTTCGGTCCAGCGCTGTCCTGCATTCGTACGGACACTACGTCACTTTAAAAAAGGGCTGTCAAAGCCTGAATCCGGCAGCTAGCCAATGTGAGCGGCAGTATATCCAAGAGACGCAAGATGCTGCGGTGGCTCAGCTTCTGGGCCCCGGCTAAAATGTCGCTCAATTTAACTACCTGTGTGTTGCATAACACGACTTCACAGGTCACGTGGTGGAGATATGGCTCACTGTGCTCTACATAGTGTCGGCATTTTAAGAGATTCCTTCTCGGTTATTAAAAAAACGACCCTAGACATCACCGTAGTTCAGCGGCCAGGAAGGAAGAAACACAAAGCGATTGACAGCTCCCAGGCTGCATTGCGGATTGGTTGCGCGTACGCTACGTAGTGGGCGTATCTACCTTGTTCCCAGGCGTTCTCTTCTGACATAAGAAAGCCTGAAACTGGAGGCTCACAATGAGCGTTATCGGTGAAAGAGACAGAGAGGGTGGGACTTTCAGTTCGGTTGTTTTAGAGGCGGGAGAGAGAGAGGGCGGGCCTTTTCGTTCCATTGGTTTAGCAGCATGTGAGAGAGTTGGCGGGACCTTTGATCAAGGGATATCATATCCGTTTCCATTCCATGTCATGTTATGCTTTCGGATATTGAATTTTAAATGTTATGGCTAGAAGTCCATTTGTCATCTCCTTGTTATTATTGCCATGCTCGTATACTTCCTTACTGCCCCAAAATTGTTATGTGGAGCACACAGCTTATCGGAAGTTGTAAGAGGCCGGACGTAGCATTGCGCTAGCCCGGGATAACGCTACAATTCAGTATCTTCTCCGGGCTAGTTTCAGGGACGGTAGCTACTACGTCCCATTGAATGAATTCTGTGGTTGGACGTTCAAGCGTGGAGATAACTTTGCATTGTCCGTGATTTCGTTTTTAATCGTGATTCTGATCGTTTTATTTTTCAAAACACGCCATTACGGATACTCAATTTTTGACGGTGGTTTGTGTTTCCGTTATTTTTTGCACCGGGATTGAGTGGTAGTGCGTGTTACAGATCGTGTGGCTGAGGCCCAACACAAGCGTGGGGATGGCAGCAACAAGAACAAGTAGAGTTGGACTATTCGTAGAGCTCAGAAAGAGACTGAAAACGGGGATGCTTATTATCGGGTAAAAAACGTTGCCATTGAGGTCTTGTTCCTCGTCTTGTCTTGGAGACCAGGCGAGCTAAGCTAATAGCAAGCAAGTCCATCCATGGATGCTACAGTCTTACCCTAGATATGTACATTCATTATGCAACATTTCATAGTTATTTCTTCAGATGTTGGTAGAAATCCCAAGATCTAGTCCCTGGAGACTTTTTGCGTTAACGTAAAGTTGTCTTTGTGGATCAATAAGTTGCATGAATCTCACGTTGTATGAGCTCAAACGGACACTAGATGGCAGTAGAGTTTTGATCATGCTGTACGATCGAGTCGATCATACTGTACATGAGTTGTTTTCCTTTTTTTATTAGATTTAAAGTCTTCGTTCTTAAACCTCCATTTTCTTAATGTATTGAAAAGCTCCACATTAATTGGCATTGGTGTTTAACCTGTTTAACGCAATGATTGCATCAACTAGACTAGACTAGAAATATGGTATAACATTTTTGCTCTGTGATTTCGCTAGGGATGTATATGGCAGTAGGTAGTAGTACCCACAATATTGAATAACACATCTGCAATATGGTGTGTGGAATCCATGACGACTGCATTTATTTTAAATGAATTTGCAGTGCAACTAACTAGGGTTGAGTTGCACTGCAAATACACTGCAGACATAAAATCTACAATACGATACATAAACTCGTGTCTCTTGCGTCCTCCAGGAAAGATCTTGTCAACGACCCAACTGAGGTGAGCGTGGCAGGAGGCGATGGATCTCTTGATATTTCCACGGCCCACGGCCTGTTAAGCCTTGCGCTGCCAGCAGGTGTCAGCCTGGAGCCGGGAAGTTGCGTGCAGACCGCAGCCTGCGACGAGGAGCTGCATTTCAGAATGCGTATCAATGTAGACCAAAGCACAGATGACGGTAATCTTCACAATAATGGACCCCTAGCACCAACACGCGCACACCAAACAATATATATAATCCTTGTGTCATGACTTGATGTATTTGTAACCTAATGTTATTTTTGTGCGATTACAGACGGGGTTCATCTTAGCCAGTACTATTTGTAATCATGTATACTCTATTTGAGAGTGCCAACATGCAAGGAAAAGATTAATTCTGAGCACATTACTAGCCAAGTCTTTACACAATTTAAAACGGTCACAGCTATTTGCCCGAAAATAAACAAAAACGTTCAATAAGATATATGATCCTCCGCTCCAAGCAGGTCCCCACAAAGAAGTTAACAACAGCCTGGAGAGCTGTGACAAATCGAATCCCCGCCAGATTGATGGCAGCACCCTACCAGGGCTAGCAATCGCTACCCAGGGTTTTATTGACTGTGGTGCTCTGTAGTACAAAAATGAGCCCACACTTTGAAAACCTTGAACTTGTTTATCCGCTAATGTTCCTTAATCCCATCACCGATCCATCCCACCTCTTCACCCCCCGCTACCACAAACCTCACATCTCCACCCCACTCCATCCCACCTAATGTTTCAATCCCACCTCTTCCCCCCCCCTTCCCTCAACCCCCCCTCACATCACCTCTTCGGCCCACCAAACCCCACCTCTACTCCTCATCCCTCAACCCCCCCTCACATCACCTCTTCGGCCCACCAAACCCCACCTCTACTCCTCATCTCTCCACCACAACTCTCCGTCCTACCCAACCCTCCCTCTCCGACCCATCTCACCTCTCCACACCATCCCATCTGACCCCAACTCATCCCCACCCCACCCCACCTCCACTCCATCCCTCCCCCCCCATTTCCCCTCTCTTCACCCCCCTGCCGACCCCACCTCACCTCTCCACCCCACCAGAGGGCATTGGCAGCCCGATAGAGAGACTCCAGACCAAGGATAGTTACTGCTTCCACTGTCAGGGCTGCAGGACCCGGCTGCTGGATGACAGGTGAGATGGGGGTGGGGGTGGGGGTGTTCCGGGAAACCCTGATTTATTAATGACCTTGTCTTTGAGAAGAGGAGCACTTATTGATAGTTGTGACCCAGCTGCAGGGAGCAAGAGATTCATAAAGTGAAGACAAGCTGGAGAAGAGTCTGTGATGACTTTGTCCCGAATAGGTCGGGCGAAGCTGGATTTAGTGGGTGATTAGTGGGCGTAGTTAAAAAGGCTACGTTGTATTTTCTCTGAATGTCACTTGCGCTGGCTCCATCGAGACGCTTCCACTGGCTAAGTGATTATAAAATAGGCGTCTAAAAATGGCAAGCTGTCTACATTTCCACAATGGAACGTAATATGAAATATGTCCTTTCATCCTCAATGTACTTTCCAGTTAGCCTTCAAATATCTTTGTATTGCTGCCAAGTTCCCCGTTTTGTTTCTCTTCTCTCGATCTCTCTTTGAAAAGACTCCTGCACAACGGGAGTTGCAGTTGAAATAACTCCACCAGACTATTATTGAAAAGCACAATGGCGCCTCTTCTCTTGACACACTGTCTGTTCTGGCGTTCCTTAACCTCGTCCATCTTAGGGTGTTCCAGCGCGTGCTCCCCCTCCCCAACGGCAACTGGAACGCCATCGTGGACGACTGGTGCTGCCACCCGGACCCCTTCGCCAACCTGAAGCTGCTGCCCCGGGCCCAGGACTGCCTGCTGGGCGACACCTTCTTCCTCCTCACCAGAGACGCCAGTTGCCAGGACACTCTGGTGGAGGAAGTGACCCGTGTCGGAACCGATGCCAGCCAGGATCCAAAGGTGATTTAACAACGTGTCAGCGACCCGACAGTGTTTCCCAACATTTATTTCTCGAGACACACTTTTTAGAGAGGGCCCATCATCGCGACCCAATTCACAATAGGCCTAGCGATGAGAAGTGACGCGTTGCACATGATGTAACTTTGACATTTATCAGTGCCATTTACCCATCACTTTATACTGGGCTTATTGAATTACAGACCTACTGAATTGATGAGCTGCGCATGTCACAGAGTAATTCCTTTGATTGATTAATGTATTGCACTTTAGGTGAACAAAATCAAAAATCTTCATACTTAAATAAAGGCATTAAGTTATCAGATTTCAGGCTCACATTTTTCATAATAAGTACAACAAACTAAATTGAGCCTGTAGCATCCAGCATTAATGTTGGATTAATTTTATAATAATAATCATAGCAGCACATTTAATATATATTAATATTTTTAGCGTATTAAGAATCAATTGTATAATATTGTAAGGCATAAACATAACGTTGTAAGCCAGGGAGATTTTGGCTGAAGAAGAGTGTAGCGGCAATCCTGATCTCGAGAGCTCAAGTGTCTTTTGCTATGCAGATAAGGTCGGGCTTTTCTCTCATGCCAAAAGATCTCTGCGGGGTACGAGATAGACCGACGGATGAATTGATCTAAGGTTTTGGATTGGTCGGTCTGCCTCGTACCAGGCAGAAGTCTTTTGTATGGAAGGGAGGGGAGCCTGACCTTATCCACAGAGCCAAACATGACCTCACGAGGTCCGTCTGGTTCCCAGGATCCAATCCTGATTCCTGAGTGTCTATTGGTAGAAACGGTCAACCCCCATGTGTTTAAAATAAGTACTGCAGATGAAACAAATGTGATTTTGAAAATGTGTTGTACCACTATTTGCAATCCTGTGCTAACCACCCAATTCAGAAACACTGATCTAACACTCACACGTGGCCTGGTGTGACGCAAGCACGTCGCCACGGTGACCATCATTTGTCTAATTGCCATCTTCAAAGTCAAACTCTCTGGCAGTCTGCAAAGGGAGGATTGATATGTCCCCTTCTCCATTATTCACTTTCTCCATAAGTGACATGAGTGCACGACTGAGAGGGGAATAGAAGATGACTGCCCTGTCTCCAACAATGAGACAGAAATTATTGATTTGAGTGTGTGTGTGTGTGTGTGTGTGTTGGAGAGAGATATTTATATAATTCCTTTGCTTTGTGTCTGTATTTAGAAATCCTGCCGCAGACTGGTGAGCATCTCCTGCCAGAGTTGTTCAGCGGTGCTGGGAGAGGCCCTCGCTCCAGGTACAGTCAGCCACTCTCCAAGGCAACCGCTCCACTCTTTCTCCCTTTTTTTTCTCATATACAACCACGCATATAAATATACACGGTACATAGATGATTTGTTTAGTTTCTTTTTTTTTTTTTTTTTCTTACCCCAGATTTTCCCCTCCCAGTTCTCATAGTTTGTCGGGTTTCCAATAACATCCATGACCACGGGCTGCAGGAAGTCAATGTGTGCTAACCTAACGGACCTCTCTGTGTCCCGGTCATTCCCTCCGCAGACAGCCTGAAGTTTTACATCACCCAGGTGGTGGTGGATCTCAGCGTGGGTGGGAGCCAGGTAGAGGCCGCTGTCAGCAGGTGGGTGGCTCACAAAGGCCTGTCTTATGCTGAAGGGTGGGGGACCGGGGAGTCTAACCGGGATAGCACTAGGCTTTGTCTCGGCTGATGACGGATACATTTTTAAAAAATGAACGCATCCTTACTTTTTACTCTCCTGTCAGTGCATATTGGATGTTCTTACTTTCGTTCCCCCGCTCACCACTGTCTGGTTCTCTCCATCCCATCATCCCAGATCTCTGTTCCTGGAGCAGAGCGTCGCGGCCAGGATGCTGGAGCTCTCCAACACACTGAGTGTCTTCCACTTCGCCATCCAGACCCCTGATGAAAAGCCCTTCTTACTGGTAGGGCCGCCGCGTGATCAGGGAGACGGGATTGAGTCGTCTGTGCGCACCCTTCTTCGGTCCCTCACCGCACGGTATCTGAGTGCTGCGTGTGGGCCCACGCTAACATGGGAATTGGCTGCAACCACTCTGAACTCCTCGTGCTGAGTGCTCTATAATAGTGGAGTCAGGGTCCACAATTCACTTTTTAAATGTCGAATGTCTTTTTGCCTGGAAAAACTACCGGCCAGCACTCGTTTTAACGTTCCAACCTTAGTCATTATGTTAAAGTGGAGGGGTGTCGCTTTATATTTGCAAGTGTATCTGTGTATTTATACCCATATGCAAGTTGGTTTGGTTCTATTCCTCGCTCATTACCCTGCAGTTACATGCTTTCCTCCAACTAGAAACTCACGGTAGTTCCCATCTGTAAGAAGCGTTTGACTCAACCCACACCCCCGTCTTCTCCCAGATCTGGTTGCTGAACACAGACTCCGTCATGGTGTCGGTGGCGGAGGCGTCTGTCCGCCAGGTTGATGGCTCCGTCTCCCCGGGGCCCGAAGAGGCTGACGGGGAGTGTCTGTCGAGCCAGGCCCGTCCGGCCCTCAAACTCCTCTGGATCGTATGCTCCGACGAGGGATTTGCTCAGAGAGAGTAAGTCCGGAATCATCCCGCCTCCCCTCGGCCCCCGCCAACACCATCCGTCTCCGATTGGCTCTCCTTAATCTCGTCCTGCCATCTCTCCCCGGGCGCGTGAGCTACTCCATCAGCCGCCGTCTCGTTACGACCCCCTCCCGACAAAGGATGAAAGACGACTCCATAGCCCACACTCCTTTTCTTTTCTTTTTTTGCAACCGTTCTCTTCTGACCCAACCGCCTCATTACTTTGGAGACTCAGGCCGCCATCAAGTGGGTATTTACTGCCTTTTCCGGGCCATCACACAAGTAAGCCCCCCCCCCCCCCCCCACCGGCACCGCCTGTCCCCAGCCCGCCACTACAACAAACAGGGGGGAGTCGCCGTACGACTGCGGTGATCCACCAGAGGAGAGAGTGTGGGAGGGATTGGATGTCCTGCCGCCTCGCGGTGCCAACGCGGTTCCAAAATAACGCTCCATCCTCATTACCCCGACCCGACGTTCACTCGCTTGCTTATCCGGCCCTCCACCCCCTCGTCCCACGGCGGACGTTGAGGACAGGCGGCGGGCGGTGGGGAAGGGATGGGTGGGGGGGGGGAAATCGGCGTTTCCCCGCAGCCTCCTGACAAGCTCCCCTCGGTCTACGTCAGGCCCTCCGAGCAGACAGGGGTTCATTAGGGCTAACATGTTCTCTGAAAGATAGGCCGGTCCCATCCAGAACGAGGGGACACGCAGAGGAGCCCAACTGCTAAATAAGGATGAATAATGACGTAAAGTTGATGAATAATTAAAATCCCATTAGTTGTTCAAAGGGATATCCGGGGGAAAAAAACTGGCAGTACCTAGAGACCGGTGTGCCATTATTTGTTCCAAGGCTGATGGCAAAGAAAAGGACGCATTTTCTTGCTTGTTTTCTAAGTGTTTTATTTATAGGCTTGACAGGCTTTAATGCTGAGAAACTTTGATATCATTCAACTCTTTTTCCTGGCACAAAGTTGGCAATGTGTGTGACAGCTGAGGAAAAATGCAAATCCCACGTGAGCGACATAAGGGAACCGGCTGCGTTTTTTAAAGGATTTGGCTCGAGGATCAATGGCTCCGTTTTAAGTAAACTCAGCTTGTCAGTTACTTTTACTACTCGCTTGAAAGCCTTACGTCCCTTGATGTGACTGCAGAATTAAGAGTCTGTTCGTAGGTAGGTAGTGCTCCCAGTGCAGAGCTGCTCCACTTCTGGCAAATTAGTGTTGTTAATGGGAATGCTCTAAAGATTGGCAGCCAGAATCCCCCGCTGGGACGATGCTCAGAGGATAGGTTTGAGCTTTTCTTCCGACCCTATTAAAAGCATTGCTCATTTGAGCATGATGAGACTCCTCTTCAGGTACTGTACCACGTAGCTTCACAATAGGGCACTTGGTGCTGACATTTACGATTCTGCTGTGGGTTCAGTAGACTGACCAGCTTTTTACTTCCCCAGGAAGTAGTTTTAGCATCTTTCTAGAATACTGTGTATTGCAGAGCTCTAGCGAAAAATTCCTCTAATTCCTCTAGTCTTAATAGTAGTCTTAATCAAATTAATTGGTCTGTAAAATTTCATTGCTAAAAATACCTGTTAAAACTTGCCAAAGCTGAAAGTCTCGTGAGCAACACCAACATTAGTTATGTCATCCAACTAATCCAGAGAATCAGTTAACCGTTTGGGCAGTGCTATGTATTGCAGTAACCTTAGAATGTGTACTTTATATACATTATTCTCTCTGCATCTGTACTGAAGGTAGTATACACCAAATGGGTGGGGGGGGGAGAAAGTGTTTCTGATAATGCAAGATTTTGTTTTCATGATAATCGCTGGTGGTATTTAGTGCTTAACCTGAGCCTATAGGATGAAAGATCCCTGAAACCAAATGATAGGTCGTAAAAAATCTATTTTGAGGTGTGTGTGTGTGTGTGTGTGTGTGTGTGTGTGTGTGTGTGTGTGTGTGTGTGTGTGTGTGTGTGTGTGTGTGTGTGTGTGTGTGTGTGTGTGTGTGTGTGTGTGTGTGTGTGTGTGTGTGTGTGCACAGCTGCAGCGGTGTGTGGGGTCGTGATTAAGGGCCGTGTTGCGGTGGGACTTATTAGAGGACTGTGTGAGATATTGCCGGGGCCTTTATCTGGCAGGGCCAGGTCCTTTCAGGATAACAACGCACACATGGTTAAATGTCACCTCAATGAAACCCAGAGCCTGCCACATATTCTGACAAGGCATCCATCCTTGACCCCCCCGCCCCGCCGCCCCCTGCTGTCTTCCTCTTATCTGACTCGTACACTCAGCAGGGCTGACATTATCACACAACATCAGTCCTGTTTTAATGCAGCACTGGTAAACCTCCACTGGGGAAGGCTTGTACGTCATTTGGATGAGAACTGCAACGGTGATATAATGTCTGGTTCTAGCCACTGGCTGCTGCTGTAGAGGTACCGGTCACCATGAGGCTGGGTACATCAGTGCTCCTCTGGCATCCAGCAGTCCTACTTTGCTTTCTTGGGGGTGATGGCACAAGGCAAGGCATGGGGTGGGGACACCATGTTTCGTTACAAAGGTTTTCGCCCAAAGAAATCTGGAGATTTCCCAAGAAAATTTGTAGAGTGTATTTCTATAGTGGCCAATCTACAGGGTTGTTTATTTGAAGCCTTTACAGACACGTTTTTTTTGCATTTTACTACTAGTGCTGGCCAGGTTTGTGTTTGCCAATCAAGCGCCTCCAGCAACATGATTGGTCGAAAACAAATAAGAAGTGAAACGCTGCATTCACAAAGATTTCACCTCGTCTGCCTTCAAGTAAAGCAGTATCTGCGAGATTACACGGCAGTGCATAACATGCATTGTGTTTTGGGTTTCAGAATCGTTGGGAGCTGGGAGACCAACGCCATCGGCCACCCCCTCATCCTGCCACTGACGGTGTGTGAGGAGCTGCTGCAGGCCATGGAGGACACCAACGCCCTGCTGCCGTCCGTGCTGCGACACATGAGGTCCTACCAGGTGAGGACACACACACACACACACACACACACACACACACACACACACACACACACACACACACCCAGGACTCCAGACTGCAACAAGTGCGACCACTAGGGCTGGGCGATTTGGCCTAAAAATACAATCTCGATTTTTTTCTTACTAATGGACAATTTACGATTTAAACCTCGATTTTTTTTTTCTGTTTTTCTCTAAACAAATTAAAAAGACCAAGGCAAAATTTAAATACATATTTTCTTTATTAACACAATAAAAATAAATGAGGTTACCAAGTAATCTAGGCCTATGTGAACCAATCAGTTGTTCGAGGATAAAAAATAAAATCAGTCGTTATTGTGCAAAGATTTATTTATATCAAACTGAAAAAAAAAGATCTTGTAGGCCATCCCTGAAAAACGTGTAAAATGCGATCGACTTTCTACAAACCTTACAAGGAACAGTTTGTTCTATTTCTGACTGCTTGTACCCGAACCACTTCCATACAACTGAAATAGCACCCTTTTTATGAATGAGTTCTTCATCTGTGTTCGTGGACATTTTTATGGTAGGGGAGATCCGGGTCGATTGAAACACGGGACGATTGAAACACAGCGATTTCCTCGAAAACCACAGAAGGCTTTCACGTCAAATTTCGGCACTACGTTCAGCACGCAAGACTGGCCAACCCCGCGAAATTTCGTGTAATGACGTCCCACCGTTCAAATGTTATCCCCCAAACCTGATTTCGAGAAAAAAAAAAAAAAAAACGTGATTTTTCGGTTCAGCCATTTCACAAACCGTAGCAAAGTAAAAATGCAAATTAATCGTTTAAACCGAAAGAATCGCCCAGCCCTAGCGACCACTAGTAAATTTGCCCTTTCAAATCTGTACACGTTAAACGGGGAAGGTGCGTGTCAACGAATCTGGAACTCTAGCAAGCCATTGAGTGAGAAGGATAGGGAATGGCCACTGTTAGTGGCTAATTTGTGGAGGGGGAGGGTCCTAGAGATTTAATATCGAGCACGCGTAAACGTCTTTGTGAGAAGGAGAACGATTTCACAACCTGCTACGTGTGTTTGAACAATTCGCAAACTATTGACTCGTTCTTCCTACCTGCGGCTAGTGTGCCAGTGCCCGAGTCCTGCACGGGTCTTATTTTGCAAACCCGTACCCACAATAATTAAAACCACACCCGACCCGTGTACACACACACACACACACACACACACACACACACACACACACACACACACACACACACACACACACACACACACACACACACACACACACACACACACACACACACACACACACACACACACACACACACACACACACACAGTCTTATCAGGTGAGTACTGCAGGTTCCATCCTAGGCACGCACACCTTGGTTTCCTATGCATTGTGAGCTACTAGGCAGCCCTAATTATGTTTTGCTCCTAGCAAGGAAGTGTGCTCGTAAAATGGCATATATTGGGTTATCATATGTAATTAGCAGGTTTCTGACAGCTCCCTGGTTGAGCAGGACAAAACGCAGCCCATTAGTGGGCCTTCAGACACTCGTCCAGCTGCCAGAGATCATTTAGTTCATATAGCTGGAATGTCTCGCCGTGATAAAGACTTGCCCGTCGACGGCTTACTACTGTGGAAATTATTAATTTCAGGATTCAGAGCCGTTTGTGGATAAAAAAAACAACATACTGAATTTTCTGGTTATGGTTTTGTGTTTGTACTTTTGTCAGGATTTCAACTCTATGCACCTGTGGGGATACCGAGAGTATAATTAGCGGGAACTGCCTTAAGAAACCGTTTGACTCGAAAATAAGCGCTGCCTAGCTGTGCCTGGGCTGTTTTTCTCCTTCCGACAGTTACCAAGTAATTATCATCATTACCTGTTGAAGAACGTCTTGGAGAGGAGACTCCAGGCCCTTTTTTTTGCCTTTAATTGAATGAGACTCCTTGCAGAATAATGTACAGCTAGCACATGCTGGTCCTGCTTTTCTTTTATCTTTTGTTGGATTTCATCCGACACTGTCGCTTGAAGAAATAAAAGTACATTACATAAGAAAGCGTTCACACACACACACATGCTTGGACTTATTTGCTTGTGCTTACTCTCCAAAAAGTTGGGGCCCAAGATGATTCTCTTGTGGTAAGCAATGCCGCAATCCAACAATTGTCGATCCCCCGAAATAATGTTACATCCTTGAAACTGCGCTCATTCAAATATGTATTGATGTTCAGTATATATCTGGGTGTGTTCATTGTTCATGTGTGTTTGCAGCTCTAACGTCAGTCAATCTGAACAGATCTCTCAAACCCACATCCCAAACCAACCCCTTAAGTCCTTTCTCTGTGGAATCAGATTCTCTCAAAACATAGTAAGGTTTCTGTGCATTGGGTGAGGCGTGCAGAATGCTATATACCTGTTTCCACTGCTGCCGCCTGGCTCGTATCATAAAGGTAGAATGCTCTGGGCAGACAATTACTACTGGTTTCCTTTCCTCATACCAACCCCCCACCCCCACCCCAGGATGGTGTCGTAATTCAATTTCCAGGCTTGGTGCCGTCTCACTGCGGCACAACGCACACTTCCACAGCGAGCTCCGCTGTTACCCAAAGCTTCCCCCTCACACAGAGGACCTGAAGCCCTCTGCACACACTGTGGTTCATCAGGGAGACCGCAAGAAGGACAACTCTGCGGTTACACAAAGGAACCCATGTGGGTTTATCCTGAAAAATATGCAGCGTTGGGGACGTAAAACATTGCTAATAAACAGACCATACTCTCTGGTTCCCAGGGAGCAGAACTCCCCGCAACCACAGACCACAGGGGGGGGGGTAATGCGATCACAAAGTCATCCCGTGTTACCAGAGATGGTCTGAGAGAGCCGCGCCAGGGACAGCAGGGCGAGGGCTGGGCTGGTGCATTCAGAGTGATGGCGCTTGCGAGGCTGCGATAAGGATCTGAGAGGGTCGGCTTCATCCGCTGGAGGATGGGGGTGAGGGTCGTGCTGGAAATGGAAAAGACGGGGACGGCCAGAGGGCCTTAGGCGAGTCCAGGGGGCACCACAGTTGTAGACCTGTGTGTGTGTGTGTGTGTGTGTGTGTGTGTGTGTGTGTGTGTGTGTGTGTGTGTGTGTGTGTGTGTGTGTGTGTGTGTGTGTGTGTGTGTGTGTGTGTGTGTGTGTGTGTGTGTGTGTGTGTGTGTGTGTGTGTGTGTGTGTGTGGTCGGTCTTGTAGGCTTGGGGCATCTGTGCTCCGTAACTTGATCAAAGCTTGCTCTCCCTCTTCCCCCCCCCCCCCCCCACCCCCTGGTTATTATGTTCTCTGCTATTACGTAGAATGTTCTGCTACTGTTCCTGACCCTTCCCCCTGCCCACCCATTGCCCTATTCCTCGCCAGTGTAATGAGAGTATTTTCAGGCTCTTAAGTGCAACCCTCTTACTGGAGGACAGACAACACCCGCACCATGCTTTTCACACACATTCACACGTTAATCCGCGGCCAGAAATGGTTTCCAGCCGTTAGAACGGCGTTGGAATGTGATTGATGCATAACCACGGTCCCATCTGCGCATCACACCACCGCACATTGTGGAAACTCGATGCCTCACCCAACATGCCCGCTGGATTCATTAAATGTGAGAGGGTGCAGGCAGAACGCTCGCCATAACAATGGGAGAAAGTGACGGCGAGGTTCTGAGGCTGAGCCTGCATGCGTGTGTTTGCGCCAGATTCCAGAAGGAGAGTCAAGAGAGACGTTTTTAATCACGGTGCCCTTATTGGAGCCCTTGTGCCTGTTTGATGGAACATTGGGAAAGGCAAATCAGAGTCACTCAAGATTCAGTGTTTTACATGCACACCACCGACTGACAAAACAGCCCAGGTTTTCTCTGCGAATGGCTCCCAATGGTGATTCCCTCTTCTTAAACACCTCTGCTTGGAGAGTACAATGCCATTTGTGTAGCTAATCCTTCCCTTAAGCCCAAGCCTAACATTGGCAGGACAACCCCGCTGTAAAGATCACATTCTTCTGGCTAGGGCGTCCTGAGTTTTGTCAGCAATTGACACGGCACATTCTTGAAGTCACAAAAAATATTTAAATATTGTTTTATCCAAGATAACACTGTTTGAATATTTATTCAAACATCCATTAGTTCTTCTTTGTTTGGCGGAAATAGTCTGCCATATCAGTGTCGCTACGAAGACTCCTTTGTCTGTTTATTTCTGGTAAACCATATAATGTCAGCAAAGACGTTAAGGTTTTGGCCGGTGTGTAAAGACCCTGGGCTTAGGTCTTTACGAGTCATTGTCTATGCCTAGATGTAAATCAGCCATGATTTTTGTTTACTCCCCCCCTCACGCCGAAGCCTCGAGTTCTGAAATTGGGCAGATGGTGAGCAATTGACATGCATGATATTCCAAACGAGTGTTTAGCAGCGCCCTGTATCTGATAATTGCATGAGTGCAGAGCAACATTTCAATAAGTTGCGAGGGTAGGCGAAGGAAGTGATTTCAACTGTTTGGAACGTGGCCTAAGCATTCAGTTCCCTAAGCCACTGTCTTCGCTCAGAATTGTACATTGTGTGGCACGTAAACACAGAATTGTAACTTGTTTGTTTGTGGTTACTATTGGAGAAAGCAGCGTAGCCAGGGCAGTTTGTGTGTGCTTTAGTGGGTTGGACGAAAAGAAAGAAGATAAGAGGCTAGGAGAGCTGTTAAACGCTCCTTTGAAATATAATTGTCAATGTCGCACAAGCTGCCCAAAAAGTGAGATGAACAAAATTCATGGCTGATTTAAATCTGGACACGGTTAACGTCACCAATTAACCAAATCCCTTAAGTGCTAATCCTGTGATTCCATCACGTCCTAAATGTTCAGGTTGTATCCCCATAATGATCATCCTGCCCCCAACTCCACCAACATCCCCAGGGTTGTACTTGATCTCAATCGCTCTCCTTAAGTTCAGAAATATTCTCCCTGCACCCTCGCCCGGGTCCGATTGAAAAGATAAACGGCTGTCGGCGGTGAGTTCTGAAGAGCAGAGCTGGTCATGGGTTAGCAGGGACCAGTGGCACTGTCCCCGGGCCTCTCCCGTCTCAATGGTTCAACGTCTATTATGAATTCATCTTGGATCCAGCAGTGATTCATTGATTTTATTTGACCATTTTGATTTAAAATATGAACAAGCACTCTGTGTCATGCATTAAAATTCATTAATAGTCTGGGATGACACATTGAAGCCCGAAAGTTTATTTCCATTGTGGTCCCTGTCCCAGTCCTACTTTGTTGTAACAGAACTAGGCCGGAAGCCAAAAACTGCAGGGGACGGGTGATTCCCGTTTTTATTTTTAGAGATATTCCACCAAAGGAAACTAATTTGGTGAGTGGATGAACCTTTCAAAGGGGCATTTTAATTAGTTTCTCTAGAGTTGCCAGTCTGCACTCTGCACGCCGTGATTTGACATCTTTAGACACCGTTTTACAGTTGACAATTCCGAGTTTGTGTTTGCCAATTACACGCTTAAACATCCAGCAACATGATTGGGCGAAACAAGTGTGACGCAAAAGAAAGTAAAGTTCACAGAGATTTTGAGATTTTAGCTTGTCAGACTTAAGATATAAATCTAAACTCAGTTTGGTGAGACTAATCTCAAATAGAGCTAATATATGTCAATGGGATGGAGGAGGGACACAGACTCCAGCCAATCCGCTGATAGGAGGGGTGTGTCTGCCTCTACGGGCCTCTACATAACAGTTTTATACACGGCGTGTAGAAGCTGAATTTGAGTGAATCATAATGACCGCTAACATTCTCCCCTGATTCCCCCTTTTGATGTTGGCCCGGGCGTCCCGGTGATGTATGCCTGCGGTGACTCACCCCCGGACGCAGTTTGTTATCATTTGGATGAATTACCACTGTTGCGCCTGGCTGCTGAGCAGACAGGGGCACTGGGACAGCGTAGACAAGGCCTTGAGAGTGGCAAATGCCCTCATCCATCATCCCGATATAGAGCTCTCGGTGGAGCAGCAACAGAGGCTGTAGCCGGCGAGCGCCCAGGATTAGCAGATGGTCTGGGGAGGGAGGGCTAATGGAAGGGAGTCTGGATGTGTTTTTAAGTCTTTTTTTCATCACCTTTTATTGAGAAAGGCACATCAAAGAATCATCCTCATCTTCAAAACCACTTATCCGGGGTCGGGTCGCACATACATAAAGAAACATTATCATCAAATGTTTTTCTCTTTCCCATCCCTATGTTGTATTTCTTTGTTTCTTTGTGAGGCAGCATTTGCCTTACTTGCTCCCTCCTGTGTGATGGAATGAAATGCTAAAATGGCATAAATTGTAATGGTTACAATGCAGCAGAAATATGTGACTTCTATCACTTTTTGGCTTTTGATGTGAAATCACAATAAAACCATGTCCTTGTGTTTTTTTCATTTCTCTTTGTCCTTTATGCTTTTACCTTAAATTCAAAACCAATCTCCTAAATGTACTGACCCTTCTCTGCAGGTGTCCTATCTGAGGCTTTGAGGAAGTGCCACCCCACGTCGATCTGCATTTGGAGATCATGTTGTCAATTGCATGGCATAATTTTGATGCCTGGAACCTACCGTTGGGATGCTGCGTTACTATTTTTAGTTTTTTTGTGGATATTTTTTGTTTCTTGAGGGGCCGTTTGAAACTCCCTAACACAGTTAAGCTGGTTGATTTCGTTTTTTTGTTTTTCTACTTGGTTGTGGCCAATGAGCAAACCATCTTTCACTACCAAGCTAGTAAAAAGTTCCATCTCCAATATTTTTTCATGTACAGATGTGTATGAAACAGCATTCCAATGCCTTACTAAACAAATGTCTTCATCTGTTGTGAATACGGTGTATTTTTATATTTTGCAAATCTTCAAATAAATAAACCTAATTGAATTGAAGTATCGTGTCCTTGTGCCAGTTGATAAATGAAGTAGGCTTACTTGAAAAGAGAAGGGCCAATCCACTTCACTATAATAATCGCACCAGTGTGTGAAACCGACGGCAAACCGTAACTGTGGAAAACAAGTTATAAAATTTAAACCACCATTTGGAAGTTAAAGGAGGGATAACATTAACATTATTTTTAAATTTAGGCTAGGTGGAATATCAAATGGACTAGTATATTGATTCATCAGATTTCTTATCATTACCGTTTTGTTTCGGAAAAGGACTTCAAAGCTGATCTGTCCGAAGCATTCCTCACCGACGGTTTAAAGGCTGAGCTCAACATCAATTTATGCATAGAAACCCAAACATCCATTCTGTAAAGGTTATCTTGGACCAACAAAATACCAGAATCCGCCTGCCAACGTGATCTGCTTTCCACCAGCTCTTGCCAGAGAAGAAGGAAGGGGGACTTTTTATGTACCATTTCAGTCTGCATGCCTGGATACGCTGCGATGCCGATGCAGCAGCTGACAAATTCCTTTCAAATATACAAGGAAGCATTGTGCCCGCTGAGGCGGCGTAGCAGCCGGTGAATTGGCTAATTAAATACAACCAGAACTAAAGCATAAAAGGGGGGGGGGGGGGCTTGCATTTCCTCTCCATCCTTTCCCAACAAGTGTAAATGGAGTAGGCTCTAATAACCCATTTGCCTCTCGCCTGCTGAGCAGAGGAAGGCGTGGTATGGTACCTGATGCTGCTGCCTGTGGTACTTTGAAGGCGCTGACAGACACTTGTCAATAAGGAAATGCTTGTTAAGAGTTGCCAGACGTCTTTGTTTTTCTCTGTTTGATGCTGGGGAGGGGAGCTTGGGGATAAGGGGGGGCAGTTCTGTTGATGGTGTGTGGGGCTCATTAGCCTTTTCTTACCGAAGTTATCTTGGGGAGAGCTATCTGTCTGAACAAAGGAGCGTGTCCATATTGAGCCATTGTAATTATGGTTGTAGTTGGAGGATTTAGCTTGACAGTTTCTTTTCTTGCCTCCCGTTTATATATTCTGCGTGCATATAATAGCTATAGGTATGGAGGGAGATGGAGACGAGATCCGGTGGTAATTGCCTTAAGAGGACTGCACCTTATATTCTCCCTGCTTTACCCATGTTCTCTGCTCCAACTCCCCATTCTTTCACACACACACACACACACACACACACACACACACACACACACACACACACACACAGACACACACACACACACACACACACACACACACACACACACACACACACACACACACACACACACACACACACACAACAAGTAGGGCAAGAGGGTTTTAAAAGCAATCCATATTTATATTGAGTCAGGCATCAATAAGACAATGCCATAATTGCTTAATTTGCCTTTATGGATCATCTTAGTTGGCATGGAAAGTTGTGTGACAAAATTTGATCTTAATTAATCCATGAACAGAAATATAAAATAAGCTGAGAAAAAAGCCCAGTGGAGCCGTTCATATAGGCCCACTGTTATCTATAGCTGCTGCTGGAGACTAGGGTCACCAGGACTGAATACATTACAATTTAATGATGTGGTTTTAATCTATTTCCAAGGGTTTACAATTAAATGAAAAGAAAATACCTCCATTAGAAGTTGAAATGAATGTGGCCCTTTTACCTTCAACAACTTTTTCCACTTCCTCTCATCAGCCGAAGTTTCAGCTTCCCAATCACGAAATCGCCACAGAGAATAACGGCACACATTTAAAATGGGATTTTCATGGTCTTTGCCTACGCTAATGTGTATGATATTATTTTGTGATTGAGCTGGACAGTGATGTGTGAGATTACATGTGGCAGAGGGTTCTTTGGGAGAGGTCGTGCTATAAAGCCGGGCTCATCTCTGAAGGTAAATGAGCCATTAGATTGAGTTCCCGTTTTGGTCACCCAATCCTAATGGGTCATCTGTCTCCGAGTCCTCTGGGTCAATGCAGCGAAAGAGTGACTGCCAGAACGCCTTCTATTTTTAAGTGATTTGTTGCCGTGTACAAACAAATTGAGTCTAGTATATATAGTCCTCGGCTGGGGATCACAACAGTTCATTAATAAAGCATCTATAAAATTGTTAGTGTATGGAGCTCGATGACAATCTCGGCAGTGGGGATAAAAATAAATATGCAGAGGATCAGCGCATTTGAGTTTGAGTTGATGACTACAGTGGCTTTGCTAACTGAATTAATTACGTGGACCAGAAATAGATACTATTCAATGTTTTTAATCTAGATTTGCATAATTAACGGTCAACCTTTTTTACTAATACAAACACTATTGTTATTTTTTATATGCGAGTGCACCAAGCTTGAATAACAAGCTCATTAAACAAAACATGTGACCTGCCTTTGTTTGAAACATGCCTAATTGTATATTCTACTTATTTGTTCAATGCAATCATAGAAAAATACTTGCTCCAATTTAAGTGGAACTGGTTGGCATGATAGATATAAAAGGCTTCAAGTGTTTAATATTGCAACTAAACATGGCTTAGCGGGGAACAAAGTTCCCCAAGAACCACACAATCCTACTCTCTCAATCTCTCGTCTCCGTTGATCCCCAGGAATGTGTTTGTGGTAAAAGGAAAGCGTCTCTCCTCTTTCTCTTCCATAGGTCCTTTCTCTCCTCATATCAAACACTGAAGCAAACCACTCAGATCTGTAACTCAGTCTCGCTCTATGTACCCGTACAATGCCCTCTTCTCCCTGACTATTTTCTAACAAGCCCACTAGGGTATATCAGTGAAAGCCTTCTGGGACTCATTAGTTCGCCTATTGGTGTCAGAGAGCATCTGTGTTACCTATAGGCAAGATCAAGGTAATGCCAAGCATACTTGTAGCAGGAGCTGCAAAGCTGACTATACACTGTAGGATTAAACACAAACCCAAAAATATGTTTAGAGTATGATTTGACACTGCAATTGCAATGGTCCAGAAACGTTTAATCATTTGTCAATGCTCCTGATGAGAGATCTATCTCCAACTAACAAATGACTCAAAAGCCTTTGTTGACTTAAATAGGTTTCTGTGTGTCGACGGTTTCTACTTTCAACTTGAGTGTTTGCAGTTGCTATCAACAATATGTGCAAAATATTTGTTGCCACGTGAGCAGTTTATCAAACATCTGCCCTGCTCATTTTTCCCTTGTCTTTTCCTTCCCTTTCTTCATGGTTTTCAAACCGTGTTGCCCTTCGGCGAAAGGGCCTTGTGTTTGTGTAGGCATCCCGGTCCCTAGGACTCCCCAGCAATATACGTATCTTCACCTTATTACCTCGGAACAACCGTGTTGGCTGACAGCTGTTGTGCGTGTGTGTGTGTGTGTGTGCGTGCGTGTGTGCGTGTGTGCGTGCGTGCGTGCGTGCGTGCGTGCGTGCATGTGTGTGTTTGTGTCCTTGTATGCATTTGTGTGTGTGTATGTATGTGTGTTTGTGTGTGTGTGTGTGCTTGTATGTGTGTGTGTGTGTGTGTTTGTCTGCGTGCATGTGTGCCTGTTTCTGTGAGTGTCTGGATGTGTGCAGTGGTGTGGATGTGCTCAGCCAGACAGTCTCTAACTTTTTTAAATCCTGCCGCTCAGTAACACGATGAGCACCCGAGGCATAAACACGAAAAGTTCCGCTCTCGCTACCTCATCCTAAATGACTTTTTACCACCTAATGTGTCAAGTGTAGCTTGTTTAATTAAACTTGTGTAGCTTGTTGATATAAAGAAAAATAAAACCTTGACTTGCGCGGCAGCGCGGGGAGGAAGGAATGGGTAAAGGGAAGTATAGTTTGGGGCAATGGCTCCAGGTAGGAGGGAGGGCGGGAGGGAGGGAGGGAGGGAGGGAGGGAGGGAGGGAGGGAGGGAGTGAGTGAGTGAGTGAGTGAGTGAGTGAGTGAGTGAGTGAGTGAGTGAGTGAGTGAGTGAGTGAGTGAGTGAGTGAGTGAGGGAGGGAGGGAGGGAGGGAGGGAGGGAGGGAGGGAGGGTGCGTGCGTGCGTGCGTGCGTGCGTGCGTGCGTGCGTGCGTGCGTGCGTGCGTGCGTGTCCCTGCAGCCTCACTTGGTAGGCGTGTGCATGCTGGGTAGGTGTTGTCTTATTGTTTTCCATCCATATGCATTTCTTCCTGAGTCATGTAATTGCCTTGTGGCCAGAAAGTCCATCTCAACGTGTTCTCTGGTTTCCTCTGTTCATTTCACTTAAGTTAGAGATTTGTGGTGTACTGTGGTATTCCTCATGCAAGGAAAACTAGCAGGAAACTGTGTACTACAGAAGTGATTGACAATCCCATTATTTTGTCCTCTGCACTGTATGTATCATGGTGTGAACTATCAATTACTTTTTAATCTAGATCACCCAGGGTGGCAATGGGATAGCCAAGCAGTCATCTAATAGCGTGGCATTATCTCCAAGGTTTGACTCTGGGCTCTACTTTACATTACCATACAGTGACCTGAGGACGCACTTTTGGCAGCGAGCCATTCCTCACTCACAGAACTTAATTTACCTTTTGGCTACCGGCCATTAATGTCTGACCGTCATTCACACACACACACACACACACACACACACACACACACACACACACACACACACACACACACACACACACACACACACACACACACACACACAAAAACACATACACACACACACACACACACACACACACACACACACACACAAAAACAGACACAGACACACACAAACACAAACACACAAACACACACACACACACCCAAACACACACACACCCCAGTCACTGGCTTCTCATAATGCTTGTCTGTGTCCCTTGAGAAGCCCCTTGAAAAGGGGCGACAAATCCGCCCCTTCTGCCTGGCTGCTTGTTATCCAGAATCTGCTTGATCTAGCACAAGCACCAATCTTCACAAACAGCACCTCAGAGGGAAGCGACACAAAAAGATCCATGGGCTTCAGCAACAGACATTGTTTTAAGCACCGTCTTGTGACTGCGCTTGCTGCCATCGACCATAAAAGAAGGGGCAACGCGTTATCCAGACTGTCATCAACACTTCATCACAATAGACATTTACTTCTTTACACAAAAGATACACAAGAAAACATAGAGTGGCAACCATTTGATGTGTGTCTGCATCTGTGTGCGTCCGTGCGTGCACACATAGACAGATACCCCACCCCACTGTGCAGTGCTATACACAAAACCCTTGTTGATGATGGGATGTCATAATATTAAGTTAATGAGCAGATGTAGGGAAAAATAAACCGTGTTTCTTTTCATACCAGATGACAAACTTTGTCCCAAGTGAAATTTCTAAATGATCATGATTTTCCTTGACCTTTCTCCTTATTTTACACGCATACTTACACATGTCGTACATATCAAATATTTGTTCTCTCTCTCGCTGATTCAGGTTGGCTCTTTATTGTGAGGCTAAATGAGGAGACTGTATACAGCTTTATAATTCAACTCAAGTAACTTGAAAGCACTCCATGTATAAAACACAAGGCCAAAGAACAGAAGGCCAATGGGCAGTGAAGTAAGCCTTGCTTATTTCCCTTTAACCTTCACATTTTCCCCGGAAATCTACATTAAACGATAAGGCCCTGCAGGAATATTTTCTGTTTTTCAGCCCTGGAAGTGGCTTGGATATTCCTCATTAACAAGTCTACTTGAAATCAGCATAATGTGTTGTTGAGGACAGGGGAAAAACAATGGAATGTGTCACAGAGAAATAATAAATAGTAAATGATTTGTAACATTGGGTGATATGATTTTGCAGCAGAGAACACACATTTTGTGTTCCATTTAAATGACTTTGAGTAACTCCACTGTAAATTACTATTCCATGGAGACTCAGGAATGACAGAATGATACGTCTGCAACACAATTACACAACACAATTATGATAAATCGGATGTACCCAACCCCGCACTCAGAGTTCTACATGAGAGGGGGACTGCCGCTTTCGTTAAACCATAAGCAACCAGAGCTAGCTACCCTGCATGGATGTGACTAGTAAGCAATCTTTGAGTATTTCATATGTAAAAGCCGCTGTAGGACATAATCTTACAGGGCCTGCTGTCTCGTGTACATCATGACCACCCCTGACCAGAAGCAGTGAATTACCCTTCCAACATGCAGGGCTTTATTCATGCTTTTCTCCCCTTCTACACTGTTCAAGGGATTTGGGGCGAGTCAGATAGATTAGATTAATCCTCCCCTGGCATGTAGGCCTAGTGCTTCTGTGTACTTGAGCGCATTGCTGGAATTTGGCCTTTAATTGGCCTTTGAGGGATGACTATTTCAAAGCCTTAACGTTGCGTTAGCTTGTGACGCCTCATCAGATACAATGGATCGTAAAAATAAAGATTCAAAGAGTATTTCTACCGCGCCGTGGTGTGTGGAGCATGCGAGCCGGCGGCTGGGTAGAGTTTGAATTAGCTAACGCTAAATGAGCTTTTATCCGTCTTATCTCCCGACCTGGCTCATGTACCGAAGGGTAACTGGAGAGAGCCTAATTGCCCGATGCATTGGCTTATGCTTGCTAATAACGGTATCTGCAAGTACTATCTGATTTCTAACCATGGAGGTCATGTTACACAGGGCATTTAGAATATTGTATTCCATCCTGCTGTGTGTCTGTGTGTGTGTGTGTGTGTGTGTGTGTGTGTGTGTGTGTGTGTGTGTGTGTGTGTGTGTGTGTGTGTGTGTGTGTGTGTGTGTGTGTGTGTGTGTGTGTGTGTGTGTGTGTGTGGGTGTGTGTGTGTCGGGCGCAGTGAGGTTGTTTACCTATTATCCTCATCACTTCTGTTACCCGCCTCGCTGGCATTTAGGACTCGTCTCCTTTTAAAGTGAATAAAACATGTTGACAAGGGTGTGGGCACAATTGGCTAAGGTGGGTTGTGATCATTACCAAAGAAAGGTAAATGGCACACACACATACACCCAGTTTATTATTTTATATTAAAGACCTGTGGGAACCCAGGACCTGTGTGATCCATGTTAACTAAACGCAAGTGAGAGCCTTTATTAAAACATTCAAGAAGAGTGATTTGCAATGCTCAAATACAAGGCAGTTTAAGAGCAGTAGGTCTACTGGTGAGATATGGCTCAGGGAAGACTTTAGTTCAGCTGTGAACCGTCAGAGCGTTGTTGCATTAGGACTTATGACGTATCCAGCATGCAAAGTGATTTATGGTTGGGTTATTTTTAAGGTTATTTTAGGTAAACGCCTCTTCGCTGACCATGTTCAAGCAAAAAACAAGGCTGAACGGCAAACAATCATAGCAACCAAACACTCTGTTAGAAGGAATTACTTTGCGTAGTCTTATGTTGCCATGGTCTCCCTCAATAGTTACTAATACACATTACTTATTTACAAAGTTGAACAATTGAATAATGTGTTTGTTATTTAAAAAAGATAATTCCAATTATAAATATTGATGTATTTATATATATATATATATATATATATATATATATATATATATATATATATATATATATATATATATATATAATATATTTGTTTTTAAATGTCTTAAAAAGTTAATCTACTTCGACTTTTAATCATGTTAGCTTTGCTTGTACTACGCTCGATCTTCAACGTATTTAATTGAGCACTATTTCACGTTAAGTTTAACATACTAATGCTCCAAAATAAGCTTCACAAGGATGGCCAGCAAGAGTGTACATCAGCCCTTAAGAGTATGAAACTCTCTACTGTTACACTTCGGCTTTTCTTTGAATGATGATCTAACCAAGACACCTCAGGCACTTTGATAATGTATTATGAGTTACTCTCCTCCTTAATCACCGTATTCACTTCCTTAACCTTCCCTTCTTATTATACTAAACCTATATACAACTCATATTAGGGACACCATACTTCCCTGAATCCCTGAGAACTGAAATTAAGCAGAGCATCCCCCCCCCCCCTTCCCACACACACAAGACTGAGGCAATGTTTTGGTTAGATGGTCTCTACAAAAATAATATTACTGATTTGAGGCAGCTTTTAGGTCGCCACTGCCAATAAAATACCACTCCCTATGGACCATAAATTATTTACCCGTAATGGCGTCATGAAACTGATTAAATACAGCCACAGTATATTTCCGTCTTGTTCAATGGGTCTGTGAATGTGAAGTGCTGATATTCACTCATTCCAACAGTGGTGGTTCATTTATTCATATGTACCACAACAAATCGTCAACCAATGCGATTGAGGATGTTTTTGATGGTCTTGAGCGATGAATCTGGATTTAGCACATTGGACGTACAAGTTGGTGAGCATACACCCACACACAAGGCTGGGCCCCCAGTAACATTGGACATACAAGTTAGTGGGAGCAGACACCCACACAATGTTGGGCCACAGGTAGAAAACATACATGGGGAATAGTAGTGTGTGGTTGTATTGTTGTTTCTCCTTTTTTTACAAGTTAAAAAAAAGCCCTCTCAAGAGTGTCCTATAGGAAAGGTCACAGAGTAAAGGTCAGCATGTAATTAACATTATACATCATCAACAATCGCGCACCTGACTCATTCAAAAGTTTGTAATACCCGCCAGCTATACCTCACCTGACCCTCCACACTGGCAATCCAAGTCTCATGAAAAGGTAATTCTCTCTATGAATTTAATTTCTACATTTTAAACAACGCACGCATAAGGCACCATATACTCCATCCCACCACAACCAGCATGTTACTGTGCCAGTGTCTTCTGGCCGCGGCTTCCTTCCTGTCCAGTGGTTATCTGGATTCTTCCTCTGGAGCGCACTTGTGGAAAGACATCCCTCACAGGGTGGGCCGCGGGGCTGTCAGTCTAGATCTGTCTTCGTTTGTGTGTGTGTTTGTGAGTGTGTATGTGTGTCTGTAGGGTGGGCTTCTACATCAAGCCCAGTGTGATGCAACTGTATTCGCGCTGCAATCGCGCCAGCAGCAGCACTTGCATCATAAATTCACATTAGAGAGGAAGGCGACCAACAATGTGTGTATGTGGGTGGGGGTGGGGGGACGGAGGGTCGGCCACAGTTGACCAACCCAGATGCCGAATAGCCATCATCACATTACCATAGAAACCTGAGAGCGACGGAGCATAAAATGCCCCCTCCAACGACTGAACATTAAGAACATTGCATGGTTTATAGGGACATTTGAGGTATTTCTGCTTTTTTATTATATCTATTGGCCCACGTTATAAGGTCGGGAATTTCTACGGTTGACCTGAATGTCAGCACACAAAGCGCCATTACATGAGCACCGCTCGGTGGGCCAGGCAGCTCTCCAGGTGTTTGTGGAGCAGCAGACCAGCACGGTGAATGTAATTACGGCACTCTGGCCATCTGATAACCTGCCACTCTGCCTCTCAACATGAGGAAAGAACCCCGGCATATTGAATGGGATTCAGCAAACATGGTAGAGTAAATGGAGAACTTATTCATGAAGTGGACAAGAGGGAGTTCAGAGTGTGATGTAGGGCAGTGGTTATAGACACATGTTAGAAGGCCTATGTATTTTTTTCATAGTTATTTTATGTAAATGGTCCATACACCTACACACACATATATATATATATATATATAGACCTTATATCAAATTTTGTATGAAGCATCTATGACATGCTGTGCACGTTGGGGGGAATTTAACAATGCTGTAAATTTAGAAAACGGCGTTCTGTTAAAGGTTGGGTATGCGATTTGCGAAACGCCAGCAGATTTTGAAAATACACAACTCAAATGGTCCTACCCCCTCTCCTTCAACGCTGACTCTGACTCCACCCATTCCAAGTACCTGGACGCGCAATCATGCACGAGCGCGAACAGAGATGCGCGAGAGCGAGCCAGGCTAGCGTAGGTTTTCGTTTAACAACATGGCACTACATTCAGCTGTATTGCACCCAGTACCGCGGGAAGTAGGGGTGCTGGGGGTGCTGCAACACCCCCTGTCCGAGGCCCTGTCTTATCACAGAAAACGATCATTTCTAAAAACTCCGGCCAAAGTGGAGATTTCTGAAAACGCCGGTTATGTGTTGTCGTGTCAACGGGGAGAAACGGGATTTTAGGTTCTGAAGCGTCACATTATGCACCAGGAAATGCTTAACGTCATGTGAGCGCCCGCTGTACCGTATTGGTCCGAATATAAACACAAACCCCATTGTAAGACGACCTATATTTGGAAAAAAGATTTGAAGACCAGATCTTGTTTTTATGAATAAATAAATTGTATTCATTTAAATAATATACGAAAATAAAAAGGCATAGAATAAAACACTGCATTGCCACTAAACAGTAGTGCAAATAGGCCGTACTGATGTGTACACCAAAGACTATTCCTGACACTCCTCTGCCCCGCTGTGTTCGCTCTGGCTGTGGTCGCTCCGAACTGTTTCGGCCCGTGGCAAAGCGAGTCATCCTCGCTGCTGTCCAAGGCATTTTGAGACGCAGCATTTATTTATTTATTCATGACCTAGTGCTGAAAAAAGGTTATATGAAAAAGTGTGAGGGTAGCGGTGGTGCGCTAAACTTGTTCTGTGAGCAGCTGGATGTGAACCATGGTGTGAAGGAAGTGAACACAACGATCGATTTTCAACTGTGCGCGCATGCACTGGTTTAATTGAGCTGAGCTGCTATATATCTTTTTTTATCAATGTAACGAGTTGCAGGTCTAGTGCAGGCTGAGTTTTTTTTTCCAGCACCCCCTGCTGAGAATACGTTCTCCCGGCTATGGTTGCACCAGATGTTATAAACATTAGACGGTCACATAAATCATTACTATTTTTAGAAAATGTATGTTTGTTCATATAATTGTATTGGAAGTCCTGGTTTTCACTATAGTTGCTGCGGTGTGGACATTTTCACAACGAGTAATACACTCCTCTCATCACCGGTATTACCGAGTATAAACGGTATAAACTTTGAAACTAGGTCAACCGCCACACAAGCATCGGTTTTTAGACCCTTCTTGTCCTTCAGTTGCCGCCAACGTTCGAAAGCAGCGCCTAGGATTATTCTTGATTTCAGTTTTTCTCTTTCAGCGTATTTATTATCAATTACTCTCTGAAAAAGAGTTTTCCTTCTCTTTGCTGCTGGTGGTGGTGGTGGTAGGGATGGTGGTGTCTTGTCTGCCATGGAAATTGTCTTCTACTGCTAGGTCCAAATGTGGATTAACTAGTTCCAGTAGCTACCGCAGGATAACAACAAACAGGAGCTTGCTCTTGGTCACGAGCTCTGGGTCACGAGTACTGCGCGCGCGGGGCGCGGGGGAGGGGGAGTGCAGTACGACCGTTTGATTGACGTACTTACTGTCCAATGCAACTCGGTGGCAATGGAAATGATTGGCTGGAGTTTTTCGAGCCCTGCCCGTTCCACAGATGATTGACTTGTTTAATTTTCATGTCAGTACTTCTAACTCAGTGGCTGTAAGCGGGTTATGATAAGGATTTCAAGTAATTTTGCAAAAATGGCCAAAAAAGCTAATTCCATACCCAACCTTTAAAGGTCAGAAACGGCAGAGCAAATCTAGCCTGCTGTGCAAATATTGCTTCCATAGAAAATAAAAACACACACACATCAATAAATAATTATTTAGAGGACATTATAACAAAACTGAACTGATGTAAGTAGACCAAGGCCTTGGCTAAGCAAGGATGAACATCAATGCCTGTTTGGCAGAAGTTGGGCAAGCAGACCCTGGCCCTTCTCGCCCCGAGCCCACATCAGAGCTCAGATCTTACCTATTTAAACTTCAAACGGGTCCAGGGGACCCGTTTTACCAATGGCAATAGACCCATGCAATCTATAATAGGAGCTGGAAAAACAATCCTTACCCTGAGTCGGGTTTCTCCTTCACCTGTATCTTCCTCCACACCCCAGCCCCCTCTTTTATGACACATTTCACAGCACGCGCCACATGCGTACAAGAACAGTCTCACGCCGTAACTGTGGAAACATTAGATTGTGAGCAAACTGCACATGGGCCTCGCTCCTGGGATGAAGCAGCAAGCAGACTTCACCTTCAGGGAACGGTGTCTATGCCAGCCCTCTGAGAATTGCTCCTTTGTAGGTTGCCCTCGGTTTACCACCAGCAAAGAGCCTATGCTGGAAACTCACTGCCTTTGGCATGCCGTAGCAGTTGGACCTGTTAAAACCATAGGAGAGAGACGGCAGGGGGGTACACAACACCACAGCATTGTATTCTTAATACAGATACAAAATAATACAGAACCACATTTCATAGCTATTGCCATGATGCAACATCGTCAGCTTATGTTGCTACTGTATTTGACCAGGAACACACAATCCGGATTTTAAACACAGAGAAGTGGTAGGAACCTGGGCAGTACCACACTTAGCAACCATAGTGAGAGGTTTGACATTCTGGTCGGTGACAGGTTTGCTCCAATTCTCAGATCTGTTAGGGGCACCAAGGGCAGGTCCAAACAAGGATTGCTGCAGGCGACATGTTGCTGCAGACTACATTAAAGAGATTGTTAAAAATGTTAGAGTATGCACAAGAGATACACATTGTCATCTCGCGTTGATTGACTCTAAATGGCCTGGGGAAATTTGCTAATTTCCGTACCTAGACAACTGGCATACATTTAAATCTGTGACGGATATATATACAAAATACGGGCTATGTAATAGTGTAATGCCAGCTTTTTTTTCTCTGAAGTAAAAACGATTCTTATTTAGCAAATGCATATTTATCCACACGACACTAGCAATTCAGGGGATAGATCATATAAACAAAGGGGGAAGCATTCCAACAAAGGAAAGGCTTTTACGCTTCTTTCCCTATATGATTTGGATTCAATTGTGCCATTTGCATTGCATTCATCTAAAAAACACTTCATCAGCTGTACCTTTGACATCTTTGGAATGGTTTTACCTTATTTGGCTGTAATAATGTTGGACGTTTATTTTTTTTGTTTCTAACCCTATTTAGAAAAAGCACATCGGAAAACCTTGTAGCATGATGTGTAGTGTGAATAAAGGATGTTTTTAGTGGTATGGTTCATACAAGTTGTAACATTCCTTAAGGCGCTTCTGATGTGTTTAAAGTAACATTGAGCTCAAACCGAGTGTGTGTGTTCCCAAATTCCTCAAACTACTCACTCTTGCCAGAGAAAAAATATGAATATAAAAATTACAGATGAGGCATTTTATTTAGGATGGAACATTTTTCACAGAAAAAAAAAAAGATCTTTACTCAATGCAAAAAACTATGTAATTAGCACAATAAGTAGGCCTTTCCAAATACAATAAAAGCAATAGATTAATAGACAAGCAGTATAGTACAGTCAGGAATAATGACAAGAAATTATTTGCACTCCTACCCATTTACCTATAAAAGCCATAAAAGTCATTTCTGTCCCGGTTCTCCTTTAAGTTAAGTTAGAAAACAACAACATAGTTACACCCCCAAGGTTGATGCAATGACACATTGTCCATGCAATGTTCAAGTATATAAAAAAGTACAAATTGACATCACAGCTACCAGATGCGGGAGCATGCGTATATTCTTCCAATGGAAGTCATGTGTTTTTTATTTTACTTCTTCTTTATTGGGGTGGGATTAAGGCGCCATCATGGCAGACAATTGTTTTCTGTTATTTCCACAGGGAGTAAGAGAAGCAAGAGCAAGCACCCTCTCATGCAGACCATAATAACATATTGCCTTTCGCTCACTGCAGGGCATCAAAGACAGTGTCCCCACCTCCCTTAAACATCAGAGTTGATGCTGAGATTGGCTAGTCGAGGGTCCGAGTTGATCTCGTACCGGTAGTGGTAGCCCTCCATGTGGTCCCGGCACGCGTCACGGATGTTGTACATCCACCGCTTGATGCCCTTGCGGTTTAGGTAGAGCACCAGCAAGAAGATGACCCCGATTAGGGCCAGCACCAGACCCAAGAACACGTAGGACGTCTCCAGGACCCCCTTCGAGTCGCCCGAGAAGTTGCACTCTAGCCGTGAAGCGTCAAGCTTCAGTAGATGCACTTGCTTCATGTTGGCCGGGTCCACGCAGGTGAGGTTCTGCCGGTCAGTCACTAGCTCCGAGTCCTTCAGCCACTCCACCAGGTCCTCCAGGAAGCAGTCACAGCGCCAGGGGTTGCCCGCTAGGAGAACTCGTAGGCCGGGCTTGAGGCTGAATTCTGCCAGGGTGGTGTTGGGGAGCTCCCTCAAACTGTTGTCCCTCAGGTCCAGGTCCCGTAGTGGGGGGCCAGTGAGGGTTCCGTTCAGAACAGCTATGAGGGAGCCATTTCGCAGGCTCAGGGTAGTCATCTTGGGGAGGCTGGTGAATATGCCCCCCGGGAAGATGACAAAGTCATTGTTGGACAGGTCCAGGCTGGTGAGCTGTGAGAGGATTCCACTCTGCAGGACACTCAGGAGTACATCCAGGGAGGAGCGGTCTTTGAAAGCACTGCTGAGGTTTAGGACTTGCAATGTATTGTTTACAGGGAAAGCTCTAGCGCTAAAGTGCAGGATTTTGTTGTTGGTTAAATCCAGCCTTAAAAGGTTTGGCAAATTGTCAAACACCGTTGAATCCACAGATTGTATCTCGTTCCCATTAAGATAGAGATCTGTTAACAGCTCAAGGCGGGTAGGAAATGACTCCACGCCGAGGTTAGTAATGTTGTTTCCTGTAACAAACAAGGATTTAGTATTGTCTGGTAATGGTTGTGGAATTGAGTCCAAGTCCCGATTTTGGCATTTAACAGTCTGTGTGGCGCACAAACACATGTCTGGGCAACCTTCACAGGTCGACGCCACCGCGAAGAAAAACAGCACACGCATCAGACCGAGATGTGTCGGTCCGTCCTGGGGCTGTCCACCCCTTTTCACACGCGTAGTACACATTTTGACTCCAAGGATGACCAAAACTGAATACCGCACGTAAAAATTGCGATTGGACACGACTCAGTCACGACCTCGATCCGTGCCGAGACGGGAAACTTTTCAGCGTTTCGCCCCCGACTCTGCGTAGCTGTGGTCCTCAGTTCCGAATCAAACTTGATGGGATAGATCCAAAGAATTGGCCCCAAACCATAACTATATAAGTCTACATTTCCTTGAATGGTATCACCGCTACGTGGTAAATTATTGAAGTTACTTACAGCACGCTATTCCTGATCCCAAACTTGAAATAAATACCAAGACACAATATTGTCTCATTTAAAAACGAACTGCGCGTTTCGTTTAGCTTTTGTCGTTGCAAGACAACTTATTTCTAAAGATGAAAAACAACAATCAAGCCTTAAATCCACATGACGCTATCGTTTGTGCCTTCTCGTTCTGCACGCCGGTTCCAAGACAGTGGGATACCAGGGGAGCTTCTGATATGATGCCACGGTGCAAACCAGAAGGAAGGGACCAACCTCTTTTCGTACGAGGGGGAGCTACAACTAACTTTACTTTCAGTCAAATTCATTATGTACCTCAAATCCTCTTGCAATGTAAGACCTTTATACCCTTTAATATAGGTTTAACTGATTAACTGTATAACGTTTATCTTGAAAGGCAGCACACATGCCAAAGGGACCAGAATGATGCACACAGAAATCTTGGTTTGCTCCAATTTCACTTTTCGAGTGGTGGTGATATGAGATTGTGCCCCCCATGGGTAAACCAGTTTGATATATAGGCCTATTATAAATGTTGTCACCCTAACCAGTTCTCTAGGCTCTAACCTAGGCCTGCACATGTATTTGGTTACTGTCATTATCTGTTGGAAACACATAGAACTTTGACATATCCTTTAATTTAAATGATGAATGACATTTCAGGATCAGACCTTTTTCAGAAGATTTACTCGATTATCAGGATGGCAACAAAATCCTTACTCAAACCTAATCCAATGGCCAAATGTTATTCCGAGAAGATTTATGATTATGCTTAGTCCCTAAAGTCTCGGGCCTGTGTTCACAAGATCCAATTCTAGCTCATTGGCCCTGTTGAAATGTGATTTCGACCTTTACGGTTTCACAAAGATATCAGATGGAATTGTCCCCACCTAGTGTTATATCATTTGAATACACAATTCTGTATACAGTAGACTAAATACAGAATTAATTTGTTCATCAAAGAACCCCCCCCCCCCCCATACACAACCGCACAAAGAGTTGAATAGACAATCCTTATTCACTTATCACTTCTTTATTAATGAAGGATTAGTCTCAGTGAAGCCCTGCTGTTGCCCTTTCTTGACCCCCCCCCCCCACCACCATGTATTCAAATGCCAGCTAACAATTTTTGAAAACACAAAAACCAAATGAGTATTCTTCTAAAAGAAAGAAGTAACAGGTGTTAACATCCATTTTTACCTATTTTAGGAGAACTACACGTGAAGAAAAACATAGCACAACATGTTTTCTTTATAAAAAAGGTGATGCAAAATAGGCCCTATTACATCAAGTACAAGCGCATTGAGAAAAAGTCATCTTTCATACGTGAAGCTTTGAGGTGTGAGATTTTCATTGCGATTTCTTTACTACCCTGTCACTCTTAAATTAAATGATTGAATGAATGAATAAATATTAATAATTGTAATCTTTTTTTATTGTCTAGATACTGAATTTGGCAAAACACAATTACCTGTCCTTTATTGTGTTATATATTATCCACCAATAATTTAGGCAGTAGACGTGGGCCATGGAGTCAAGTCAGGTCAAATCAAATCAGGTCAAATGAAGTTCACTTGTATAGCCTTTTATTATTACAATATCAAAGAGTTTCGAATATTTGCCAACACATATTAACAACACACCATTAAAAGGGTAAAGGCAAATAAACAAAAAGAAAACTTCAATATTTTACGGATTGGCCTTTATTAAAATTCCTTAAAGTGCTAAACTGAGAGAGAATCCTGAACCTAAGCGTTATTCCGGTCTTCCATTACAGAATTTCCGGTCTCTTCCTTCCTATGAGCTGTGTACGTCAGACCAATACGATTAACAAAAGGGAAAACAACCACAGTTAGTAGAGTAAATATATATATTTATTTTTTACACCTCATTTGACAAATCATAATCCGAAACATGTAAAGGACACGGATATCGAAAGTCCCTCCCTCTCTCGCCGCTAAACCGATGTTACTGGATGATACGCCCTCTCTCTTGCCAATAGAGCTCCCGTTCCAGGAGTTTGAGACGAGAACGGCTTGGAACCATGCTTGGAACGAGGTTTGGTGCGTTCGACGCATGGGTTCGACGATAGCTCCGACGCATCGAGGTGCGGCAGAACCAACCAATAGCGGTTGGGGACGCATCTGCCATCAACCACTGAGAAGCCTCCGTAGGACTGATTACCCCGCCTTTTAAATCCCAACCTTCCTCTTTCAACTGCATTTTGTACTGGCTCTTCCGACCACTATATATATATATATATAACAAGTATTTTGTATATTCAATGGAACAGAACGTATTCTGCGTGGATGCAAGACTCATGACCCGTGTCTGTATTTTGTAGCTTGAGGTGAGAACTGTTATTTGCATATGTATACGTATAAGACGGACTGTAGCCTGATAGCCAGTGCCTGCTAGCTTCATGTGTCAGCTGTCTGCTTATAGTAAACGTTGCATCATAGACCAAAACCACGACCCTCCCTCCGTGAAGTGGTTTATACGCCTCAGTGCAACTATACTGGTGGTCCTCTCAGTATGGTTTAGACTAGAGAGCCAAGTTTGAACCAGTCCAGATTCGTCCATACACAGACAACGTTGTCTTTCACGTGCATTCCACATGCTGTGTTGATGCTCCGGAGCGCTTGATCATCAGATGGAACCAATCGGTTGCAGAATAGCAGTGTTAAAGCCAGTCCCAGTTATCAATATCGGTTGTTGTTATACGTGTAGTGTGCTGCTGGGGCTAGCTACCGGTGCTAACTCATTAGCATGATACCTAATGTTGAACGAAATTTGATGAGATTATGTAATGTACTCGTATGGCGTAAGGACTGATAATCTGAAACGCACCACGCCACCTAACAACGACGACAACGAGTCTATTTGTTGGATAATGGGTGATCTCGTTAATCTTGACCCTTGGCTCCAAACTCAAATATTCAGCTCTAGATCTGACAGTATTTTGCATACGAAATGCAAAGTACTGTAAACTCTACTGCTACTTTACCCCTGGCACATTCAGTAGCAGATTTCCCTCACAACTTATGGGTATTTGTACCCTGTTCTCCCAGAAAGTTAAAACATGCAAACAATTATTATCTGTGTGCCACTTTCTTTTATAAATATTAATATCACTATTTGTTTTCTCTTAGGTTCTCAATTTAATTATGGAGTTCTAAAAAAACCATTGGATTTTGGGGGGGAAGGGCCCTTTCCCCTCAAGTTGGACGATTGGACTGCTGTGTAGTCCTATTATGTAAATATCAGAGGGTTGGTAAAATTGTTGCCTTTTGTAAATAATAACAATGCAAAAAAAAGTGAATTGAAATAGAAGTAATTTTTTGGTAACTGATTCAGGTGTTTGTACACATTTTTTTTATTAAAACCTATATCAATTAGTATATAATAAGCACTACATGGCGTTTTACACTACAAGTACCTTAGGTTGTACTTCATTGTCTGTTAGGATGGTGGACTGAGTTGAGCCAACAAGGCTCTGGGGTTGCTAGGGTGCAGTGAAATTTCAACACAAGCACAATTCTAGCACCCCAAAACTATCTCAACCTACCCCTTATTATTATTTCTATTTTAGTACTTCTTCATGAGTGCAGCTATTGAAAGTTTGAGATGAGGGACTCAGGTTAATGTTCAGGTTTTCATAATCACAAAGTATTCTTGGCATTATTTAGGGTTGATAGAGTTTGTGGCTGGTGGGTAACTTGCTGTCACTAGGTAAAAGCTGTTTGATAGTGAAGGGAAGCTTGGTGTTGTGCCTGGAGCCGCCGGGATGAGTCCGCTAATACCTGAATGCACAGCGAAGTGCCGCTCAACGCAACACGCGGACGAAGTGGTGGCGGTGCTGACCTGCTGCTCAGAGAAGCGTCTTCAGGCGTTTCTGAGCGCACACTGCTACAACGCAGCCACCCTGAAGGACGCCTTCGGACGCACGGCCCTGCATCTAGCGGCGTCAACGGGCAAGAAGGCCCTACTGGAGTGGCTGGTGGAGAGTAAGAACGCGGACCTGCTGGCTAAGGACAAGGAGTCTGGATGGACACCTTTGCACCGCAGTGTCTTCTATGGACAGATCCACTGCCTAATGGCTCTAGTCAAGGTAGGTGCTCATTGTTTAAATGGGGTTTGAGGCAATGGTAGAGGGCAAGAAATAGCCAAGGGCCCCTACAATGCAATCAAAGATACATGTTATCCAGGGTCTTGAATATTGTATATTTGAAGAAGGTAGCGTTGATATGAGAGACGAGATGCAAAACACAAGCTACTCTAAACCTTATAATAATAATTGTGTGTCCTTGTGCTGTTCCAGCATGGAGGTCTGCTGTCCTCACAGGACCGAGAGGGTCTCTCCGTCTTGGACTTAACTGTGAAGGACAGACCAGAACACGTGGTCTTCAAAAACACGGGTATTGTGTGTGATTATGTCTAGGGCTCTAATTAGTTTTATAGTCGATGACTGTAAAGATTACTTTTTTATTTATGATCTAGTAAAATTAATTACCGGTAGATGTTAAATGTCATAAATAATAAGGTTAGATCACAATTGGCAGAAGTGAAGTCTCAAATATGCTTGCTTTATCTGATACTGTTCCTTTTATAAAGATCCATTGTCCAAATATTTGAATTGAAAGGCAATTAAGAATCACATTTTTGTCCTATGTTCTTATTAAGTGATTTAAATGATTAATCGATTATCAATATATGATTAGATTAATTTACTGTTTTCTTTTACTGTTGACCGATTCATTTTCTTATGTATGCAGCCTTAATTACATCGTAAAGCAGTGATAAGCAATTTTCACTTCCCCCACTTTGATTATATTGTGTTTGTTTTTCATGCCAAATGCATGAAAACCATGAGACTCAATCAAAACACAATTTAATCCAAACAAAGTGGAGTGGGCAAAAAATGCTGATAGCAGTTTAAGAGGGTAGGGGCGCCAATGATGGTATTGCTCGGAATGTAAATATAATTTTCTTCCCTCTCCCAGACCCAATGGAGGTATACACATGGGGCAACAACACCAACTTCAGTCTAGGCCAGGGCAACCAGGAAAGCAGGCAGCACCCGGAACTTGTTGACTTCTTTGCGAGGAGTGGAGTTTACGTCAAGCAGGTAGCTTTGTTTGTTCAGTTTTTTTTTTGCCTTTCCTCAGGGAGCAAGGAACTGTTAACTACCAATCTATATAAGGTTGGGGGATATGGCTTTCACACCTTCAAATCTGTTCTCCTGTGGCGTTCTCGCTCTGCTACCTTGTACTCTGCATCAACTCTATAACAACGTGTTACATTTGAAAAATTGCCCCTCGGGTAAATCCAACGTGTTACCCAGGCCACCCTGCAAAACAGTCCGTCCCCTGATGCCTGTTTAGTAGCAAGCCCCTTGACGCGTAGAGACTATCCCAAAAAAATGGATATTGTTTTCTTTCTTCGAAGCACTGTCTGCTCTCGGAATTGAGAGCGCTTTTCAGGAGGACTAAGGTAGCCGAAAGGTTTTTTTTTGCTTGGATACCACCTAATGTTAACTCATTGCACTTAGGGCAAATTAGGTGGTTATTACTAATATGGTCACACTACAGGTAATTTAAAACCTTTTATAAGCACCAACAGTGTTTGCCTTTCAATACAGAACATGGCTGGCTAATGAGAAATTGGAGGCCATCTGTAAGTTCATTCTCCTAAGTGAAGGAGCGTACGGCAGGTGAATACACCTTCGGGGCCGGTTGGCCAAGTGCCTCATGTAAAGGTTAATTTCTATCATTGTGTAGACCACACCGTCTGGCTAATGCCACACTAGCCTGTCCTGCCAGCAGGGCTACAATTTCATGCCACTTGTCCTGTGCTTGCTCTTTATCAAGGGTTATTAAAGCTGTCGGTCACCGTGCCCGCGTCTCTTAATAGACTATTAACCGCTAGTTATTATTATTAATGGTTACAGTCAAATTATGTATGTATAGAAAATAAATGGCATAATAAAATGTCATTTTTTTAAACGTTTTCTGTTGATCCATTGAGCAGGTAAGCTATGGGCTGCCATGTGGTTGTTTCACACTAAAACTCAATGAATTGGTGCTTATTTTTGGAATGGGGGTGGGGTATTGGGGGATGGGTGACTTCCCCAACTTCATGATACTTATTGGGGGTCAGGTGGATCCCGTTTCACGGCCACCCGACAGCCGAGGGGTGCTCCGTGCACGGCCTCGGAGCCTTTGTCCTCTTCACCAATCTGGCAGGGGCTGGAGGTTAAATATTAATTCCACAATGACATGTTTTTAATTAAATGAGCCACCCTTGTGTGGGTGGATGTTCCCCTCTATGCGATACTCAAGGAAACATCACTACGGCCTTTTGAGTGCTCGATAGGAGCCATGTATTAGTAATGATGTTTGCTTTTCCACTTGGGACGCACTCTTTGTTGGCACTGCCTTTTACTATTACTACGAGTGAGCTTGGCCGTGGCCATGGAAAAAGATGGACGGGGGGGCAAGATATGGCCACCTCATTAGCAACAACAAAAGCAATATTTTCCTGAAGTTGAATATGTTAAACGGGCCACCCTCTATTATAACATATCAAGTGATGGCTGGTAGAATCATGTTTACTAATGTACAGGTGTCTTTGTCTCCCCAGGTGGTGCTGTCCAAGTTCCACTCTGTGTTCCTGTCCCAGAAAGGCCAGGTGTTCACCTGTGGACACGGTCAAGGTGGTCGCCTCGGGCACGGGGACGAACAGACATACCTGGTACAGACTGGACTAAATATAAAAGGGTGGTGTTGATTAATGTTGATGGGGTCTGCTTTTAAATGACTCTGATGGATGGCTCCAAAGGTCACCTTAAAGAATCCATTCAGCGGGGCTACTAATCCTCTGACGTATTTCCCCTTTCATCTGTTCTCTGCATTTGACTTTCGCCAATACTTGTACCCACCAGAGTTTTCCAATTGTCTCCTGACCTTTGGACTTGGGATTATAATTAAATTGCACCGCTGCTTAACCCGTGAAGGCCGATTAATACTCCTTGGCCCCGATATACATGCTTAGCGCCTGAGAGTCCTGCCGTTTGTCCTCCCCAGGTTCCCCGCATGGTGGAGGGCTTGACGTCCCACCACTGCACCCAGGTGGCCGCGGCCAAAGACCACACGGTGGTGCTCACCGAGGGGGGCTACGTCTACACATTTGGCCTCAACACCTTCCACCAGCTGGGCCTCTCTCCTCCGCCTGCCTCCGCTTACGTCCCGAAGCAGGTAGTGGAAGCGGGTGGTTTGTTGGGGTGGGGGGCAGGGGGGGAGATACGTTGTACAGTGAGATTCAGGCTGTTCTTGGAGTGTACCTCGGAAAGAACACACAGTGCGTACTTTACAACCGGCCGTTGACACAAGGGAATTGCTCTTGATGAGATCGGTGTATTGATTAGACGTTCATTACGTAGAGGGGTTAAGGATTTTTTTTAATGGTTGCATGTGGGGTAATGGTGTTAACAATTGATGTTTCTAGCAGCATTTTCAATGTTTTAAAAGAGAGCAAAATGTATTTTGAAATGCTGATAACAGGCTGGTTTTACAATAATTTCAAGAACTGCCATGTGTCTTAACTATAACCCCCGGGTCAAGTTCGAGCCAGTCCACCCGGTGCATCTGAAAGCATTCCTCCACGCAGCACTTTCTTAATACAGTACATTTTAGTTTTTTAAGGGTTATTCAATCAAAACATGTGATTTAACCGATTGGCTGCAATGTTAAGTATTGGCGCTGAGCCCATCCTTTTGGGAGGGTCCTGCTTCAGTGGTTTGAACTTTTAATTGCTGTGTGCAGGTGTTCTCAAAGAACCTGAAAGGCAGGACTGTGATTGGTGTGGCTGCCGGAAGGTTCCACACAGTACTGTGGACCAGGGAGGCTGTCTACACGATGGGCCTCAATGGAGGACACTTGGGTGAGGGTCAACATGTCAGGCCCTGTTAAAGGACCCCCTGTAGATCGATTGCAAATTGTCTGTGGAATTTCCCCCAGGTGTCTCAAACTTTCGGTATCTCACTATTCGATTCTCTCTATTCCCCCGATTCTCTCCATCCCCCCTATTCTCACTATTCGAGTCACGATTCAAAATGGATTCTCTGTTCAATACCTAAGGTTGCTGATTTCAAGGTCTGCTCTTGTGCGCTGTGTGCTAAGAAATGCGGGGTTGCAAATTGTGTCTTGAAAGCAGGATAAAGTGTGTACGATTATGTAGTCTTTATATATGAAAAAGTTGCATGAGATGATTGCAAAAGATGTTAACACATGAAGGAAGTGCAAGGTTTGAAAGTATTTACAACATTAACTTGATGTATTGCTTAACATTGATTTGACCACGGTGCTCATAGAGCCTGGTTGCTCGAGGGGTTAAGCAAGGCCTTGACGTCTGGTCGTACCCCTACCAGGTTACCTGCTGGACCCCAACGGGGAGAAGTGTGTGACGGCCCCGAGGCAGGTGTCTGCCCTGCACCACAAGGATGTCTCCATTGCCATGGTAGCGGCAAGTAACGGCGCCACCGTCGTTGCCACGGAGAAGGGCGACCTCTACCTGCTGGCCGACTACCAGTGCAAGAAGCTAGCGTCCAGGTGAGCGATGATGAGGGCTTGATCCTCGGCCATGCAGCTCAGTTTTGCGCTGCTGTTTCCAAAAGCAGTTCAATATTGATTAATGTTCAACAACCACGCTGATGTTGAGGGTTTTCTTCCTGCTTTAATTTACTGCGGCGGTCCCTGAAAGGCAACTGAACATCAAGAAAGTCCTGGTGAGTGGAGGCAGCCTGGATCACCGCGTGGCCCCACAGACGCTGAACGAGGGAGTGGGAGAGAAGATTGCCATTTTGGCCCTGGATGAAGCTGGAAGGGTGAGTGCGCCTCCCAACCAGGAACAGTTAAAATCATCCAATCATATTTTTGGCGGTTGAAGGAAGCGTTGGTGTGCAAACTCTTTTTGTTGTGGCGTTCCTCCCGTGTGTCTAGGTGTTCTGCTGGCGTTCCTTCAGCGGCTCAGTGCGACAGTGTAGGTGGGCGTACGGACGGCAGGTCTTTGTGTCCGACATCGCCCTCAGCAAGAACAACATGATGTTTGTCACCCAGGAGGGAGAGGGCTTTACCGGCGTCTGGGCTGGAGAATACAAGAAGTTTGATGGGAAGAAGGGTGAGGAACTGTTTGCTATGTGAAGCCTGAAGAACTCCAGGAAACAAGCACAGTCAATACGCTAAATATGTACCGGTTAAGCTATCAAACATTACACAACAGTAGAATGATTGCCGACAGGCATGACTGCAATGTCTTCAAACTGGTATAACTTGCCACACGGTTTAATAACATTCTCCGGTTTAGAACACATGTTGTTCATGCTAAAGGTAATATGCTTATGGTATAGATTTGAGTAATTGATTCCAATTCAGTTTTAAATGACTGAACTGCTGCTGTTTTGCAATGGGAGAAGCTGGAGGTTCACAGACCTCGGTTTTGTTCCAGATGGCAGTGTGGAGGTGTGCGGCGGCCATTCCAGCGCTGCCACGGTGTACGAACGCATTCGCCTGGAGAAGCTCCCGTATGTCCACCGAGCAGTCGGCATCACGTCGGACTCTAAAGGAAGCAACTTTGGAGTGCTACAGTCGGACCCAAAAACAAGGTAGGCATCAGGTCTCCATTTTTCCTCTTATTTTTACAAATCCATCTTCTGGATCAATGACACCTAATCTTGGGACATTCCTGCTATATGTTCTATCTATAAGATTCAATACTGTAATCACGGTCTGTCTCTGTCTAAACCGGGGTGAAAATAGAATGAAGCGCAATGATACTCATTTTGTAGAGGAAAGATATATATGCTCCTGGCCTTTTTTTTCCAAAGCGGATCAATAAAAGCTCTCCAGCTCATCAGAAAAAGATGGAATGGGGAAAAACAAATCCCTTCTCCATCTTAATCCCTAACTGTTTTCCTCGTTCCTTCTCCGCAGCCTGTTTGAGATCCCCATCGTGTCCCCGTCCTCCTTCTCCCAACACTTCGGCTGCCTGTTGCAGGAGGCCGACGAGACGGACAGCATCCACGACGTGACGCTGCAGGCCAGCGACCGCACCTTCCCCGCCCACAAGTACATCCTGTCAATGAGGTCCGAGTTCTTCCGGAAGCTGTTCATGTGCGAAGGCGGCGGCGGCGGCATGGAGGAGGCGGAGGCAGACGGCGAGGTGCAGGTGAGCGAGGACGCGGTGGGCTGCGACCTGGTCCTCCTGGAGAAGATACCCGCAGACATGCTGGAGCACGCCCTCAGCTTCATCTACACCGACTCCTGTGAGCTGCTGCTGCACGGTACCAGGCCCACGGGCTCGGTGGCCACGCCGGACCACAGCCACTACCAGGACCAGGTATGGAGATGTGGAAGAAGGGATTTCAAAGGGGTTTTATTGTTTTTCAAAGTGGAGCCATCTTTCTAATTGCGGTTACGTAGTGACTGCACTGAATGTTTCTTCCCGATATTATAGCAGACATGTGCACGAGGTAATCATCAAATCCTAAATGTCTGAATCCTTTAGTTCTAAAAATAATGTAGGCATATGAACTAGATTTTTTTTTACATTAAATTAACTTAATAAACATTTATACATGTTTTTGCTATGTCTTCAGCAAATTGAATTGAACATGTCCATTGAAAACCTTCTAGATTAAATGGAAGTGGTGGCTATTCAGTCGTGACCCATCTCCCGGTCCAGGACACGGAGCAGGAGAGGCTGATCAGCAGTCTGCAGGAGATGGATTTGAGGGGTCGCTCGGCCCTGGACGTCTACCGCTCCCTGGTCCCCGGCAGCCAAAGAGACGCCGACAAGACCAAGAAAAATGCCCCCAAGCCCGGCAAGAAGGCCAAGGGGGCCAGAGGCGACGACAAGGCCGGAGCCAACGGGGGAGGCTCCAACCCTGTGAAGGCCTTACAGGGCATCGCCAAAAAGCTTGGTCTGGCCAGTCTGTCTGCAAGGTGCGGGGAGCAGCAAGACCTGCCTACTGGGGGGGTTTCTACAAAATAATTGAGTTAATGGAGATCAATAATCTTGCTTTTCTTACATGGCTCCTGCAGACTGGACGGAGTCAAGTATGAAAACGGGAGGATCAACGTTGTTCACAAAAAGACGGGCAACAAACTCAAGTTCAACCAGAAAAAGTGGCAAGTGTGACTTCTGCATTTTATTTTTCTTCCATGTCACCGCATGGTCACCGTCGGTTTACTAAAGTGAGTGACACATTAACAATATATTTTTAACCCGGAATAAATGTTATATTTCTTTACTTTTCCTTCCCCCGCCCTCCCCCAGCGCATACCTATGTGACGTCACTCTGAAGTCTGAAGAAGGAAAAGAGTTTCGCTGTCACAAGAGTGTGCTGTGTGCCCGACTAGGTAAAACCCTTTTTTCTTATTTTGTAAGGAAAACCAAACCCTAAGACGACTACTCTTGGATGTATAGTGATGTATTGGGTAACATAGAAGGGCTATGGATTGATCCGGGGGCAAATGCTTTATTTGTGACTAGTAGTTGTAGTTTCCCAGGAAATGTCAGTCACATGGTCTAGGACAACCCCCCGATCTGATTGTAGTGAGCTGAGATGGAGAGAACCAGAACAGAAAATGTAAATTTTGATAGTGGAACCAGACTTTCTTAAACAACAAAGTTTGGTTTTCCTTTTAAATGTTTTTGTACCTTCTTCCAGCTCCTACTGTAACATCCATGTTGAATACAAACCAATGTTTTCATTTCATTACTCTTTTTATGTTTTGGGTTTCTACAAGGGCCCTACAATATTTTAAGGCACTTTTAGAGATGGTTATAGGTGTTCTGTTCATTGTGTGTAACCCATGTCTTGTTATTTTACAGAATACTTCCAAAGTATGCTTGGAAATCCATGGGTTGAGGTATGAAGATTACTTTATTGAACACATTGTGTATATAGCAGTATTATTTCCTTTTCAGTGACTCTAAGAAATACTTTTGTCTTGTGCCCCCTTCAGGCAGCTTCGTGTACTGCACTAGAAATGCCAACAAGCTCAGAAATTCTGCAGGTCATTCTGGAGTATGTTTACACTGACGAATCCCCCACCATCAAAGGTGTGTTATTAAGCGCTATGCTGCACATTTCAAATAGTGTATTATTTAATATTGCATTATATTCAATCTGTAACGTTATGCCTTGTTTGTTCTCACTGAATGTCCTTTGCTCTGTCCCTCAGAGTGTCTGAATGTAGAGTTTGTGTGCAGCGTCCTGGTGGTGGCTGACCAGCTGCTCATCACACGTCTCAAGGAGATGAGTGAGACTGCCATCACAGAGAACTGTAGGTCACTTTATCAGCTTCTCCTATCGTACCATCATGTCTTTTAACAGTGCGCGAGTTTCGCTGCATATTTTTAGCATGCCCAAAACATCGATATAATTATTAATTTAAAAGGAGGAACGCCCACGGAGTATGAATGTAGCACAACATGTTGTTGTTTTTCTGCAGCCATGCTACACATAGGTGTCCATCTAGATGTGTTATGGATAGATTAGCCATCCAGGCTGTACAGTCCAGTGGGTGGGCTGAAAGACTGATCTATCGAGCATGCATATAGATGGAAACTTCCACTTGTGATGAGACGGGGCAGGGCTAATCTCAATCACAGCTTGTTGACAAATGGGTGCCCTTTTTTATCCTATTTTTTGTGTCTTGCATCGGTCAGTTTTGCGCTTTGTTCTTCACCTTTTTTGTTTTTCTGTGGTCAGTGACCCTGAAGAATGCTGCAGAGCTGCTGGAGTTTGCAGCCATGTACAATGCTGAGCAGCTGAAGCTGTCCTGCCTCCAGTTCATTGCCCTCAACATGGCCGCACTCCTGGAAGCCAAGTGAGTGGCCACAAGAAGGATCTGAATTTCATGCAGTCATTTGTTTGTTCTGCCAAGTCAGGCTGTGGGGAGAAATGCATTGGTCAGGGGGGACAAAAGGTATGGCAATCTGCTTCTGGCCGCGTGATAGATAACAATCACCTCCTTAGCAAGACTTCTTGGCATAGTTTGAATATCATGGGAATCGTGTGTGTGTGTGTGTGTGTGTGTGTGTTCAGAGCGCTTGATGTTCTCAGTGATGAAGTGTTGCTGGAGCTGTCTGCATCCTACAGGCGGATGGTGAGTCATCTCCCGGGTTGACCCCACACACACCCTGCTAGGACTCTGGAGTTCAACAGCGCAAACAACAATAGTTTGTTTTATGTCGAATAATGATAATCAAATGTTTGTTCAAATGTGTTATGATTTCTCTCTTGACTGGCATTCTTTGAACGGTGGCTATTAAAGGAGCAGTAGGCTATATTTCTGTAAAATAATTAAGTCAAATTTCTCTTAACATTCGAGGAGTTAACTCTTAATGTAAATCCAAATAGCTGTGGCTAAGAGATGGGGGATTTCTTCTTTTCAAATTCTTGTCAGTTTCTGAAATCCACCTTAAATCTTGCGTACTGCTCCATTTAATGTATTCAGATGTGTGCAGTATGCAGGCTTAGCGTTTTGCTGATTGCACCTTGATGGTACTGCTGGTCTGCTATTCATCAGCTGCACTGCCCCCTGGAAGTTACTGTTTGGGTTAATGGTCCGTGCGTTGGTCGTATTCCGTCGGAGCATTCATGCGTGTCAAATCAGCCCGTTATCCGGCGGGTTGGCCGATGTCTTCCGCTGAGCTCTTCACTCTGTTGCGTGTGATCAGATCCCAGCCATGCAGAAGAGAGTCATTACGCCCTACCTAGATGCCCCAGACCTCCGCCCATACGAGGAGGAGGACTCGGAGTCTGTTGTGTTCAGTCCCAAAACACAAAGCGAATTGGAACCCTCCTGCAGGTTGGCCCCGCTAGAAACGCTAATTTATTGTACCGCAAAAAATCTTCATTTGGTTACCAAGTCTAATCCCAGACCAGGTTTCCTTTGTTAAAAAACAATGAAATGGTGGCTCACCGGAGGGAAATGCTTCCCCCTCAGAGAAACTCTGTTGAAGAAGGCCAAGGTGAAGGCTAAGAAGAAACCACGACGACGATCGGAAAGTTCCGGAGGTTACACCATCTCCGATAGGATCCAGTGTCCTCCCGTGGCAGGTATGATTAACACATCTCATTTAAAGTGAGATTGGTTGTTAGGCTGCCGTTCACACTGCTCTCCCGCCTCGTCCACAGGTACATCATCGTCTCACGGAAAAGCCCCAACTTAAATTGAAATTCGACCATGAATCCAATCAATTATTTGGCCTACGATGACATTACAATGAATCACGTGTGATTTTCTCGCTCTCGGAAATTCAATTTTAATAACCATTCTCCGGGGTGATTTTTCACACCACCGAACCCGGCTATTATTCGGCAATGGCCTTCCTATCTCCTTTCGTCCAGTTTTAGATGGATTTGGGTTATTCTCAGGGGAACCAATTGCTTGTGCCTGCAGCCTCCTCAACCCCCCCCCCTCCCCAAATACATTCACAACAACAAAATAATACTAAAACCTATGGCATGCAATAATGAAGTGTGCGGTTCTATTTGTGTCTTTTGTCCTCAGTGGTCGCCCCGTGCCTGGTGACGTCCTGCGTCGCCACCTCCAGTGACTCGCTGCAGGAGCTAATGACCTCTGACTCAGACGGCAGCTTTACCGGGGCCGCCAGCCCCCGAGATCTGCAGTCACCCGTCTTCCACGACAAGGTCGAGGTCTCTGAAGGCATTACCAGCCATTCATTCTTAGTCTACGGAAGTTTTTCCGTGAAATTTATTTTTCAGCACTATTCTCTAAGTTTTCTATGATTGAGTAAAGGCATTCTCTATTCTGCTGCACAGGACTGTCTGATCACTCCCCCCCCCACCCCCACACACACGCACACATATAATTTCTTCAATTGACAATATTTTCGATAGTGTGGACAACCAACAATCATTGAGAAAATCTATCTCTTTTAGTGTGGACACGGCTAAAGTTGTCACCCTCCAAGAAATACATTTTCGTGAATCCATCAATTTTGTGTTTCGAAAGAAAGTGTGTCGGGGCTCTTTCCCGATGTCAATACAAAGAGTGGACTGTATCCTGCTCAATATCGCTCCAGTATTATAACAGCGTGGCTTGACCCCGGGTGACAGGTGGAGAAGGCCGTCTGTCAGAAGGCGCTGACCGTGCCCTGCTCCCCGACCTCGCTGGACAACGGACTTCACTGCTCTCCCGGTAGCGCAGCACCAGAACCCATCCCCAAGACCCGGGCCAGGTAAGACCTCATCCCCTTCCTGCTGAGACCAATATTCAAACCCACTCTTGATCCAGTGGAACATATGAGCAGGGGTTTGGTAAGACCTCATCCCCATCCTTCTGAGACTGATACTAAAACCCACTCCTGGTCCAGTGGAACATATGAGCATGGTTTGGTAAGGCGGATCCCTCCTTTTTATATCCTTTTATTTAAATTCCAATACTCATCCCGAGAGAAATTCATAAGGGACTATTGACTCTGGGCCGAGTCGGTATTGACTACTTGACGGGGAGATGTGGACCTTCTGTCCAGATTCCTGTCTACACTACACTGCCTCTGGAGGGGTGGGGGGGAGACAGATACACGGACCAACAACAATAGATGCTTTCCCAAACCTGAAGAGTGCTTCTCTCCCCTGGCCAGGCTTGCAGGTCCATTACCGATCTTGGACCTCAGAACCATCATGCACATGGAGGCTGGCTCTTTTCCCGCACCTGGAGCCACGCCCAGAAGCCCTGGAAGGTTTGGGGAAATATTTTAATTTCATGCTTTTTTGTCTCTTTGTCTTGTCATTTCTTGAGTAACTAAGCAGCAGTTTGACAATACGGCAACAAAGTAATATTACTCCCGAAGATGCATTAGGATTAATCAGTCTAGGCTCATTCTGCTGGTGTTTATTTGTTATTTATAGGCCTTTATCTTTGTCGCTACTGTCTAGGAACCAAAATCAAGAGCTTGAATATCTCCTAAAAATAAAATATGTGTTTGTGTGTTTTTTGGCTCCAGTGTGGGCGGTAGCAGTAAGCTGTCCCCTGTCCCAGCCAAGCTGTCCCAGAAGCAGAGAAAGATGATCGCCCAGGCTGCCAAGGAACCCCCCAGGGAACCGGGCGTGTCCAGAGCCGTCGCTGTGGTGACCCCCTCTAAGGGCGGAGCCATGGCCTGGTGGGAGAAATATGACAGAAGAGAGGGACTTCTAATACAATACCACTTTATTGCCCAACCAATCTGGAAAATTGCCCTCTGCTTAATTGGGATTGACATTAACAAACAAATATATTACACATATTTATATATGACCCAAATAAACATTAAAAGAGACATTGCAAACATTACAAAACAATTAAAAAGCAGCCATACGATGCAGTTATCCGTGATCAGTGGTGTTCGGATACCGACCCTAAATATAAAATATGCACATAACTTAACGTGGAAGTGAATTGGTGTGCTGACTTTTTTTTTGTTAGAACTCCCTTGTAATCAGAAACCAATCTTCTCCCACCCCTGTCTCCAGGGCAACACCAGTGAAGTCGGCCCCTGCCTCCCGGTCTTTCCGGGACCTCCTGGCAGAGGAGGAGAGCATTGTGGGTAGTGGAGCGGGGCAGATGAGTGGGGGCAGCGACGGCCAAGCAACACAAGGGAGCCCGGTTACCATGACGACCCAGAGAAGGGTCACTTTCAAATGTGCTGAACCAAGTGAGCTTGAAAAAACGTCTGGGTAGGTGACCACACACAGTCAAACTTACACACACAAAAAAACACACCCAGTTACACACAAACACACATTCTCACACTCTCTCACATTCTCTCGCATTCGGAGTGTATTATATAACACACACACACTCTACAAAATGAGCGTACTCTGAATCAAAGCATTGTTCAGCACGTTTTGGAGGGACTAGCTAGGAGAGATCTGCGCTGAGACGATCAAAGTTGTAGTCATGGGCCTATAACGTAACAATACAAACGGTTGTGGCTACAATTAAACCAGCATTTGCAGCAACTAGCTATAAATACTTAAGAATTTTGGGGAGGGGCAGACTCTTTATTTTGTATTTAGAATATTGCATATCTTCAACTTTCATTACAATTGTTTCATAGTTATATTCAATGTCTAAATAATAACAACAATCACAGATCCAGAAAGAGAGTCCTTGACAGCTGAAGCACATGGGGACCTTTTTTGTCCACTGGATGGCAATGTTGAGGTGTTAACTAATGTATATGGCTGTTGAGAATGTAATGGGGGGATTTGTATTTATTTAAATGCGTTTTTTTTTCAAAAGCAAATCAATAAAATGTTGTCGCTAAAAAAGCTAATCTGCACACATTCTACTTTAAGTTTAGTATCCAACAAAATCCGCTTGGTGTGACGCTTTATTCTCTGAGCTGTATGCTGGATAGACGCAGAAGGGACACGCACAAGCACACACACTGATAGTTTGTGTCTTAGGGGCTGGTTGGGGATTACAATGACAATTGACTTTCACTCCGGCCATCGTTGTCAACCCCCCCCCGATAATAACACGCCTGAGCCATGGGCAGTCCATGGAGAACCATGACTGAATTGGATAGGGCAGCCGACTGTTGATCTGCAGACCTGCGTTCCGTTTAACTTGCTGTCTTTCATGTGCATGAATGCATGTTGACCAGGGTAGAAACTATATCGTCTTAGATGCGGTACTATCGATGGGGCTAAAAAAAATAAAATCTAGCCTACTACTCTTCTACTCAACTGAAAGTAGATTTTAGCTCTTGAGCGTTTGAATTGATTATATGCATTTGATGTATAACTAAGTTATTATACCGCCATGCACATCTCTCAAAGTCTCAAAAATCCAAATATGTATTTGTTCTACAAAGTCATATTTTCATGTCAATTGAGATTGATAAATGTTTAAACACGGAAAAACTGTAGTTTACTCTTTTTTTACAGAGATATGTAAAACCCCCCCAAATTTCGCAATTCCTATATTTTTATTGCCCCGAGACCCTCTTCATTTCTGACTCTGGTCCAGCTTCATATTCAGCGATCGTATCATTTATATATATATTGAGGCTGAAGGAATTGAGATAAATTCAAAGCGAGGGTTGGTGATGATGGACACATATTCTGTGTTTTTCTGTTGATGCTAACAATTCCGTGAGAATCCGTAGGCGACCCAGTTTACACCCCGAAAACATCCATAGTGCTCAGAGCAGCTGGGGTGGTGGTGAAACCAGTGATGGTAATCACAATCGATAAGGGCAAGGGCGCGTGTCACAACACATCACTGAGGAGGATGTGCAGGATCCCAGTGTGTCTGGATGAGCTCAGGAGGCTAGCGGGTTCGGCACTAAAGAAAGGGAACTGCATGCCTAGCAACATTATTATCAGAGAGAAACTGTCCACACCCCAAACCATCCGGAATGTGCCACCGTTGCCAAATCGAAAGTCATCAAACCACCTATTTTCCATTCCCCTAAATAAAAATGTCTATCTTTTTTTTTAGATTCACTGCCAACAACACACACACACCCGCCTGTCTGCATTGGTTTACTCAAAGCTGGTGCCGGTGTCTCCCAGGGCGTGCCACCCAAAATAAAATCCATAGTTGCCGTGCACATACTGTGCGCCATCACCGGTCTCATGCAGGGTTTATACGACGATTTGTTGCGTGTCACGCGCCTCTGATATTTTTTTATTGTCCGTGTGCAGAGCGCAAGCACTGCGTGAAGTAGCATTGTTACGGCAACCACTATAAATGGCATGGCCGTGCGTGGAAAGCACACCACGGCCACTGAATCACGCTAACACGTCTGTCGGCCTCTCTCTCCCCCTAGGCCATGGGTGCTGGGAGCGGTGGGCAGCCCCCCCCGGGCCTCCACCGTCCCCTTCACCGCCATCCTGGAGGAGGAGAAGCAGCAGGAGGCCGCTCTGATCCGCAGCCGGGAGAAGCCCCTGGCGCTCATCCAGGTGTGTGTGTGTGTGTGTGTGTGTGTGTGTGTGTGTGTGTGTGTGTGTGTGTGTGTGTGTGTGTGTGTGTGTGTGTGTGTGTGTGTGTGTGTGTGTGTGTGTGTGTGTGTGTGTGTGTGTGTGTGTGAAGTGCAGGTATGGAAAGCTGTGGAATTTGATTGTCATTTCCATGGATTTGCAATTCATGTATCAATATCCTGATGTACTGCACTTCAAGAGATCTTTAGATTCAAGTCTGGGAAACATTGACTGAATAATGTGAAGAAACCCTATTTATGTGTGCTCAGGCTTGTGTTTCGGTGTAAGTTTGTCTCATTCATACTTTGACTGCAAAGGGACCAGGAGGGCGTCATTGGATTCCATATTTAGCATTGCTGAATACGTACACCAGAAATAATGTGTCTGAGGCGCGACAAACATCCCCTCTAGGATGTTTGTCTTTTGTGTTTTTATGGCCGCCGACTTTGGGACACTTCCGTGTCACTGTCAACAGCTCAAGGGAAAGAGAACCTCACAATTCAATCAAGTCTTCCTCCTCTTTTAGGGGCCACTGCTAGCGATTATGTCCAGAGCTCTGATTAGCATTCTGCATTCAATGTCATCAGTTTCGTAACCCCTCTGCAAAACCAAAGCGGTCCTTCATAGTGGTTCCAGGGTTTCTGACACAGCCGTCCTCATCTCTACATGAAACACGACTCATCCTCCCGCGTCCCCGCTCCTCTTGTCCGTCTAGATCGAGGAGTGTGCCATCCAGCAGCTGCTGATCCACTACAAAGCGCGGGACAACCCAGACGAGCTGATCGTGGTGGAGCGGTCGTCGATGGGTCCGATCGCCACGCCCACCTGGAACAAACAACACTGACGACGATCGCCCTGCAGTCAGGTGAAACGCAGGGCCCCCCCTGTCCCACCCCTCCCCAGCCCACCTCACGCTAGATTGCACACGGGCTCCATGGCGACGCTGCAACTGCAAGCCCTGTAGACCCGAGCTGAGACATCAGCTGTTATGTGTGTGTGTGTGTGTGTGGTCCAAGTAATAGAATGCAGACGCTAACTTTTTCCCCAATTGTTAAAGGAATGTGATGCAAGAGAAGAATATAATGCATACTACAATACTTGTAGCAACAGGGGTTTTGGAGGACATGGTGGGGGTCAAGTTTACCACTGTTAGTGTTTAGCGATGTTGGTCTGCCAAAGATTGTCAGTGCTGGAGTCTATTAGGTCTATTGAGAAGCACATCAGCCAGATGTGTGCAGGTAGTCGAGGAGTGCCATGTGTATATACAGATGTGTCAAGAGTGAGACTGTGCCACCTGCAAACTATTGAGAAAGTCGGTTTTTTCCCCTCCCCATACAACTTGTAATCTTAGCTCTATTTATTTTACAGTCAACAGTAGTAATAGGTCATGCTGGACCAGAAGCCCATAGTTTGCTTGAATCTTGATGAATTGGTCTCTTGTGTTATAAGTCCAGCAGATGCTCACGGTAGACTTACTATATTAATAAGAGCAAGTTATGTGCCTTTACCGCATGTACACAGACCTGTGTGTGTGTGTGTGTGTATGTGTATACAGCATTTAACAAACCCGACATAACCACATGATTTCATTGGTTGCTCCTCTTCGTTTATTCTCCTGGAGCTGATTGATTCTAAAGCTGGATAAGTACATTCTACATGGTTACATGCCCTCCATTCCATGATGACTTTACTGCAGGACTCTAGTTGACTTTGTGAGCAGAAGACTTGTAGCTGTGCAAAGCAAACGCCATTCAATAAAAAGAGCCCCTTTGTAGGGAAAAGCTGTCCCTTGTCTCTGTTTTAATTCGATTACCGATGCGCTTTAGAGTAGCAGACTGGATAAAATGGACCAGATTTAACATTGAACTTTTTTCCCTTTTTCTGGCAGCTCCTTAATTGCAGCGAGTTTCCCGAGACTCGATATGTCGCTGAATAAAAAGCGAATAATATATAAAAAATGTTTCATCACATCTAATAAAGATAACATTTCATTTTGCATTCATCTACTGATTCTTCATCTCCTCTGCATGAGCAAATGATGAAGTCATTATGAAGTCCTAGCCTCTGATTAGAGATAATAACCTTGCTCTGGGAAGTGAGTGTGACAACTGAGGGCCTCTATGGCCGTAATTAGAAGAGCACCAAATTAGAAGTCAGAGATGGTTTGTGTGTGAATAATAATTTTGACTCATTAGAATACTTGCACTAAATGACACCATAATCAAAGACTAAAGGTGCCTAGAGTTGACACCCACCCTCTGCCATGTTATATCTAGTATTTCATAATGGAAATGGCGCAAAGGCAGCCAAGTAATAATGTATAGCTTAAAATTAATTAATTCATAGTGCATAAAAATGTAAGACTTGTGGGTGAGAGATGGCAGGACTCCAGATTTAATATCAATCCTGTTTCCAAGACAATTGTGAAAAAAAACGTATTGATCAGTCAAAGCAAACTAATGCATCAGGGCGTTATCAACTTCATGATTTAGGAGCAAAGAGTGTGGAAGCCCCAGTCAACCCAGCTAACTTACTAAACCAGTCTACTAGTAAAAACGCCAACTTAACCAGTGTTCTATCCCTAACTAAACCAGTCCACTAGTAATAACCCTAATTCAAACCCTAACTCGACTAGTCTACTGACGTCAACTAAACCTGTCTACTGACCCTAACTTAACCAAATTAAATGTTCAACTAACCCTAATTAAACAAGTCTATCATGCCTAATTAAACCCCTATAATAGTCTACTAACCCAAATGAAACCATTATAGTTACCCAAACCGAATCCTTTGCTTCTTCAACTAAAACCCTTTTCCAGAGAGGTGGTTTGCTATTGGCTGTGCACGTTCAGCTACCGTTGCCCTCAACTCAGGGAATTTAAACACGGAGGGAGCTCTTCAATTTCCAGACCGCATCTTGGATACGCCGCACAATGAGATATGTTCAACCCATTACTCTACGTGCCCTTATTTTGGGGGGCATAGTGTAGCCTGAAGTCATAAAAGAGATTGGTGTGAAAGAAAATAAATGCATATTTTATTTTACAAACTGTTGGTGTAGAAGAGTGGAATAGAGACTTCTTATTGGATTCCTGTCCAGACAGATGGTAAAATCATGGAGGCGGTTGTACAAACAGTGAATATACTCACCCTGTATCTGTTTATGGAGTAGGTGGGAAGGGACCAGGCGGCTAATGTAGAACTCTGAACTGCCTCCCACAAGTCCAACTGCCTTGTCAATACATCTTGATTCTTCGTGGTGCTGAGGATGCTCTTTTGATTGATTGGGGGGCAAAAGCTGTGATATCCATTATCAGGATAAACTACTGTAATCGTTAACTGTTTACAGTATGATACCCTTGCAGCTTTTAAATGAATTATAAAAGCTACAACTTTTTTATTTGATTTAGTGTTTTGGCCTTTATCAGCTGATCTTTAATAATTATGTTCCCTGTGAGGTTTGGTTTACTGGCAGATTAGCTTGACTAACACTACATCTAAAGTTGTGTTGACTTGAGTCTTACTCTGTAATTAAAGGGCATATGAACAGGATGTATCTCATCAGCCATCATGCAAATCTACGGGATATGGTCTCTTCCTATTGGCTCGCTAAACAGATTGGATTGATGAATCCTTCTTTTCCTGGAAAATAATAATTAGTTCAGGCTTCCCATGTAGTTGTGGCTTTCCTGTTTTTAGCGGATACCTTTGAAACACGTCTTCCGGCATTTCCTTATTCCCTGGCTTAGAACTTCTATCTTATTATTGTTAGGGTGTCTATTATTTGCCATCGGTACAAGCAACGTAAATACTGGCTATGAATGAATTGTTCCGTAACTCCCTATTCTCCAGGGAACGCTTTAGTACACCATAGACAAGGAATATCCATCTGGACTATGTGTATTGGTCGCATAGACAAGCCGATAACTATGAAACCTATTACTATGCTATTATGCATCATGGTATACAGTGCTGAATAAGTGTGCATCATTTCGCTGTGCATTATGGCTATTAGGTAGTGCCTATAGGGCAAAAGTAGCACCGTTTGAACAGAGCCACTGCATACACTATTCAGCAGAAATGTGGTCACGTCACTGCAGCAAAATGACAGTACATGCCATTTCAATTGGCCTTGTACGCAAGGCAGCATACATTGCCTTTGCATTAACTAGCGGATATCTGGCAGCTGTTTCCCCAAGCTCTCTGTGGTTACATTTCGTGTTGTAGGTACTGGTTACACTAGTTAACATCTTTAAAACAGCTAAGTACCTTGGCAGAGAAGAACCAATGAACTGACCCATCACCCTCATCTCACTCTCTGGCAGAGGATGCACCCCCATGATTCCTGATTTAAGAGTTATTCATACGCGTCTCAGACTAAGACGCGTGGCTCCCACCAATCCCATTCCTTCCCATCGAGTGGACACGGAGCCTGTTAGCACGGGATTAGCTAACGGCTCCACCGCCGCTCCTTAGCTCTCAGCTGGCAAATTCACTAAGTCCATAGGTGCTCCTCCCAAGGAAGGATATTAGTCTTGCTGAACGTGTCGGCCGCACTTCGCCTCCTCGTCTTGTCTCTGCCACCCGGTGACTTCTTCTTGACCCCCACCGTGTGCTTGATTTGATGCGTTAAATAGGCACGTGTTTCCTGGCCGGGGTTCTGGTCTTGGGATCTCCCTGCATGGACGGATTTCTGGCTGTTGCTAGGAAGACATCCGTTGACTGCAATCCTGCTTTTATTTTTTATTAATGTGTTTGTTTGTTTGAGGCTTGTCTCACAGATCAGACTTTAGACTTTAGACTTTAGACTTTCAGACTTCTAGAGTTTTGATGGACGAAAAGCTAAAATCTTTGAGAACGGGCGTTTCTTTTTCTTTTGCTTCATCGTTCTTTCAATCAAGTTGCTGGCAGCGGGCAACAGTTGGCGCGTAAATAGCGAATATTGGGGTCATCCCTATGTTCCCCAGGTCCTATGTTCCCCAGGTGCGAAGGGTTAGGGTCAGGTTTAGGGTTAGGGTGAGGGTTAACCCTAAACACAACCCTAACCCTAACCAATCGGAGGAGAGCCATTCTAACAGGCGAAAAAGGCGGTACTTGCCCCAACCATCCTACGAAAAAATGATTCGCTCGCCAGATCCTATGTTCCCTGGTCACATACAAAGCGGGGAACAAAGGACCCGGGGAACATTGGACCCGGGGAACATAGGTACGCTCCCCGAAAATTTGGCCAGCACTAGTAAAGTGTAAATCGTGTCAGTAAGGTTAGAAATTTGCTAACTGTAGACTAACCACTTTAGAAACACAGGTTTATAGCCCCTTCCGAATACTTCATTCCCCAAGCATGAATAGGCTACTTAGAATTGTGAAACTGTTTGGACAGGGAAAGGCACTTAAAATACTTGGCAGGTGATTGGATGAACCATCTGTCTTATCAAGTTTTCCCTATTTCACCTAGTTACTCATAGGACACTGATTGGGCCGAACTACTGACGCCTGACAAGAGAGATAATTTTTCTTGATCGTAACCTCATGAATCCAGCTGCTTTGCAAGGTTAGTAAACCACAGCTTATCAAAACAAAACCCACTAAAATCCTTCTTTGCAGATAACAACTCCATAGGGTCGTGTTTTAACAATCCCACTCATCCACTCATCAATCCATGTGGAGTCTCCAGTGGCCATTAGCTCCCTAAATGGTTTCAGCAGATTCCTGATCTTTTTTCTGGCTACCGTTGGATTAAAAAAAAAACGTTGCGTGTCATGGATCACAAACACCCCATAATAAGGGGTCCTGGGGGAGCCTCTCCGGCCCGTCACTCTATCTGCCCAGGGGACCTGACACCACTTCAGATTACAGAGTGCATGGTAAAAAACAGTGCAGGTACCATGCACAAACATGCATACACACACATGCACACATATTCACACACAAATTGTACACACAGATACGGACACAAATAAAACACACACACACACACATAAATAAAACACAACCAAACACACATGCATACACACACAAACACATGTAAAAAAACATCTGCGTTATTGTGACAGATTCCTAGTCTAGCAGCAGCAAGAAAGCAGGTTCCTTCCTTTTTTTCTCACTCCGACTCTGGAAATCCAATTCAATCCACAAGCTCTTGATCCGCAACCAAAACCAACTATGCCGTCAGCAGCTGTAGTATTTATCCATAGCGCAAACTAACTCAAGCCACCTGGAAATGCAGTTAGCTCATTGGTGATGGCCGTGAAGGCAAGCGAAAGTTGAGACGACAGAGAGACGACAGGCCGTCTAACGGACAGGTTAGAGGCCACGATGAACAGAGATGAAATGGAGAAGATGATGATAGCACTGGACATATTTTTATTGTCATTTGCAGTTTTGTGATGCATTTTAATTCAAAGCATTTCATCCAGTTTTGAGTCAATATCCCCCCCCCCCCAAAAAAAAGCCACCATGTTTATTAGAGCACAATGTAACTATCTGAGGTAGTGTGTTTCTTTTCAGCGTTCAGTTTTCCAGCCCAATGGACGAAGTTTTCACACAGCAAGAAGATTCACCTTCTTCCAACCCTAAAACTGACAGGAAAGTGGTTTGGAGAGATAATGCCTAAATATATGAGCACAGTTTTAAGATGGATCTCAACATAACATGTCAAAATTCAGATAATTTGAGCCTCTGCTGACAGGTCTGATCCAGCAGCTGAGGAGACTGATCAGTTTTCACTATGGGGACACAATTGTGAATGAATTGAGTTTCTCCTCTTATTTTTCTTTCCATCTTGTGACACGCAGACACCCGCAGCAGCAGATGTTTCCGCCTCGCCTGGGTGATCTTCTCCGTCCCCACTTTGCAGCTCATCAACGTTCACTTTCCCCTGGTTACTCATCCCTGCTGCCTAATGAGCGCAATCGTCTGCTCTCTAAAGTGAGGTCAACAGAGGGCTCCTCTGATTGGCTCCTAATGAGATAGAAATTAAAGAAGTGGTGCCGGGAGTACTTCCAGACCCCAATGTTTTACCCCGGGTAATCCCAGGCAGACGGTGGCTACCCATGCATCTTATGTGACACATTAGTACCCTAATTGAATAAAAAGAAGGGGGCGGCTTCAGCCCTACTCGAATGAACAGCAGCGCAGAAGTGTTGTGAGAGGCATAGCTCGTCTGAAGAGGCTCACAGCGGATGCATCTTTGCCCTGGGCGAAATTGAGCCAAGGACGCGCAGGCCAGAGTGGATGTAGGCCTACTTAAGTGCATCAACCTTGTGGTTATTGGATGCTTAGACTCGTAAATGATCAAAGCAGGGCAAGACGGGTTTATTTTTTTGTGGGGTTCTAAGTTTCCAGCAGGACCCAGATAATAGGCAGCTCCCGTAGGGACGCTCGACCCGATGAGAGATAAATCCACCTCGCACAGCCAGCTCACCGGCGTTGGAACACAAACCTGGGCTCCCATTTCGCAATTTAATAGGCCGAAATGTTCCAAAAAATGTTGATGGTCCCCGGAGGTGAGCTATGTGTGACAGTGAAAGATGTTTTTATAAGGTAGCAGGGATCAGACCTTCCTGATCCCTTTATGCCAGAGCTTGCCACACTCATGCACTGGGAAACTGTAAGTGGACACATTCCCAACTAATCTAATTTTTAGGATGTCAACAGTATTTTGGTGCAGTAGAGTAAGGGACGACGGGAGACAGAGCCCTTTGGGGAGTTTCCATCCTAAATCCTAAATCAACTTGAACACACAAGCTGCTCCTGGGACGGTGGGGAGAGGGGAAGGGGGGTTCTGAAGCAGTCGTCCGGATAACTTTGCTCGATCCTTATAAATTACAATCGAAAAATAGTAAATGGAACAGTATGAACGAAAACTGTTGAGATTGAGGAGAAAACACAGAGACAGTTTGAGAGAAAACAGATACACAAGTGCAGAAAAAAAAAGCCTACGGACAAAATATTGACGACGGGTCAATGAATTTGACCTTGAGGTGGCTGGGTGTGATGCTACCATGGCTCCTGGGCACCTGATCACTGGGGCTTCATGGCTATTTAATCGTATTACGAATGGGTCCATGGTTAGATCTCTGATTTACCACTTAAGATGGCTCATGTACAAGCACACTGGAGTTCAAGAGCCAGCCAATCCATACTTACCTTCATTCCACACCTGGGAAACACATTGGTGAAACCGGCATTCTGTCCATTGGAGCAAAGTGATAGTTCCACGCACTTTTCCAGATGTGAAATTCTATTACACAGAGATGTGACCTCGATGACGCCTGCCAATCAACAGACAGTTCTAAGAAGCAAAAGTAAAAGGAAAAAGGGCTCACCACACAACTATAATAGCTACTCAATGTGCGATAAATGTGTGCTAACAGGTTGAAAGCGCATACTAAAGTTTGGAAAAGCCACAAGAGCAACGGTGTGATTGTATCATATAGACATATACTACCACCACCCACTTAATCTGCCTTGACTTGCTTTATACTTGTAGTGCCCCAGGATGCCTAGGGGAGGCGCTTCACCACTCAGACGCTAGACGTGCTGAATAGGCCATGAAGTTAAGACCAAGCCATATAGTAAATGAGATAATCTGGGTTTAAAGAGCTGGGAGTGGTGACGCAGGGCTTTACGTTGCCCTAATGGATACTCAGTGACACCTGCCCTCTCCCTGACTACCACAGCCTTCCTTGCCCAACTTCCTTAGGCCAGCTGTGGGGCGCTGCATTCAAATCTCACCCCTGGCCCTTCCCGACCGCCAGAGAGGACGTTAACTACATAATAAAGATACAACGGCATTCAGGGCTCTGATTAAACCGACATGGCCATCAGCGGCTTTTGTATGATGTAATCGATTGGAGAATGATAAAAAGCCTGATTTTCCAACCCCTTTTCCATCATCAAAGGCATGTCTTGGGGAGACTGTGTTAAGATGGTTCTTTGACAGCCCACTCCCATTAATCTCCCTCTCACTCTATATGTCTGTCCTTCTATTTTTCTTTCGATTTAAGCTTCTCAGCTGTTAACAGTATGTGCTCTCTCTTCTGGCATGATGAGGATAGAAGCATACGAAGGGTATCTTTGGATCCGGTTTTTATTACAGTCTTTGATCCGTTGCTGTAGCTCAAAGCATCTGGGAAGATTTCTGCAAATACATCAACTTAAAAGGGTCAACCAATGCTATTTAAAAAATAAAAAGAGCATGATGCTATAAAATGGAATATACACTACGGTCTTACTAGACAGGATATTGACCAGTGAGATGTCATTCGTTGATTTGATGAACTATTGTACACAAATGTGGAAAATTGCTTCACAGGTTGGTTACAACACATCCAAGTAAATCACAATAATACTGGTGGTCTTTCAAGTAATCTTAAGTGCATGACCTTTTGAGTTTAGGGGTCTAAAATAGATATGCTTCATTATGGAGGATTATGGTGAGGGAAGAGGATTGGTGTAGGCCTACACCCCACTGTCGTGCTGTATAATTTTGCTACCGCAGTAACTGGTGTGTCCCCCCAAAAAATCCAAACTTTCCCATCCGACCCACAGAGGGCGATATGGCAACACGGCAACATCCAGTAACTTAGTACGGGCTAGATGCGCTGGTCAAGCTTTATAAAGAACGAATAGAAAATGGACCTGAATAAAAACAATAGCCATGTAGACCTATACAAATAGAGTTTCAGCCTTAATACGAACCGTGTGAACTGAATATCATTTGAAACACGTCATATTTAATGTATACACCTTATTAGCTATGAGAAAAGAAAATGCCGATGAGCACATTGTTGACCAGGGTGATTGAGATCGCTATAGATAGGCCTACTGGTAGCGCATGAGAAAGTTCTAAATGCAGTTGGTTGCTCATCGTGTTAAAATGTACAGTGGTTGGAAACAGTGGTATGCAGTACTGTGGTGCTCCCTCTCTCTATCGGTGTCACTCGCTCTCGCTCTCTCTCTGACTCACACCCCCCACCCCCCCCTCTCTCTTTCGCTGTGGACGGATAAGAGATGGGCGGGGTGAAGTACAGCTGACATCCAGTCCAAAGAGCTCCCTTTACGCAGAACCAAGCGAACAGGTCCAGCGCTCATAACAGTTAACTTTATCACCATTTTTTTTAAAATATAGAGGAGGAAGAGTGCTAATTTTACGTCTTCAGCCCATTTAATTTGGAATATATATCTTTTTGATATTGAGCGAGAGATAACATTTAGGATCGACGCGTTGGAAGAACCGGAGAAGCGATAGTTGGGGTGCATGCCAACCAAGTGCGACTTGCTATCTTATTCATGCAAATTCATAAAGTCATCATAGGCGTGCCTTTGGGCGATGGAGTCACAGCCGGACGACCATACCCCTTTGAGGAACATCAGCGATCTGCAAAGCCTGTGATGTGCAGACAGTGCAGTGTTCGGACACATTGACATCAGCAGCAGCAGCACCTCGGACATGTTTCGCAAGTTCTAAAAAAAGGCGAAAGGAAAGACGAGACGGGCACACTTCTCTCTACAACTCTTCTTGACCATCGAGTCGAGCCTCCTTCGTTCTGCGACACACTCACAAGGATTTTATACGTTCCGTTGACAGCCTTCCATACCCCCAATTTCTTGCTGTAGTGTGCCATTTAAAATTACTTGACTAAATTATTTTTAAAAAAAACAGCGATTTAGTCGAGGTGGGTTTAGATTATACTGTAGCGAGTCTCACGGATGAAGCCCAACAAGCAGTGGTCAACTTAATACAACTCGCTCCCAGTCTATCTCCCTTAACTTCTTGAAAAACTTCCACCAGATCCACTTTTATATCACTGTACACTTTGAATTATCTTCCCACGATGTCCGAGGACGACATCAGCTCCGCCGCCACCGGCAGCTCGGTGCCCGGGCTGCCCGACGGCAGCAGAAGCAGCAGCAGCAGCAGCAGCAGCAACGTCAGCGTCCTGAGCTGGGAGCAAGTGCAGCGTCTCGACGCCATCCTCACGGAGACCATCCCCATCCACGGCCGGGGCAACTTCCCCACCCTGGAGGTGAAGCCAGGGCAGATCGTCAAGGTGGTGCGTAGTCGGATGGAGGAGAAGCACATCCACGTCCGCGACGTGCGGCTGAACGGCTCCGCCGCCAGCCACGTCCTCCACGAGGACAGCGGGCTGGGCTACAAGGACCTGGACCTCATCTTCTGCGCAGACATGAAGGGGGAAAGTGATTTCCAGATTGTGAAGGACATTGTTTTGGACTGTCTTCTAGATTTTCTGCCCGACTGCGTCAACAAAGAGAGAATATCACCGTTAACGTTAAAGGTAGGCCAACACGACCACCCTAAATGGGTCCGTTTAATTAATGCAGTAATGAACCGATTATAGAAACTCGATCCATCTGCACCGTTCAGCGGAAAAGTGCGCATGGCTTGCTTTACAATTAGATTAGCCGAGTGATAGTAGGCCTATAGTTGGGTTTCTGTGGTTAAGAGGATGACGTTAAACCAATTGCCTTGAGCCACCTAGATCCCACATTCTAGGGCAAGTATACCTTATGGGCTTTAATGGCGTCAATCAAACTGGGAATAAATATAACCTGACGTGAGAATGGCACAAAATAGCAATGATTGTCAGATCAGTTGTGGATATGCTAAGTGTCGTTTTATTCCCCAGTTGCAGCAGACGTCACAGTGTAAACACATGTCACACTGGCGCCATCTTGGGTCCCAAATCAAATAAAAAACTCCGTACAAATATAGGCTATAAATAAAAAGTTAAAGTGTAGAAGTCGGACATGGGTCTTGACCGCAAGATAGTTCCAATTTATTTGCCTTTATTCAGTTCACTCATCCCATGATTCGGTTTCGGTTTATAGCCTATTAAGGGTGTTTAAAGTGTATTACAAATAAAAACTGTTTATTTCGGCCACACAGCATCATTCAGAATTCAGAGATGTCGCAGGAATTTTTAGGGAAATCACATGTCTTTATATTCAATGAATATTGAATGGCATATGGAATCATGTACTCACTCTCCTCTTCTCTCCTCTTCTCTCCCTGACACAAACACACACACACACACACACACACACACACACACACACACACACACACACACACACACACACACACACACACACACACACACACACACACACACACACACACACACACACACACACACACACACACACAAACTGAATCACTCAGGAAGCATATGTGCAAAAGATGGTGAAAGTGTGCAACGACTCGGACCGTTGGAGCCTCATCTCGCTCTCCAACAACCGGGGGAAGAACGTGGAGCTAAAGTTCGTGGACTCTCTCCGGCGGCAGTTTGAGTTCAGCGTGGACTCCTTCCAGATCCGCCTGGACTCCCTGCTGCAGTTCTACGAGTGCTCCGAGAACCCCATGGCTGAGACCTTCCACCCCACCGTCGTGGGCGAGAGCGTTTACGGCGACTTCGGCGCGGCCCTGGACCACCTGTGTCACAAGGTTATCTGCACGCGCAACCCCGAGGAGATCCGCGGCGGGGGGCTCCTCAAGTACTGCCACCTGCTGGTGAGGGACTTCCGGGCGGAGTCGGAGACGGAGATGAAGTCGCTGCAGCGCTACATGTGCTCCCGCTTCTTCATCGACTTCTCGGACATCGGCGAGCAGCAGCGCAAGCTCGAGTCCTACCTGCAGAACCACTTTGTGGGGCTGGAGGACCGCAAGTACGACTACCTGATGACGCTGCACGGCGTGGTCAACGAGAGCACCGTGTGCCTGATGGGGCACGAGAGGCGCCAGACCCTGGGGCTGATCGCCATGCTGGCGGTGCGCGTGCTGGCCGAGCAGAACGTTATCCCCAACGTGGCCAACGTCACCTGCTACTACCAGCCCGCCCCCTACGTGGCAGACGGCAACTTTAGCAACTACTACATAGCGCAGGTGCAGCCCATGTTCGCCTGCCAGCAGCCCGCCTACTCCACCTGGCTGCCGTGTAACTGAGCTCCGGTTCCGGCCGAGGGGAAACGCGAGGGAGAGTCTGAGCGGTATGTTTTGAGGAAGTGCCGGCCAAACCTTGCAACCCCCCCCCCTCCCCCCAGTGATGTTTTTGTTCGTCTTTTTTTTTTTTTTTTTTTGCAGCTAAAAGAAGCAGCTAAAAGGAAGAAAGGAAGAAAATGACTCTGCATCTTAATGTTTTGCATCAAAGCTTGTCTTTTTGTTGTTCATACTTTGAGTTTGAATGCTAAGCGAAGAACAGATGGCTCTCCAGGCAGAATAGTCACTGTGAATATAACCGATTTTGCCGCCCTAGGGGCGATTTTTAAGTAATTATCGAAATTGGGGAAAGAAATCAACCTGTGATGGCTTAAAATTCTGAGTCGATGCAGAATTTCCACTGACTCTGTCCCAGAAGGACTGATGCTGTCCAGAAAGCGATTAGCCAGCACATCTCCATAGCAGGGCCAGCACTCCTTACCTGGAGGCAACACTTGTTCGTCAAACAACTCAACTACGAACAGGCCCGTTTCTTCTCAGGGGTGGACGGTCGCTCTGTAGCCTCATTCTGTGTTTTCATTCATCTATTCATTCATCTCTCTCTCTCTCTCTCTCTCTCTCTCTCTCTCTCTCTCTCTCTCTCTCTCTCTCTCTCTCTCTCTCTCTCTCTCTCTCTCTCTCTCTCTCTCTCTCTCTCTCCAGATGAACAGAGGAAAGGTTGTCATTATGAGGCAGAATGGCAAAATCTCTTTACCATTCATTTGGATATATTGATGGTTGTTTACAGACCAAAGATTTTGATTATTTCTAAAAGATAATACCCAGGTTTTCATGGGAAGAATGAAACATTATATATATTTATATATATATATATATAATGTAAAATGTATTTGTATATGTTCATATGTGTTTAATAATAAGTGCCTAAGGCCTTTCTGTAGGCTGAAAAGGAGATAAAGGTTTAAAAGGGGCGTGTGTATGGTGAACAAGCCTCACACTCTGCTAACCGTCACACACACAACAGCAGCACCCTTGGCCTGTGAATGTACGTGTGAAATTACATTTCGTGCGCAGTTGTGGTCGATGTGGCCATGGACAAAGACCAAGAAAAATAGGGTGCCCTGTGTTACTGTTTTATAGTTAAAGGTGCAGATAATACTTTTTTGGAGCAGCAAAGTATGGGATTGATTGGTTGTTGCAAAATCCTGTTTATAACAAATAGTCTGTTTATATTTTTCCATCAAGCAAATACACCTCTAAAGAAAACTAAAACCTCTGGAACGGTACTAGATATATACCTAGACAAGAAGGATCTTACTCATTGGTCAATGGTGAACAGGGCCAATCATTCAATATGATTGTCTCACAGTAGGCTAAGCTCCAGGCGTAGCTCCATATATAGTTCCTGTATAGTCTGTATCCGTGAATCACATATCTCATGTATTGCGCTCACCACCAAACTTGAAGGAAGTACCCGAAAGAGAGACCGAGCTAGATTGGTTAAGAGAGAGAAAGGGGAATGGCTGTGTTCACAGAAATCAGTAGACAGAGAGCCTGGTGTGCTGCCCATGCACTCCCTCACTCAGCCATATTTGCAGAGACACCTCAGATGAGGGGACAGTATTTGCTGTAGCACCCAAGCAGGGAATTCCGCAGGTGCTGACCAAGGCGTAGGACTGAGCCCTGCTGTGTCTCTGTCACTCATTGGATATGGAGAGAGGAGGCCCTTGAATTGAGGAAGGCAGGAAAAGAACAGGAAACTAAAGTGCCAAATAAGCCACAGTACGCTTGAATGTGATCTCATTGGTTAAAAAAAGTGAGACATTTTGATGTTGATATTGAGACTGAGCTAAAGAGAGGGGGTAGATGCAGGGAGAGAGTGAAGGGGGAGAGTGAGCGCAGGACAGCGTGGACAATGGAAGAGTTTGAAAGAGAGGCCTGGAGAGATGGGTGCAGCTGGTGCTGGGGTTCAGACCCCCAGGCCCCCTTGCCTTTTGGCACTTGCTGTCCCGCTTAAAGTAAGGGTGCTAACTTTAGTTTATGCTGCAGGTCTTCATCTTTTTGGGGGAAACCAGAGTGATCTCCGGTTTTTTTCTTGAATCAGATTTTGCATATACGTGTGTGTGTGTGTGTGTGTGTGCGCGCGTCCGTGTGTGTGTGTGTGTGCGTCTGGTGGTGTTCTATCATCCAATAGGAATTCTGTTTTGTTTGCTCGGTCTTACATACTCCCGATTATAATCTGCTTTATTGATTTCTTTCCGAAGGACCATCCATTTTTGACACTAACCTGTGGATTGTGTGGGCAATGTGTTGTCGTTTTAAAAGCTCTGTACAGAGTTGACTTTCTAGCTAGCTCTAGTCTGCCTGTCTTTTAGTACTGTGCCTGTCGGTTTAGAGATTGTTGGTTTCTGCATTGTCTTGTACATGCATTGTTTAAAATGTCAATTTTCGGCTGATGCAGTCTTTACAATCAACCTTAAAGATACACGGAAAACAATCCGGTCTTGTGTGTATATTTTTTATGATTGTCATTTTTAAAAAAACATTTATCGGACACTGCAGCCATTGCAGCGCTTTTGAATCTGTGATCAGACTGCAACGGATAAGTTCTCATTAGCCTTCTGTTCGTTTTTTTCTCCTTTTTTTGCAGTTCTTATACTTTTTGTTGCTGATGAGAAAAACATTTCCATCAATAAAAAAAAAGATAACTAAACTCCACTGTGTCGTGTGTTCTAACCTCCTGAGTTGGCCCTTTCTGACTTTAGTACCACACATATGACGTTGAGTGCACTTCATAATGCAAAGCCACATAAGCTACCGGCTGTTTACTACCTTATAGTGAATTGATCCATCTTCTTCATATGCATGGATTATGTTTCAATATATACGTGTGTTTTCTTTTTAATCAAGAGTGTTTTTTATTTGTGGTTAATAATAAAATGGACAAGACACAACATTGATATGACTGATAAAACCCAAACCACAGAGACACATACTGTGAAATATATATTTCTTTAATTTTTACTTATCGGCTCTTAGCAGGGTTCTGATGGTCGACTAATCAGAGGCCCTCCCATGCCAGGGACCTACAGGATTTATAGGCCCATTCAGATCTCAAGCCCTGGGCTACGACTGCAGGGAAAGACCTGCTGGTGACAGTGGTTGGACCTGCATCTGTCCTCCCAAAAAAGCGAAAACGCCTGAAAGCGCTTTTTGTGCCTAATGAATATCTTTGCTCGCTCAGCAAATTCTCTCGATTTCCCCGCACACACAACACCTCGTTTCCCACACAACTCCCCCGGGTTGTGCACACATTGACACACAAACACACACAGCCTGGCACACAAACACACACACCTACGCACATAAACACGCACACCCACACACAAACTCACAAATACACGCCCACACACCCACAAACACAACCACAAAGTCCCACAGACACACACACGTCTCTCTTTTTAGGACAGTTTCAAATACTCCCCAACAGATTCAGCATTTCTATGCTGTAGGTGAGATAAAACGGGTTTTGATGCAGAAGGAACCGTTTATTATGGGGTGCCTTGGGGCAGGGCGTGAAGTGAGAAACATGTATGCAGAGGAGGCGAGGGACGGATATATTTAGCAGCAATGGTAATGTCATTATCACTGTCACTTAAGCATCTAAGATGATTAATCTAGGCCACAAGATGAATGACATGGCAGATCCAGCCAACACACAAACACACACGCACACACACTCACACAAATGCACACAAATACAGACACAAATACACAAACACACACTCACATATACACACACACACACACACACACAAATACACACACACACTCCCACAATTGCACACAAATACACACACCCATACACAAATACACACTCACACATACACAAACACACACACACACACACACACACACACACACACACACACACACACACACACACACACACACACACACACACACACACACACACACACACACACACACACTTATTGGTTTATACACAGAGAAACCCATTGTATGCAGTGTGCACACATTTTAAGACAAACATGGAAGCTTACAACCATTCCAAATTGTTACAATTGTTACTTAAAATTCATGGTTTGAATTGTGTTTCCACTACTCTTACCAAACAGAGTTGTTATGGGTTGAACTATCATCTTAGCAGTGAAGCTGGACCCGAACATAGGGCATCACTCCATCAGCTCCTTGTCACGGCCTGTTAATCCTTGTGTTGCCACTATTATTGGAAAGCAATTCCAGCAGCAGTATTGTAGCTACAATGAGCACATATTCGCTGTAAACAAGAGAACCCCCACATACCCTCACACATCTAACCTGGCGTAACGATAGAGCAAATGAACAACGAAATGTGTAAGAATTTCCGTTAATAGTAATGTGTATAAGAAAAGAACCACATCAACAGAGTCGAACACCACAACCCCGAAACATCATCCTACATGTTTCGAATATCGCCCACAGATACAGAGCCCTCGCCATCCCAAGCAAACACAGGGAATTCCGCGTTCCATTTGAAGTGTGTGTTTACAGACTCTTACAGATGGGCTATTGCATAACTTGGGAACATATTCATTTTCCATCATCCTGAGCGCCTGGCTGCCCGCTTATAGCATCTCTGCGGCATGAAAACCGAGTGAGTTCAGACATCTTTTTTGACATTTTTCTCGTCATGAATCTTTTTATGAAATAAGTGGGGACATTTGGCAAATGATTTCCACTTAGAAAAGAAACGGCCCGGATTTGGCACATTTAGTTGGGATTAGTCCATTCTGCTGATGGTTGCAAAATCAAATGAAGGACTGGGGAGGGCTGGGGGGGTCGCTATTGTTGGTGGTTTATGTTTAGGCTTTGGTGAGTGAAAGCCCATTGTTGTTGCATTTTCTGCCTCATCTGTGAAGTGCTGGGGGCTCCTGAACTGGACTTCATTTCAATATGTTAAAGAACAGAAATGAGCACATGTATTTCACACTTATGGACAGCCAAACACACAAGAAAAACACACACGTTTATACATACGTAAAGAGAGCGACACACACACACACACACACACACACACACACACACACACACACACACACACCCACACACACACACACACACACACACACACACACACACACACACACACACACACACACACACACACACACACACACACACACACACACACACAAACACACATACACATACACACACATAAACATACACAAACACCCAAGTCAAGCGAGTGGACATATTGCAGTATGGTGAGTTTATACAGTCAAAGCAGCATTCATCATGTGTGTTGTTAACAGTGCAGGGCGGGGGGGGGGCTGTCGGAGTGCGGTAGGTCAGAGACCTACCGCAATATGTTTTTCTGGTCAAGTCCCGCCTCATACTCTGAGCCTCTAACAATTGACCGGACCCAACTGTGGCACTGTCCGAATCCCTGTTCTCCCTCCCCCTGCAGCAGCTCAGTCCAGCCCGACACAGCGCGCCGACACTGTGTGTGGTCCTCCCATAAATCAACCAATGTTAGAAACATTGAAATTATTTGAAATGTTGAATACATATATATTTTTAAAGTATATATTTATCCCAATCAAGCCTCCTTTTCTGTAGCGATTTGTGTAAAAACAAACCAATACAAGATGCAGGAGGCCAGCGGTATGTGTGTCACAGCTGTGCACTCTTCAAATGTACTACCCGTGGATTTCCCCGATATGCTTGTGGAAACAATTCAGACAAAAACACACAACAGGCACGAAAACACAAATTCCGAGCAAAGTCGTTCAAAGGACGAGGGCAAAGGTGAGCGTGGGTCGGATCCATAGAAGGTTAAAGTCCCTGTAATTGGCTGATGAGTTGTGAGGGGCGTGTTATTGATTTGTACCGGGACGAAATCACAAGGATTATCGTCACTAGAGAAAATGTTTGCCAGAGATTAATGATAGACTGTACATGTAAGGGTATTGTGTTGGTGTGTGTGTGTGTGTGTGTGTGTGTGTGTGTGTGTGTGTGTGTGTGTGTGTGTGTGTGTGTGTGTGTGTGTGTGTGTGTTTGTGTGTGTGCGTGTTAGTGTGTGTGTGTGTGTGTGTGTGTGTGCATGTTAGTGGGTGTGTGTGTGTGTGTGTGTGTGTGTGTGTGTATGTGTGTGTGTGTGTATGTGACACAGAGAGAAGTTAAATCATTATATCTGACCGCACTTCGCCCCTCGAAGTTCCTCCACATATAGAATCCTTAATGCAACTTGTGTTTCCAAATGTCAGGGATGACACTAGTCAATCTGCATCAGTGTGCATGTGTGGATGTGTATGTGTGAGATCAAGATTTTATCGTGTGATCTCCCAAACATTATGCTGTTTGCATTTGCTTTCCTTGTTTTGAGTGTTTCATTGTGATTTAAATACTTATTTGTAGCTATTATATTCATCCAGCTTTTGTATGTAAAATATACTGACTTTATTCATATTACTTTAATCCTATCATTCAAGCACTTCATTCAAAAGTTATTGTCCTGATGCTGATCGGCATCTTCCCCATCCTGTGGCTATGACTCGCTCAGAGTCCTGGCGCGGTTCATTAAATGCCTTGAGAACAATACTGATCAAAGTGAACGAATGACTCCCAGCTTGATCCAGTCTGATTGCGGTGTTTGGGTCCTATTTGCACATTGAACAATATCTCCTTTAGACACACTATAATTTGTATTCTGCAGTGGGAAGAAAAATAGACGGGGAATGGAATTGGTACAATAGGCCTACACTGAAACTTAAGGTCTTTATGTGATTAAATCGTTCTGCTGCTTAGGGAATCAGTCGTGGTGTATTCTGCATTGTATTGTGTGTGTTTTTTTCTGTACTGTTGTATTATGCTGCGTCCTCTATCCATGTTCTCCTCTTTTCTGGTCCTGTCTGCCCTATCCTAATGGATCTGCATGCCAGTCGAGTCTACAACGGTGAGGTACCGCTGCGGTTCCTCCGGTGACCTTACAAAGTAAAAGCCTCGCAGTGAAATGGTCAGGAACAGTCATGAGTGAGGTCACCACTCACACAACGCTTCCATGACCTCAGCGACTGTCTGGAACACTTTAGCGTGATGCATAACACAAGCCATGCACGTAAAAAAAAGTTATATATATATATATATTTATAAGCACTTTACAGCAATTAGGACGGCGCACTGTGTTTTGCTATTACTAATGGATATCTTTGGCGACGGTTCATGTGGGAAAGTAATCATAATTAAATAAACGACATTCGCCGCAACTTCCCAATGTACTTCAGCCGTCTGTTTCTTATCTGGATGGCCATCATGCAGAGTTCATTTTCATCCACATGCAACCATTTAATCGTCAACTATATGCCTGAAAGAGCTCTCAAAATTGCTTTATATTTACAAATGGATGAGGGGATTTGACTTGACCGAATAAGAGCCGGGCAAAACTGTGTTTTGCCTGACTTGTGTATAGCCGACACAATAGTTTGCTCAGAGAAAACAACCTCAACCGACAACATTTGTTTGGGAGACAAATAAACCCTGTTTCGGCCTGCTCCTCAGTGACCAGGCAAGGGCCCAGATGGCAGCACTGACAAAAGAGCAGGGTAATACGAGGCACTGGTGAAGAGATGAAAGACAATTCTCCTGTGGATGGGGAGAGGTTGAAGACTACCGACACAGAATCTGCCCCTGAATCACTGTGCTGGAGGCACCGGGATCATCAGCTGTATCGCTGTCGAAGATGACATTATGCTCAAATCAAACTCAGGTTATTTAGCAACAGAATCTCAGTGGAGGAGGGCTAAGACCCCCCCCCCCCCCCCCATTCACACATGAGTGTGTGTGCGTCCACATGGTTGTGTGGTTTGTGTGTGTGTACATATGTGTGTGTGTGTGTGCGTGCGCGTGCGTGTGTGCGTGCGCGTGCGTGTGTTTGCATGTGTGTAATGTGTGTGCGTATGCATGTTTGCGCGTGGGTGGTTGTTGACGCCCTCCCAGAACGTCCTCATCCCCTCCTCAAAAAAGTACTGGACGGTTCACAGAACAGTAATTCATTGTCTGACAGCTGTTTTATTTTCTGAGTCTGGCATTGCTTGAGTCCTGGGCTATAATTCTTCTCTCACAAAACACACACACACACACACACACACACACACACACACACACACACACACACACACACACACACACACACACACACACACACACACACACACACACACACACCCATAGCTGTCCATCGTGTCCGATGATGACGCTTGCTCCCGGGATGGGGGTGGGGGAGGGGGGGGGGGGGGTTCAATGACATTGACCGCTGGTGCCACTTCTCATGGGCGTAGAGTCCGATCCTTGAGCCACACATTCGTCCGCAGATGGAGCAAGGGAAACCAGATGCCAGAAAGGTACCAGCCGCCCACTGGTGTCTCTGGATGCGCCTCTCGGAGCGTCGGTCTTGGTTAGTTTGGTGAATTTGACAAACTGCAGTGGCACAAGTTACCTGCCAGGCTGGTCTGTTGAGTGCCAGAGTTTCAAGCTGTGTGAGGGGGATGTTTGCTCGCTTTAGGAGGTCCCTGGTGTAGTCCTTAAAGCGCCACTTTTGCCCTCCAGCGGAGCGCTTTGCGCCCATTAGTTGGCTGTAGAGGACTTGGCAGGGCAGGCGGTGCTCAGGCATGCGTATGGTGTGCCCTAACCAGCGCAGATGTTTTTTGGCCAAAGCTGCTTCCATACAGATTGAGCCGGTGTTGCTGAGGATGTCTGTATGGGGGATTCGATCTTCCCAGGACAGACCGAGGATCTTCTGTAGGCAGCGGATATGGAAGGCCTCTAGGTTGCTGATGTGTCGGCGGTATGGGGTCCATGACTCTGCCCCATGAAGCAGAGTGGAGAAACATAGCGCGTTGTATACAGCGACCTTGGTACTGACCTTCAGGTTACGGTTTTCAAAAACCCTGCTGCGCAGGCGTCGAAAAAGAAAAAGATGATGAGGCTTTATTGATCCGGGTGTGTATTTCTGTGTCAAGGGAGCAGCATGAGGACAAAGTGGAGCCAAGGTAAGTGAAGTGAACCACTGTTTTAATTGGAACACCATGTATGTGGAAACCGGGGGGGATGGGGGCGGGGGTGTTGAGATGGGACATGACCTCGGTTTTTTGAATGTTAACCTGTAGGCCAAAGGATTGGTACAGACTGGATATTGTGTTGAGGGCGTGCTGCATAGAGTCCGGGCTGTGAGCTAAGATGGCACAGTCATCAGCATACTGAAGCTCACAGATTTGGCGGGTCTTTGTCTTTGGGTGGGCCTGGAGCCGACGGATGTTGAAGAGGCTTCCATCAAGGCGGTATTCCACATGGGCACCGTCTTCATGTCCCATGACACTGTGAAAGAGGCAGGTGATAGCAGAGAGGAGGATGTTAAAGAGCACCGGAGCCAAGACACCCCAACGTTTACCTTGAAAAACTCTGACTGGAGTTCTCCTGTGAGCACTCTGGCTTGCATCCCATCATGCAGCTGCTGTAGGATGCTAAGAAACTTGGGTGGTACCCCAAGTTTGCGGAGGTATTTCCAGACCAACTCACGGTTGACGGTGTCAAAAGCTTTGATGAGGTTGATGAAGGCTATGTAAAGGTCTTTGTGATGCTCTTGGCTCTTCTCCAGCAGCTGCCTCAAGACAAAAACCATATCTGTTGTGGATCTGGTCTTCCGGAAACCACACTGTGTTTCCGGAATCACAACTTCTGAGATGTGCTCAAGTTCAACCAATCGGCTGAGCATGATCTTGGCCAGGACTTTCCCTGCGATGGAGAGGAGAGATATTCCGCGGTTGTTGCCGCATACTGCTCTGCCTCCTCTCTGTTTATAAATGACCACGATGTTAGCATTCTTCCAGTACTGTGGGAGGGTCCAATGTTCCCAGATGTTCTGGATAAGGAGGTGCAGGCGACGCGTGAGGATGTATCCTCCGTTTTTGAAAACCTCTGCAGGGATTCCATCTGGTCCAGCGCTTTTATTGTTCTTCAGCCCTGCAATGGCTCGCTGGATTTCTGAGTACAGTGTTGGGGTGTCCAGGTGCGTGGTTGGCGGGAGGTCTGGGAGATTATCCAGAATATGTGGATCGACAGGGTTGGTGTGGTTGAGGAGACTCTCAAAATGATTTGCCCAACGGGCAAGAATCTCGTGGCGGTCCTTGAAGAGTGTGGACCCATCAGCTGATCGGACTGGGTCAATCGCCCGCTTCCTGGGGCCGTACAATGTTTTTATGGCATTGTAAAAGCCTTGAATGTTGTTGCAATCTGCCAGGTTCTGGATCTCTTGCACCTTTTGCACCCACCAGGTGTCCTCCATATTCCGGAGGGCTCGCTGGGTTGCTGTTCTTGCAGCAGTAAAGGTGGTTTTAAGGGTGGGAGATCCAGGGCAGGACAGGAGAGCTTTGTGGGCCTCATGCTTGGTTATTAGAAGTGACTGTATCTCAGTTGAGGTACAGTCAAACCAGTCCTGGTGACGTTTCCTTGACTGACCGAGCACCTCTATAGCTGCGCTATGAATAGCCTGGCGCAGGGCTGGCCAGTCGGCTGATTCCTCCGGGATCTTATAGAGGTTTTCAGTAAGGAGCCGTCGAAGGTTGTCTTTGGTGGTGGGGCTGTTCAGCGCTGTACGGTTGAGTATCTTGATTGGAGCTGTCCTCGGGCCCCGGGGTTGAATGCTATTAAGTAGTTTGGATCTGACCATGAGGTGGTCAGTCCAGCACCCAGATCCGCAAATGACACGGGTGGTGAGGACATCTTTTCTGTCCTTTTGACGGACAATCACATAGTCGAGGAGATACCAATGTTTTGAGCTGGGGTGCTGCCAGGTGGTCTTAAGCCTGTTCTTCATCTGGAAGATGGTGTTGGTAATGACCAGCTGGTGCTCTGCAGAGAGGGAGAGGAGTCTGAGCCCGTTGTGGTTCATCTTCCCCACTCCATGCTGGCCAATGACTTTACTCCATACCAGGTGCTCCGTGCCCACTCTGGCATTGAAATCTCCCATGAGTATGAGCCTGTCCGTAGCCGGGGTTTTCTGTAATACGGTTTCAAGAGCTCTGTAGAAATCCTCTTTGATGTTATGCTCGGCATCAAGCGTGGGTGCATATGCACTGATGAGGGTGGCAAAGCGTTCCTTTGCCAGGGGAATGCGCCATGTCATCAGTCATTCATTGATGCCAACGGGGGATTCCGGAATGCCCTGCAGCAGTTTAGACCTCACAGCAAAGCCAACTCCATGATTACAGCGAGTGCCTTCGGGGACTCACTTCCAGAAGAAGGTGTACCCAGCACCAACCTCTGACAGGGAGTCCTCTCCATGTAGTCTTGTCTCGCTGAGAGCTGCTAGGTCAATGTTGTATCTTGCAAGCTCCAGGGCCACCAGTGCTGTCCTGCGGTGGGGCCTGTCAGGAGTTCCAGCCAGGTCCAGCAGTGTGCGAACGTTCCATGAAGCAATGCTTAGCTTATTTTTTTTATCTTTTATTTTTCGACCACGAGAGGGGATGCTTTGACGGTTGCGGCTTACCGTCCAGAGTATGGGGAGCAGACAATTTTTGGACCACCTTTTCTAGGTCCTTCCCCATCTCAGGGGTGGAGTCTCAGTCGCAATGGAAGCTGCCGAAAAGATGCGCTGCTCCATCCCACAATCTTAACGACCATCACTCCATTGCCGCCTGTGTGCATGGTTTAGCTAGATACTCCCAGCGACATCCTTGGCCTGTACCCACCACCATTCCACAAGGCCAGAGGACTTTTTTTATGGGGGGAGGGGGGGAAGCAAGAAGCTTGCGCATAGGTGAGGATTAAGGTGAGGGTGTGGGTGCGCAGACCACACTTCCACCATCTTCACACCTACCAGATGGACCTCCAGTGGCATGAGAGTACCCATGACGACCTTCATCTGGCAGGAGTTGCAGGGCACTGCCGGTGGTCTGGTCAGTTGGACTCCGCCTGTGCCTGTCCCCAGGTGCAGGTTTGTTTTCGGGGTTTGCTCCCCTGGCCACTGTACTCTCCTGAGTTAACCCATGTGGCTATGGGGTTGCCTTCTTCCGCCTTCCCAGCGGTTGTGGTGGTTCTCACACCGACCATCTTCCGCCTGCTCCGCCGTTGGGGTTTTCACTATTTACCCAAGCTGGGGCTATTTACCCATAACTGGGACAGTGGTTGACGGGCAACAGGGCATTTCCACTCCCCGATGGGCTTGCATGCCACGTCTCTGGGGCCCACTGCTGCTCCGAGATCCTGTACAACTTAGCCTGGGACCGCAAGGGACCAGTTACCATGTGTGCCACAGGGAGGCGTGTACGAGATCTTGGCAGTGGAGAGGCTATGTACCGGCTGAGGAGACTTACGCACTCGGCTCCTCTTTTCGACCCCTGTTAACAAAGGGCTATCCGGTGGCAGTAGCTGAGAGCAGAGAGTAGCAAGCAGCATGCAGCATGCACTAACTACAAGCACTACTACTCCAACCAAACTGCAAAGACGCATCACACGCCCTTTGTGTGTGTGGACGTATACACACACACACACACACACACACACACACACACACACACACACGCGCGCGCACACACGCGCACACACACACACACACACACACACACACACACACACACACACACACACACACATTAACACACACACACACACACACACACACACACACACACACACACACACACACACACACACACACACACACACACATTAATACACATACACACATACACACACTCTCACACAAGCACACAATCCTACAAACACAAACAAACACACACACACACGCACCGCTCTGGTGATCCGATCACAAAACATGTAACCATGCAAACATACCTGATGGTTTAACACAAACACAAATACGTTGATAATGCACAAACACCTTTATTACAAGGCAAAGACAAACACAAACATCAATATTTGAATTGAGTGGTGACTCAAGGGGGGGCTCCTCGGGCTAGTCTGGTGGCCCTCTCTCTAGGTCTATAGTGCCTGACCTTCAGCCTCTGGGGCCCTAAGAGACCTACATAAATAGACCAATATGTGCAGAAGTATAACTGCCAAATGAACATGCATGTCAAATGTGCGGTTTCATGTGGTTTGTAGAAGGTAGGCTCCATTGGTCCAAAGAGCATTTGACCAGTATGAACAGATTTTTCTTTCTTTCTGTGCGCTTGAGAATACTTGCTCTGGATGACTCATGGGCAGCAGAGACCGTCTCACATTTGTTTCCCCCGCTGTTTCCTGACTGATTGACCCACGCTGCTAAGCGCTGGCTTGGTACCGTGACTCCAGCTCAGTGTTGGACACCATCCCTGCACTCATTTGTCAGGATGTTAAACCACACTGACCAGACATGGTTTTTGGCACCATGAGAGAGTGTGTGTGTGTATCTGTGTATCTGAGTGTGTGTGTGTGCGTGCGTGCGTGCGTGCGTGCGTGCGTGTGTTTGTGTGTTTTTGTGTGTGCGTGTATCTGTGGGAGAAGGGGAACCACAAACGCATCCTCCATCCTCAGGGGTAGAGCTAATAAAAATTAGCTTCTCTGCGTGACATCCAATGTAATTTTATTGAATCAACATTTTACATTAATGGCTTACGTCTTGGCCTGGATAGCAGAGGGGGAAAGGAAACTCTTCCCCTTCCTCCCTACTTTTCCTGCGTCTCCTACATGCGCTGGAATCTTTTGGATCTGTGAATTTGACGGTTCCATGTTTTCAAGGAGACTTGCTCTTGGCTTCTGCTGTTTTCAGAGAAAGGTCCGCACATAATCAGACTCCACATGCTTAGTGAAAAAATATTCACTGAAGATTTATGACCCGCGTTGGCCTATGTTAGATTATGCAGCAGTGATTCAGGTTTTCAGATGTGGCAAAGTCATATTCCATGAGTTCGTTAATAAGGGCTGACGAAGAGCAGATGAGGTAGCGCATATGAAAAGACGGGAAGAGACACTTGAATCTGGCTGGGATAATAGCGAAGATGAAACCCCTCTGGACTCCATTATGGCAGGGATCGACTTTCTCATCATACGCTCATTGGCAGCCCCGCTAAGTGCATTACGATACATTTTCACGAACCAGAGCACAGCGATTACGCTTTCAACTCCTACAAGGGGAGCAGCAGCGAAGCCTCAGAAGATACGGCTCTCCAAAGGCTTTGTCTTAATGTTTTTAAGGACCAAAGTGCCAATTTTCAGCATACCTCGCCCAAAGTGCTCATTAAAGTTATAATGACACCAGTTAAGGGCTTATAAAGCGTGGGCTTTACGCGGCGGGCTGGCGGTGAAAGCTAGCGCTCTCTTCAGAGAAAATAAATAAATAAATGAAGTGTTTTGGAGCGCTGGCGCTGGCCGGGTCTCCACCGCCCGCCCGGGAGGAAGCCCTCAGATGTGCCGCCGGGGCCCGTACTTACCTGGGCTCCGATCACAGTCATTATCCCGTTTCCATCGGCCTGCTGCCTGCGTCGGCCCCATAACCTGCTGCCGTCTCGACCAGACACACCTGCCCCAGCCCTCCAGCAGCAGGGGCTAAGTACCACCGTGACCAAACAGGGGGGTACGACATTCTGACAACACCTCTGATGACAGGCAAAGCCATGTCCCGCAGGCACGGAGACCTGTCTCAAGACAGCTGGTCCTGAAAAAAGACAACAAAATGAGAACTCATGTGTAATGCGTGAGTTGGGGGTCAATTGTTTGTTCCAGTAGCCATTGGTGACCCGTACAGCGGCAGGGGAACTTGAGCTGGACAGCAGGCAGGTTCCACAAAGCAAAACAAGCCTTGATGAAATCTATACACACTTATTTATTTTAAAGTCAGCCTGGGGTATTTTAGGGGAACACTGACCCTGAGGACTGGGATATAAGTCCTGGGACTGTGGGCCCTGTCAACGGATTGTTGTCATGGGACCATTCCCTATTTGAGGAACCTGGACCCTAGGGGCCTCAGGACCCCTTGGCACCTGTCCATGGACTGTGGGCCCTGTCCGGGGACTATTGTCCTGGCAACAAAACCCTAACCCTAAAATCCAACATAACCCTAAAACCATACACTAACTCCCCCTTAAAACAGAGTAGATCAAATATGTTTTATGGAACAAGAATCATGCATAAAATAAATAACTATATATATTTACATTATTTGTGTTATTTGAAAGTATGATATTGCCCTTCGATCCATTGCTATATATAGCTATAAAGAAACATATATAGAGCTATAAAGATATATCTTTAGTGCACTGAAACACAGTCGTTTCCTGTGGACGGCCACAGCACACAGTGTGCTGGGCTTGTTTTGCCGGGGCACTGTGCTTCATGAGGTCATTGTATGAGAGTTAGAGTCCCTCAGCGGGTCACGGGCCAGCCGGGATGGAGCGGGGGGGCCCTCGTGTGACCCTGTTCTGTTCTTTATGTGGGATCCAGCAGCGCCCCCCCTCCCCCTCCTCCGCCCCCTCCACAGCCAGAATATTCCGGAATGACAGAATGGGGAACGGTAGGTCTGGTGGACTGGGAACTAGTGGGAGTGGGAAAACAAGACAGAGGGAGAGAGAAGAGAGCGAGAGAGCGAGAGAGCGAGAGCGAGAGCGAGAGAGAGAGAGAGAGAGAGACAGAGAGAGAGAGAGAGAGAGAGAGAGAGAGAGAGAGAGAGAGAGAGAGAGAGAGAGAGAGAGAGAGAGAGAGAGAGAGAAAAAGAGAGAGAGAGAGAAAAAAAGAGAGAGAGAGAGAGAGTGAGCGAGAGAGAGTAAGAGACAAAGGGAGAGAAAATAGAGAGAGAGAAGGAAAGAGAAAGAGAGAGAGAGAAAGATAAAGTCAGGGAAGACAAAGGTTACGAGGGGTACATAAGGACATCCTCCCAATTCCCCCCTTATGCTCTATAAACCACTGCAGCACAACCATGACGTCTGGGACAGGAGACACGGTAATAAATGCATTGTACACGCCAAGATCTGGGCATAGAGTCTACAGCGGTCTAATAGTTATCAACGCTCAGATACTGACGAACCTTTGACCCAAGGCAGCCACTATATGGGTAGCTGCACTTCATCAAATCTCAGATAAACCACCAGATAAACAAGACCTTTATCTTTGAGCAATGAGGCTTCTCATTTCTAGAAAGCAGCTTCTTGTCCTTGCGATCGTGACCACATTGTACAGAGAAACACCCTTTATTCAATTATGATAAATGACTTTATAATTGACATGGCATGTGTTCCTAAATTATGTAATTCCCACCAACCGAACCAGATTCAGAAGTTTGGATAACTGCTTGCCAATGGATGAACTGGGGGGGTCTGCATTTACTAAAGAGACAGGAGGGGTCAGAAGGGTTTGCTCGGAGCTTGTAACACATATGTCCTCAAACATTAGGAATATTTGCCTAAACACGTTACACAAGTTACACAAACATATTGATCGACATATTCTCTCCTGGTACACATGTGATGACAATGAGTTGAGCTCTATAGACTGTATATATCCCCGGGGTTGGTAGTTGTGTGCATTCATCCTCACCATCATGCCATTGTGTCAGGTGAGGAGGAATGCCCCAACAGTGACTGGACTGAGGCCCCATCGCTGC